>NW_027203715.1:21887213-22252213 GCF_024711535.1 Dipodomys merriami | reverse complement strand
ACTCCTGGCGTTTTGGGTGACCCATCGAGATGAAGAGTCTCAAATGGACTTTCCTGCCCGGGCTGGCTTTGAACCACTATCCTCAGGTCTCAGCCTCCTCGCTCAGCACCTCAGACGGATGATGGGCAGTGAGCCACCGGCTGCCACCGGCTGCCACCGGTACCACCGGGCCGGTGAGCCTTTGCCTGGGGTTTTTCTTTACTGACCAGCCGAGAGGTTTTGTGCCCTACCTGTCTTATGGATAAGTTGGCTCTGTTTTCGGTCTTATTTTTGTCCTCATGGATATCCTTCTTTCCCAAGGAAAAGGGGCCTCGGCTCGGCTCGACTCGGCTCGGCTCGGCTCGGGGAGATAGTAAATTCCCGAGGCCAGACGATCCATAGGAGGAACTTTCTGCCACGGTGTGGTGTGGTGTGGTGTGGTGTGGTGTGGTGTGGTGTGGTGTGGTGTGGTGTGGTGTGGTGTGGCAGCTCAGATATCACAAGAAGGACTGCCATCTTGTGTGCAGGATACCCGGGGAGGGGAACTGCGGGGTGGGGGTGAGCAGAGGCATTTTCTCCTTCCGGAAACCAGATGATGATTGAATAAAATTAGCCATCCATCCTTGAGACATTCTCGAGGAGGTGGGCTGGGAATGTGTCTGGGTGGTAGTCAGCTTCCCTAAAAACTCGGGCCTAAATGGCGGTGGCGGCGGCGGCATCCATCTTGTTCACAGACCGAGTGTCCACGTTCAAAATGAGAGTCTCTTTTGGGACGCTGGTTCCTGCTCCCTCCTTCCTTTGGGGACACCAAGGAAGAAGTTGCTACTGGCGGGTGGGTTCCAGGCTGGCAAGCAGAGTAAGCAGAGCCCCGCTGGGACTGAAATACGGTTCTTCCTGGAGTCCACAACGAAAAGCAAAACACAGAGAGGGGGAGGGGGGACACAGAGACAGAGAGGAGACAGAGAGGCAGAGAGAAAGAGACAGAGACAGAGACCCAGCGACCGACGGAAAGACACACAGGGGAAGAGATGGAGGGGGAGAGCGAGAGATCCACAAGTCCAACTAGGTCCCCTGAACGAATCATCGACAGACGGAAGGACGGACGGACGGACGGACACACACACACACACCCAGAGGCAGACAAGA
This sequence comes from Dipodomys merriami, assembly GCF_024711535.1. NCBI lineage: Eukaryota > Metazoa > Chordata > Mammalia > Rodentia > Heteromyidae > Dipodomys > Dipodomys merriami. The sequence goes on along the minus strand of NW_027203715.1, from coordinate 22,251,088 downwards.
GGGAGATGGAGAGGTGGAGGGGGAGCGAGAGATCCACAAATCTAACGACACCACCTTAATCTAACGACACCACCTGAATAATCAGACTGTCTGAATAATCAGTCTGTCTGAATAATCAGACAGACAGACAGACAGACAGACAGACACACACACACACACAGACAGACAGACAGACACACACACACACACACACACACACACACACCACACCGACACACAGGCAGACAGATGGAGAAATGGAGGGGGAAGGGGCTGAGAGATCCACAATTATAACTAGATCACCTGAATCAACAAACAGGCACACATGCCCCCCCCACACACACACAGACAAAGACAGAGACCAACACACAGGCAGAGAGAGGGAGACATGGAGGGGGAGCCCTAGAGACCCATTAGTGTGACTGACTAGATCACCTGAATAAATTTATTCCTTCCCGGCCCTGCCCTCATGTATTAAGGTAGACTATTGGTATGGAGTTCTTCTTGTCACCAAACACAGGTGAGGGTTAGTGACTTTTTACCCTTCCATGTAGGGACTCTTCCCTTAGGACCCTTGATTTCGATCATTGAATAAGAATTTCTGGAGGAGTCACTCTGGTGGAGTTTTATGGAGTAAGCAAGCAGGCAACCAGACAACCAGACCAAAAAAAAAAGGCAGACACAGACAGGCAGACAGACAGACAGACAGACAGACAGACAGACAGACAGACAGACAGACAGACAGATATGTATTCTAATGTTTTTTTTTCTTTCATGCATGTGTTTCTAACGCATTTATAAGATTATCTCTTTGTTGCTTTCTATGTCCCTCCCCCACAGTATAACCCCTGCTTTCACTATATTTGATGTCAGTATAACTTGTGGAGGAGATGGGGAAAAACCAGTTGTTTAAGGTTACAGGTGGACCAGTTACAACAATGAGAAGGACAAGTTGCCATGTCCAAAACGAGCTTTACAACGTCAGTGCGGGGGGGGGGGGGGGGAGAAGGGGAGAAGGATTAGGATTGGGGAGGAGGGGGGAGGCTGGGAAGGGATGTGAAGGGTAAGCAAAGGAGGAGGCTGCAATGCAACGCATTATCCTGTCCACGTAATTGTAACCCCTCTGTACAGTATGTTCACAAATAAAATTAAATTAAATTAAAAAAAAAAAAAAGAACTCAAAAAAAAAAAAAAAACAGAGTCTCACGGTCTTCGGTGCCCAGGCTGGCTTTGAACCGAGATCCTCAGATCTCAGCTTCCGGAGTAGCTAGGATTACATGCGCGAGCCACCAGCGCCCAGCTATTTTCGTGTGTGTGTGTGTGTGTGTGTGTGTGTGTGTGTGTGTGTGTGTGTGTGTGTGTGTGTGTCGGGTGTGAGGCTTGAACTCTGGGGCTGGGTGCTGTCTCTCTCTGTGCTCTTCACCTTCCCAGCCCTCCCCCACTTGTTTTGCCAGTCTACGGGCTGGCAAAAGAAGAAGAGAGAGAGATTGAGTAAAATTAGCCATCCATCCTTCAGCCATCCTCCTTGAGACATTCTCAATGTCTCAGTGTGTCTCAATGTGTCTGGGTGGTAGAGAGCTTCCCTACAAACTCGGGCCCAAATGGCAGCAGCGGCAGCGGCGGCATCCATCTTGTTTACAGACCGAGTGGGTTCAAAATGAGAAGCCTCTACACTGAGTCTTTCCATGTTCTTGAGCTCATGTGGGCTTTCATGTTCTGTGTGGGTTGACACGGCAGGCGGGTGGGCGGCCCAGCGAGCAGAGCAGGGTGTGCCATTCATTGGAGATAAGAGTCTCTTTTGGGACACCGGTTCCTGCTCCCTCCTTCCTTCGGGGACACCAAGGAAGAAGTTGCCGCTGGCGGGTGGGTTCCAGGCTGGCAAGCAGAGTAAGCAGAGCCCCCGCTGGGACTGAAATAAAGTTCTTCCTAGAGTCCACAACGAAAAGCAAGGGGGGGGCGCGGAGGGGAGAGGACAGAGAGACAGAGAGGAGAGACAGACAGAGGCAGAGACAAAGAGAGACAGACACACAGACAGACACAGAGACCCAGAGACCGACAGAAAGACACACAGGGAAAGAGAAGGAGGGGGAACGAGAGATCCACAAGTCCAACTAGATTCCCCTGAATCAACAAACAGAGGGCCGGCCGGACGGACGGACACACACAGACACACACTCACGAGCGCGCCAGACAGACAGACAGAGGGACACATGGAGGGGGATCCCTAGAGACCCATTAGTGTGACTGACTAGATCACCTGAATAAATCGTTCCTTCCCTGCCCTGACCTCATGTATTAAGGTAGACTATTGGTATGGAGGTCTTCTTGTCATCAAACACAGGTGAGGGTTAGTGACTTTTTACCCTTCCATGTAGGGAATCTTCCCTTAGGACCCTTGATTTCGATCATTGAATAAGAATTTTTGGAGGAGACACTCTGGTGGAGTTTTATGGAGTAAGCAAGCAGGCAACCAGGCAACCAGACAACCAGACAACCAGACCAAAAAAAAAAAAAAAGGCAGACAGACAGACAGACAGACAGACAGACAGACAGACAGACAGACCCACGCAGCTCCTTGACTTCATGGGTGTTTTCAAGGTTAAAGCGGGGGGGGGGGAGGGAATGTGGCAGCTGAGTTAGGCACAGACAGTTAGTTGCTTTATCTTTGCCCCAACCTGAATTTCTAGATGTTTGGGGCATTTCTTTATAGGTAAGAGAAACAGGGTCATTGACCCTTCCTCCCTTCCTTCCTTCCTTCCTTCCTTCCTTCCTTCCTTCCTTCCTTCCTTCCTTCCTACCTTCCTTCCTTCCTTCCTTTCTTTCTTTCCTTCTTTCCTTCTTTCCTTCTTTCTTTCTTTCTTTCTTTCTTTCTTTCTTTCTTTCTTTCTTTCTTTCTTTCTTTCTTTCTTTCTTTCTTTCTTTCTTTCTTTCTTCTCCCACCATCTCTCTCTCTCTCTCTCTCCTTTTTCTCTATTTTTTGGAGGGGTGGGCAATCCTGGGTCTTGAAGTCAGGGCCTGAGGACTGTCACTCAGGCACTCAGCATTTTCGGCTCAAGTCTAGCACTGTACCATTTGAGCCACAGCGCTACTTATGTCTATGTACGTGATATCTATCTATCTATCTATCTATCTATCTATCTATCTATCTATCTATCTATCTATCTATCTATCTATCTATCTATCTATCTATCTATCTATCTATGTATCGATACAGATATACATCTATATATATCTATATCTATATATATCTATGTGTGTGCGTGCGTGCGTGTGCGTGAGTATGTATATATGTATACATATATATGTGTTTATATGCATATACATATATAAACACATATTCATTTATTTATACATATACGTATATATGTATAAGCACACATATATTCATTTATTTATACATATATATACATACACACACACACTCATATATATATATACTCCTACATAGTGTGATACACACATATAAATATAGGTATATTCAGTTATTGTATACGTGCTTTTTTTTTTTTTTTTTTTTTTGGCCGTGGGGCTTGAACTCTGGGCCTGGGCGCTGTCCCTCAGCTCTTCAGCTCAAGGCGAGCGCTCAACCACTTGAGCTACAGCACCACTTCCAGTTTTCTGGTGGTTTATTGGAGATCGGAGTCTCACGGTCTCTCCTGCCCGGGCTGGCTTTGAACCGCCATCCTCAGATCTCAGCCTCCTAAGTAGCTAGGATTACAGGCGTGAGCCACCAGCGCCCGGCTTATTTACATGCTTTTTGGTTGTTGTTTTTTTTCTCCCCCCCCCCCCCCGACTTGGGGCCTTGGGAAGGGAACTGCAGGGGAGGGGGGGGGTGCAGAGGCATTTTCTCCTTCGGGAAACCAGATGATGATTGAATAAAATTAGCCATCCATCCATGAGACATTCTCAAGGAGGTGGGCTGGAATGTGTCTGGGTGGTAGACAGATTCCCTAAAAACTCGGGTCTAAATGGCAGCAGCGATGGCAGCGGCATCCATCTTGTTTACAGACCGAGTCTCCATGTTCAACATGAGACTCCTCTAAACTGAGTCTTTGCATGTTCTTGAGCTCATGTGTGGCTTTCATATTCTGTGTGGGTTGACACGGGCGGGCGGGTGGCCAGGCGGGTGATTCATTGGAGATAAGAGTCTCTTTTGGGGCACCGGTTCCTGCTCCCTCCTTCCTTCGGGGACACCAAGGAAGAAGTTGCCTCTGGCGGGTTCCAGGCTGGCAAGCTGAGTAAGCAGAGACCACTGGGCCTGAAACACAGTTCTTCCTTGAGTCCACACAGAAAAGCAAGGGGGGGGGGAGGGGAGAGGACAGAGACACAGGAGAGACAGACAGAGAGACAGAGAGGAGAGACAGAGACCCAGAGACCGGTGGAAAGACACACAGAGTAAGAGATGGAAGGGGGAGCGAGTGAGAGATCCACAAGTCCAACTAGATCTGAGACACACACACACACACACACACACAGAGGGAGACATGGACGGGGAACCAGAGACCCATTAGTGTGACTGACTAGATCACCTGAATAAATTATTCCTTCCCTGCCCTGACCTCATGTATTAAGGTAGACTATTGGTATGGAGTTCTTCTTGTCACCAAACACAGGTGAGGGTTAGTGACTTTTTACCCTTCCATGTAGGGACTCTTCCTTTAGGACCCTTGATTTCGATCATTGAATAAGAATTTTTGGAGGAGACACTCTGGTGGAGTTTTATGGAGTAAGCAAGCAGGCAACCAGGCAACCAGACAACCAGACCCAAAAAAAAAAAAAGGCAGACAGACAGACAGACAGACAGACAGACAGGCAGCCAGACAGACAGACAGACAGAGAGACCCACGCAGCTCCTTGACTTCATGGGTGTTTTCAAGGTTAAAGCGGGGGGGGGGGGGGAGGGAATGTGGCAGCTGAGTTAGGCACAGACAGTTAGTTGCTTTATCTTTGCCCCAACCTGAATTTCTAGATGTTTGGGGGCATTTCTTTATAGGTAAGAGAAACAGGGTCATTGACCCTTCCTCCCTTCCTTCCTCCCTTCCTTCCTTCCTTCCTTCCTTCCTTCCTTCCTTCCTTCCCTTCCTTCCTTCCTTCCTTCCTTCCTACCTTCCTTCCTTCCTTTCTTTCTTTCTTTCCTTCTTTCTTTCTTTCTTTCTTTCTTTCTTTCTTTCTTTCTTTCTTTCTTTCTTTCTTTCTTTCTTTCTTTCTTTCTTTCTTTCTTTCTTTCTTTCTTCTCCCACCATCTCTCTCTCTCTCTCTCCTTTTTCTCTATTTTTTGGAGGGGTGGGCAATCCTGGGTCTTGAAGTCAGGGCCTGAGGACTGTCACTCAGGCACTCAGCATTTTTGGCTCAAGTCTAGCACTGTACCATTTGAGCCACAGCGCTACTTATGTCTATGTACGTGATATCTATCTATCTATCTATCTATCTATCTATCTATCTATCTATCTATCTATCTATCTATCTATCTATCTATCTATCTATCTATCTATCTATCGATATAGATATACATCTATATATATCTATATCTATATATATCTATGTATATCTATGTGTGTGCGTGCGTGTGCGTGAGTATGTATATATGTATACATATATATGTGTTTATATGCATATACATATATAAACACATATTCATTTATTTATACATATACGTTTATATGTATAAGCACACATATATTCATTTATTTATACATATATATACATACACACACACACACACACACATATATATATATACTCCTACATAGTGTGATACACACATATAAATATAGGTATATTCAGTTATTGTATACGTGCTTTTTTTTTTTTTTTTTTTGGCCGTGGGGCTTGAACTCTGGGCCTGGGGCTGCTCTCAGCTCTTCAGCTCAAGGCGAGCGCTCAACCACTTGAGCTACAGCACCACTTCCAGTTTTCTGGTGGTTTATTGGAGATCGGAGTCTCACGGTCTCTTCTGCCCGGGCTGGCTTTGAACCGCCATCCTCAGATCTCAGCCTCCTAAGTAGCTAGGATTACAGGCGTGAGCCACCAGCGCCCGGCTTATTTACATGCTTTTTGGTTGTTGTTTTTTTTCTCCCCCCCCCCCCCGACTTGGGGCCTTGGGAAGGGAACTGCAGGGGAGGGGGGCGTGCAGAGGCATTTTCTCCTTCGGGAAACCAGATGATGATTGAATAAAATTAGCCATCCATCCTTGAGACATTCTCAAGGTGGTGGGCTGGAATGTGTCTGGGTGGTAGACAGATTCCCTAAAAACTCGGGTCTAAATGGCAGCAGCGATGGCAGCGGCATCCATCTTGTTTACAGACCGAGTCTCCATGTTCAACATGAGACTCCTCTAAACTGAGTCTTTGCATGTTCTTGAGCTCATGTGTGGCTTTCATATTCTGTGTGGGTTGACACGGGCGGGCGGGTGGCCAGGCGGGTGATTCATTGGAGATAAGAGTCTCTTTTGGGGCACCGGTTCCTGCTCCCTCCTTCCTTCGGGGACACCAAGGAAGAAGTTGCCTCTGGTGGGTTCCAGGCTGGCAAGCTGAGTAAGCAGAGACCACTGGGCCTGAAACACAGTTCTTCCTTGAGTCCACACAGAAAAGCAAGGGGTGGGGGAGGGGAGAGGACAGAGACACAGGAGAGACAGACAGAGAGAGAGGAGAGACAGAGACCCAGAGACAGGTGGAAAGACACACAGAGTAAGAGATGGAAGGGGGAGCGAGTGAGAGATCCACAAGTCCAACTAGATCTGAGACACACACACACACACACACACACACACACACACACACACACACACAGAGGGAGACATGGACGGGGAACCAGAGACCCATTAGTGTGACTGACTAGATCACCTGAATAAATTATTCCTTTCCTGCTCTTCCCTCATGTATTAAGGTAGACTATTGGTATGGAGTTCTTCTTGTCACCAAACACAGGTGAGGTTTAGTGACTTTTTACCCTTCCATGTAGGGACTCTTCCCTTAGGACCCTTGATTTCGATCATTGAATAAGAATTTCTGGAGGAGTCACTCTGGTGGAGTTTTTATGGAGTAAGTAAGCAAGCAGGCAAGCAGACAACCAGACCCCCAAAAAAGGCACAGACAGACAGACAGACAGACAGACAAGGACATACTCTAATACAGTGTGGGTGCTCTTGAAGGGAGAGAGACCTACACAGCTCCTTGACTTCATGGGTGTTTTCAGGGTTAGACAGGCGGGGGGGGGGGGGAGAGATGTGGCAGCTGAGTTATGTACAGATAGCTGTTTTATCTTTGCCCCAACCTGAATTTCTACATGTTTGGGGCATTTCTCTACAGGTAAGAAAAACAGGTCATTGACCATTCCTTCCTTCCTTCCTTCCTTCCTTCCTTCCTTCCTTCCTTCCTTCCTTCCTTCCTTCCTTCCTTCCTTCCTTTTTTTACTTTCTCTCTTTCTTCTCCCCACCCCCCCTCTCTCTCCTTTTTCTTTATTTTTTTGGGTGGGTGGGCAATACTGAGACTTGAAGTCAGGGCCTCAGCACTGTCACTCAACTTCTTCTTTTTTTTCACATATGAAGAATTTTACATTTTATTTCATTAAAATTATATTCTCAGAAAGGTTAAAAATATATATTAGCTATTCCATCAAATGAAGTAATTATACTAACACATAACATAAGTTAGTGAAAGTTTTATCTGTCATGAATAGGACAAAAATTATCATCAAACAACATTTCTAGGAATCACACTCAACTTCTTTTGCTCACGTCTAGCACTGTATCATTTGAACCACATCACCACTTCTGGCTTTCTCTCTCTCTCTCTCTCTCTCTCTCTCTCTCTCTCTCTCTCTCTCTCACTCTCTCTCTCTCTCTCTCTCTCTCTCCACACACACACAGACACACACATGCATATACATACATATACACATATATATTTATACACATACATACATATATATCTATCTATGCTTATATATAGTGTGATACAAACATATATATATTTATTATTTTCAGTTTTTTTGTCGTCTGGTGTGAGGCTTGGACTCTGGGTCTGGGTGCTGTCTCTCTGCTCTTCATCTGAAGGCTCACTACTGTTCTGCCACTTGAGCCACAGGGTGCCATTGCTCCCCTTTTCTGTTTATATAGTGCTGAGGAATCGAACCCAGGGCCTCATGCTTGCAAGGCAAGCGAGCACTCTACCACTAAGCCACCTTCCTAGCTCTCTCCCCTTTTTTGGCCAGTCCAGCATGGAAGGCTCCTGCATCTTGTTTGTATGGACATACTCACAGCTGAATAACTGAGTTGTTTTGCTTAATAAAAAAAAAAATCCTGGTGTTGATATATGTGGAGGGGAAGGGAAAAAAACAAATTGTTAAAACAGGGTTACAGGAGGACCCATTGAAACAATGAGATATACAAGTCGTTATGTCGAAAAACGAACTTTACAACTTTGGTGGGGGGACAGCGGGGGGGGGGGAGGACACGAAGGGATGGGAAGGGGAAACAAAGCAGGAGGCTACAATGCTTATAAGAAATGTGCTCATTATCTTACCCATGTAATTGTAACCCCTCTGTACAGTATTTTCACAATAAAAATATATTTAAAAATATATATATTTAAAAAAAAACTTGGTACAGTAGTCTAGAAACATGGTTGCTATTACAGCCTTCATTTGCTTCACTTGACCACTGTTTTCTCATTTAAAAGCTTTTGGCGACAAGCATGATTATTTTTCGTGGGGTGGGGGTGACTGTTTTGAGGCTTTCCCAAATTTTTATGTCCAACAGGTTACCAGATCTAAGGAAAACCCAGAAGTTCGAGAATTAAGTAACTCTCGGGCTCAAACTACAGAGAAAGAAAAGGAGAAAGAGAGACCTATGGAGGGAAGGGGTTGGGGCGTTGGGGGGAGAAGTCATAGAAAGGAAAAGAAAACAGGGAAAAATAAAAACACAAAGTAAAGGTCGTTTTTAAGTGGAGGCCTGGACTCAAACCAGGCCACTGACTGAGGCTTCCTCATTATGGGATTTCAAAAGTGGGCCTTGGCTTCTTGCATAAGTCATCTCGATGTGTTGGTATTCTGCTGTACATATCATTTGGAAGCGACTCTATCTTTTCACTCCATGGTGAATGTATTCACATATATGTTCCTATAGAAAACCAGTTTCGTGTGTTTTCTCTCACATATGCAAAAGGTACGTTTAAAATAGGGGAGACATTAGATCTCTGGACTGACTGCCTGGCTGGCTGCTTGGCTGGCTGCTTGGCTGGCTGCTTGGCTGGCTGCCTGGCTGCCTGGCTGCCTCACTCACTCACTCACTCACTCACTCACTCACTCGCTCACTCACACACTCATACACTCACACACAGTAAGACTGAAAGACCCCCGTCGGCATGGGGTGCCCTTCGATCTGAAGAGACCCTTCCCCAAGGAACAACGAGACCACTTGTGCGGATGCAAACAGCAAGAGGTTTATTCGGGCATGCCTCGGCTCCCAGGTGCACTCAACCTCGAGATCCACAAGGTTCGGATTAAGTGTCTGGGAACCGGTTACACGGGTACCCGGGGCGACAAAGTCTATCGGGAGACTTGCGCGCCGAGTGCTTGAAAGCACCCTCTTTTTATGGACAGCAGAAGCAAGGTTACAGAAGCGAGATGCTTGGTTACAGAGTATTGATTGGTTAATTTCAAATTACGCTCAGGGTGGGGATTGGTCAGGTTAAGCTGGCCAGATGGGGCAGGTGGGGTTGGGGGAAAGCTGACGTGTCGGTACTTGCCCTGACAAGTCTGTGCTGGTCGTCATGCACCGAAACTGTTCGTTCCCTAATTTTGACAAGTGATTTATTACCTCCTGACCTACCCTGCCATTATGGCTAAGTTTTACAGGAAGGGACGGGAGGGTCGGCTATTTTCCAGGAATGCCTGGTTTTAGGGCATGTTATGACTTGCCTGTGTCCTGCTTCGCTCTCTTAGGTATGCAGGGGAAGGGGCAGTGGTTTTTCTTAAAGAGCTCAATGGATGAACGTATTCTGGGGTCTGGGGTCTTTTCAAGACCCAAAAGACAGGATAGATACTTTTAGGGGGAAAAACACCCACTGAGGCAAGGCCCAATGGTTATGTGCCCAGAAATGAAAGTGAAACATTGAAAACACACAGAGTAAACTCGCTACCTTGAGCCTGTAGTAGGGTTTAAGAGATGATTCTGTTGGTTTCCCATGCATGCATGGGGGGGAGGGGGGGTGCTTTGACCCATGCTCTGTTTCTTTTTAAAATTTACTTCCCTCCCCGGTGTAAGTTTCCTCCTTTCTTTGAGGAAACTCTTTGCTCCGTTCCCACAGTATACTCATTGTTTGGGCAAAAGCTCAGAGGAAGGGAGCTGCTCTTTTCCCTTCCACCACCCACCCCCACCTATTAGTTTTCTTTCCTAATAACTGTTCGTTTATGAGGGATGAAAAGTGAAGAAAATAGGATGTGTGGAGCCATTCATTAGGAAGCTGTCCGGCTGTCTTGTCTCTGAATTCCTGGTGGTGCTTTCCCAGGCCTCATTTCCCCCTGGAAATTATCCTGCTTGCCTCTGTGTTCAATTCTGGGAAGGAAGATAGGCCGAGATAAGGCAACCTCTTGGCACGAAGCTGGAACACACGGCCACCTCGCCTCACGGGTACAGAGCCTAATCACCCTATCCCGAGGGTCCTCCGTCAACAGTTTCTTACAACGATTTTTATTAGTTTAGTGGACCTACTGAGGTTGAAATTCAAGGCCTCAACTCAAGCAGGCCTGCTGGGGTGGGCGTGTTTGTTTCTTCTTCTTTCTCCTCCCCCCCACCCTCCCCCCTCCGACAGGGCGCTTAAGTCGTTGCCATGATGACATTTACAAGACAAAGGAACATTGCCTGAAGTTCCTGAGTTGACTGGGGCTCCAGGCTTAAACCAGCCCACCCCACCCCCACCCCCGCCCCGCCCTGCGTCCTCTGCGAAACACCCCGGCGGGGTGGGGGGTGGGGCGGCCAGCCCTCAGCTCCTGTAACTTCATTAGCGCGGGGTGGGGTGGGGGGAGTGAATCAGCCTCCCCTCCCCCTCCCAGTCTTTACAAAAGTGGCCTCTTTTGCCCTTGGGCAGGAAAAGTCTGCGCGCGCTCTCTCTGGTCTTTTTCTGTTGGGACCCTCCCTGTCTACCACCAGCAGCCATTGACTTCCTGCAAGCTGGAGTTGTCAGACTACTTCCACCCGCCCGCTGCCACTAGTATGCCTCCCGCCCAAGCCCGCCAGGGACAGAATGGGAGGGGTGGGCGGGGAAGCTGGCATGCTTGCCTGTGCTCTGCCCTCTGCCCCTCCGGGAGGCATGACTGTGACCGTGGGATGTCCCTGTGGCCGACCCCTAAGCTCCCACCCTCTGGACGGAGGAGAGTGAGGGGAAAAAGGAGTTCAGGAGTCTTGTCTCCCCTCCATCTTCCCGCCTAGGTCAGGCCAGGATCTGCCTCTCTTCTCCCTGTCCCTGTTCCCCGTTCCTCTTAAGGAGTGACTGGAGAAACTGTCCGTCTGTGTTTGTGATTGTGATTAACATCGCAAAAACCTTCAAAGAATCTCAGATCGGTTAGAAGCCCGTTGGGTTTCACTTCTCAGGCGTGAGGGGTTGTTATCTCCCCCTCCCTCTCTACTTTGATTTTTTACAAATTGTTAGGGAAATGGTGACATACAGAACCGTTACAGTATGCCAGCCCACACCGGTGGCTCGCGTCTGTAATCCTAGCTGCTCAGGAGGCAGAGAGCTGAGGATCACGGTTCAAAGCCAGGCAGGGCAGGAAAGTCACCAGACTCTTATCTCCAATGAGGCACTAGAAAATCGGAAGTGGCGTTGTGGCTCAAGCGGTAGAGCACTCGCTTTGAGCTGAAGAGTTTAGGGACAGCGCCCAGTCCCAGAGTTTAAGACCCACCACTGACCAAAAAAAAAAAGGATAGGAAAGATTACATTACATAAGTGAGGTAGGAAGAGTACATTTTTTTTTAATTAATAAGTTTTTTTTTTTTTTGTCGTTGGGCTTGAACTCTGGGCTTGGGCGCTATCCTGCCCGGGCTGGCTTTGAACCGTGATGCTCAGCTCTCAGCCTTCTGAGTAGCTAGGATTACAGGCGTGAGCCACCGGCGCCCGGCTAATGAGTTGTGTTAATTGTGAAAATACTTACAGAGTGGTTACAATGACACGAGCAAGGAAATGAGTACATTTCTTATCAAGCATTGTTGCCTCCTCCTTTGTTTCCATTCCAGCCCTCCCATCTCCCCCCACACCCTAAAAAAGAGTACTTTTTTTTTTGGACAATGTCACCCCTTCCCTGGCTCTCTCACAGGTTTTCCCTCCCTCAAGTTCTGTTTGTTCCCCACCCACAGGTTGTGTGTCAACATAGTGTCTAGTGAGTGCCACTGTTGCACTTCTTCATCCTGGGTCCCTCCATTTCTTGCCCCTCCCGGAAATAGATGAAGGAAGAAACAATGGGGGGGGGAGAAGAGAAAACAAAATAACATCGATGATAACAAACACAAAGAAAGGGGAAGACGTCTTGTTATATGATCAGAGGTATATAGGCATTGCACTTTGGTGAGCCTCATGTCTTCAATTAAGCAACCCAAAGGCCAGAAGTGGAGTTTTGGCTCAAATGGCAGACTGCCAGTCTCTTTTTTTTTTTTTGGCGCGGGGGCGGGGGGGTCCGGTCGTGGGGCCTGAACTCTGGGCCTCGGCGCTGTCCCTCATCTCTTCAGGTTAAGGCTAGCACTCTACCACTTGAGCCACAATGCCACTTCCGGCTTTTTTTCTGCTTATGTGGTGCTGAGGAATCGAATCCAGGGCCTCATGCATGCAAGGCAAGCGCTCTACCACTGAGCCACCTTCCCAGCCCCAGAGTGCCAGTCTTGAGCACAAGAGCCAAGGGACAGCACTCAGGCTCTGAGTTCAAGCCCCAGGACTGACTGGGGCGTGCACACACACACCCTGCACCCCTTGATCTTTGCTGCTGTTTCCTACCACACAGGCACAGGCACGCATGGCAGCATGTGATCTACCTCCCCCCCTCCCCCCACACACACTTTGCACTGCCACCACCATTGCCGCCGCCACCAACTATAGCAACAGACTTCCTCGGCTTCCCCTCCACCACCACCACCCCCTCTGCCCCGGGCCCTAGTTTAGATCGATGAACCAAAGTGTCCCCAATGCACGTTCGGCTCTGGCAAATATCAGATAGGATTACAGTGATGAGGAGAGAGGAGCGACCGCCATGGATTGACTGTAGGGCCCAGAGGACAGAATGCCAGCCCAGGCCCATTCATAGGTCAAGCCAGGAAAATGTTTTTTGTTTTTGTTTTTGTTTTTGATTTCCGGTCTCTCTCCACACCCCATGTGTTTTGTCTGTCTGTCTCTCTGTGCGATAGGGGTTTGCCATTCATGACCTGTGTGGGCGGGGATGTGCTGGTGTGTGTGTGTGTGTGTGCGCGCGCGTGGGAGGGGGAGGTGTTCCTTCCTCACAAGACCTTCCTATGTGTCTTGATCGATCTTGGGCCTGACGTTCTTTTTCCTTGTTTTAGGGTGCCACCTACTGGACACAGTGTGGAGTGACAGGGAATGATTCGGTGCTGATGGCGGGGGCTGGCGACTCTCGCGAGAGTCCGCGAGACTCTCGCGAGAGTCCGCGAGACTCTCGCGAGAGTAGCGATGAGGTATCTCCGGCTCTCTTCTGCGGCTTTATTTATTTACAACAAAACAAAACGAAACAACAGCAAACAAGGAAATTTTCTTGAAGGGAGGGCCGAGCGGAGGGGGAGGGGGGCCCGCAGGGGGTGTTTCTTTTCGTTATTTTCTGGACACGGAATTCGTTTGGATATTATGTCTTACGAGCAAACTGTACCAGTTTATTTACGGTTGTAATTTATATACAGTACCACAAATGTCTTTACGTCCGTATTATGAAAAAGGGTCCCACGGCTGCAGTGGGTGAAAGATTGAGATGGGAACATTTCTAAAGGAGTGCCAAGAAAATGGAAAACAGGCAATGCAATAGTTTAAGGAGAGTTATAAATATCAAGTGCTGCCCTAGGTGAAATTTCATGCAAATGTCCTCACCCACTCAGGTAAACTTTTTATATAGGTATCAGAATACAATTTCTTGAACTATATAGACTTTTATTCACTTGATTTCCCTTAAGTAAATTAAAATAACTGGCTGTTGACAGGGCACATCTGGATATTTCTATCGGCCCCATAGAGATAATCTGTTACATTTTAGGACATGGTAGATTATATTTGCTATTTCTCCAAATGGACTTTACAAAAGCCATCCGTGGCCCCAAAGATGTTTCTGGACCTCTCATCATGTGTGACTAAATAGGCCTCAGTGAATTAAGCTGAGAAAGCTGCAAAACAAAGCAGATCACTTCAGTTATTGAATATTAAGAGAATAAAAGTAGCTTTATACCACTGGATCTTTAGTGAGAAGGTAGAATAAAAAGAAGAGAAAAATATTGGAGGATGCAATATAAACCAATTGAAACGTATCCAACAGAGGAACTGGCTTTGAAGTGGCTATTGACTAGTGTGGTCCTAGACCATCTTGTCCAGAAGGATAAATTGATGTGTTTTGAAAGATCCTAAACCAAATGTACTTGTGATCATGACCCAAAGCGTGAGGACAGGTACATTTCTGTCCTCCTAATTCCAGCTTTGATCCTCACACGTCCGGTTGTTATAATACGTTCACAGTCGTGCCACTTACGGATATTACGTCTTGTGTCTTCTCTGCAATATCTTAAATGCTCAGAGAAGTTACACCTTCTGACAAAAGGACAGTATGTGTGTCACACACATGGGGACACACACACACTCTGTTTGCCCGGAGTGCTGTGTAGCTTACCATGTCCAGTTATAGTTTAGGTCTAGCATCCACGTAGGAGAGAAAACAGGTGCCGTTGGTTGGTCGGTCTGTCTGTCTCTCCGCCGGTCTGTCTTCCCCTGGCATCACCTGTTCTAGGTTCTTCTCCGCCGCCACCGGCATACCCCCCCTCCCTCTGCCCCCCCCCCCCCCCCCCCCCCCGCTCCTAGTCCATCAGTCCATCCATCTACTTCCCTGTAACTGACATAATCTTATTCTTCTTCTTTGGGGAATGGATGAATAAACTTTTACCTTGTGGATATTGTACACACCCCGTAAGTTGTGTGTGTGTGTGTGTGTGTGAGTGTGTGTGTGTGTGTGTGTGTGTGTGTGTGTGTGTGTGTGTGTGTGTTGACGGAATAGAGTGTTTGCCATGCCTGACCCCCTGGCTCTGCCTCTCTACCCGTCTGGGATGCGATGTGTGTGCTGGGGCGCTTCTGCCCGCATATGTTCCCAGTGCGAACTCCAAAGAGAAGTACACCCGCCGGGACTGTCCTGTGGGTTCTAACCATGCTTCACCCCCGGGAGATAGGATCGCCCCTCTGACCCGCCCACTCTGTTTGGGCCTGGGCCCCTCGTCTGTCTCTCCCTGTCTTTCCTCCTAGGGTTCCCTACCTGCCCTCCCCCCAGCCCCGCACACACACACACACACACACACACACACACACACACACACACACACACACACACACACACACACACTGTGCACCGCCACACTCGGGTCCAGGTCCTCCACCACAGGCATGTGAGTGATGATGCCTCTACCCTCCAACACCTGTGTGTCGGGTTCAGATTCATCGCCTCATGCCCCGAATCCTGCTCCAGAGAGAGTGGCAGAGCCTATTAGAAAAGGCTAGCTGTTATGACAGGCTAGAGTATGAACCGGTGAGAAGGTCGCTCCGTCCGGTGCCCGGGGATAAGCGTCACACGGGTGCCACCTCCCCTTCCTTCCCCACCCAGCCAGCGGCTCTCGTTTGGCTTTCCTGTCATTTAGTGATGGGTGAGTGGACTCACGCTTCCCATGGCGCTGTCACCGTGGTTTTCCAGACCTGTGTGCGTGACGTGTACCTACTCTCTCTGTGTTAGAAGAAACCTCTCTCTGGCCTTCCCCCTGCCCTTTCCCTGCCTATGAGGGGTGGCGGGTGGGGGCGGGGGGAGGGAGCGTGTTGTGGGGCGGGCGGGCAGCGGACTTTCACAAGTGAGCGGGGTGCCTCCCGAGGGCTCGTCTCTTGCTGGAGCCGACCCATCTTTGGGAGTTTTTGTTGTTGTTGTTGTTGTTGTTGTTTTTTCTTTCTGGTTTCCATTTGGGGGAAAAAGAAAACAGAACGTACAAACAACCCCCCCCCCCAAAAAAAAGACGGGCGGGCAGACGGTGGGACGAGCCTCACTTGCCCTTTTCTGGCCATGTTCGGCGGGGTGGGGGTCTTGCCACGGGCGGTGGAGGTCCTGCGGGTGGCTGGTTCATTTTCTCTTGTGGTGCAGGCCTGCCGTCTTTGACACCCCTTCCTGCTTGGGACCGATCCCGGCTTCCTGGTACTCGGGTTCAGGACGCTTCGTTCGGGCGACTCCCGTCCTGGTTCCTGGTTTCACTTTGGTCGCTGGCGGCCGCGGAGGCATTGGCCGCGGCTCGATCTCGGTCTAGGTCTCTGGTGGCTCTGGTGGCATTCGTTAGGTCGCAGAGAGGACCCGGCTGCAGGTCCTGACCTAGGTTGTGCCTCTCGGTGTGTGGCGGTGGGGAGTGAGGCGATTTGTTTCCGTGTTCTGTGTCTCCGGAGCTCAGAGCCGGCCGTCTCGGGCCAATCTGGGGTATGGCGGCTCGGTGGAGTCGGTCGTTTTTAGGCGGTTGTCATGCTCACCCTGGCGTCCGCTTTGATATGACAGTCCCCTCATTCTCAGCCAAGCGAGCAAGCAAAGGAGGAGGTCTGGCGTTGGCATGCCAGGCAGAGGTCCGGCCTCTGCTGGATGCCGGATGCGACTGTCATCGTGGTGTCGCTGTGGCGCCGGGGCGGCTGTTCTGTCGGACTTTGCACCCACATGCGAGCTCGGGGTAGGGCGGTGTGTCACCGCTCTCTCTTCCGTGCCTGGTCTGTGGGGACTGGCAGCTTTGTCGGGTCAACCAGTAGTTCTGTCTGGGCCCGACGCCTTGTCCTCCTCCCCTCCCTGGACTCTGGTCTTTGAGGGCGAAAAAATACAGTACGAGGGACGTCTCGGGAGTCAGGGGAAAGGGTCCCCGGGTGAGCGGATAGTTGGTGGGGCCTGTCCCGGCCCGGACTCGGACCACACACCCTCCCCGGAGTCACCTCCGAGTGAGCGCTTGGCGCGTGCCAGGCACGAGGGCCTCGGTCGCTGGCCCGTGTGGCCTCCCTCCACGGCCTCCTCCATGGTCCCGGAGGCCGGAGGACAGACTTCTGTGGCAGGAGGAGCCATGGGCACGGCATAGGCGAGCTTCGGGGCGGGGACCTTCCTACCATCTGTGGTGTGCACGATGGTGGGGACTTGTCCGGTGGGCCCTGAGTAGGGGAAAAATCAAGGCAGGGGGAGCACCTCGGGAGTCGGGGACCCGAGCCCAGGAATCCCGAGTGTGTGCATGCTGGCGGCAGGGCACTCACCACCGACCCCACATGGTGTGGGTGTTGTGGTTGGGTGGAGTGGATGCCTCGCGTCTGCCGGGGGAAGGCTCCCCATACCGCCCGTGCTGTGAGCCCGTGCGCACCCGGGGTGTGTGCCCATGAGGTAGTGGGGCGGGCGCGTCCCCTGAACCCACTCCCGCCCTCACTCTTCGTCTGTCTTCGCCTTATGTGGTCGACCAGCTGTCCCTGAGAGTTCCGTGTGTGGCTCTGTTGGGGACGTGTTGGGGACAAGTGTCCCTGATGTTGTTTCCAAGAGGTCCCTGTCGCCAGCGAGTTGTCGCCCCTGCGTGACCACCTGGTTTTGGCGTGGTGACGTGAGGATTTTGTATCTGCAGGAGGGTGCTGGCATGCTGTGTCCCGGTGGCTGTCAGCAGGTCTTTTGGGGCTCTCTCGGATGCTGTGTGCAGGGCCTTTCCCGTCTCTTCCCGGTCTGGGTCACCCTGTCCTTCCCTCCCCGCACTTCCGGCTCCCGCTGCCCTGAGCAGGCCCTGTCCCTGTGGTGGCTCGTGGTTTTGGTGGTGGTTGGTTGGTGGTTGGTGGCTGAGTGAGTCCCCCGCTCCCGGTGCCGGATTCTGGCCCTTGCCTCGGCACGCCGAGGAAGAGAGTGGTTGGTTGCCTGGGGTGCATAGGTAGGCCCGTGCAGTGTGCTTCCCTCGCCGTGGCCAGCTTGAGGAGGAAAAGGGGAGGGGGGTGAGTCCTGCCTTGCCTGTGCGTGTGCGGCATCCCCATTCTGCCGTCTGGCTCGTCCCCTCCGTGGCTCCATTTTTTTTCCTGTCGCTCCTAGCTCCAACTCCCCCGATCTGCCGCTTCCCGGTAGTGAACCTGGTCGGCCGCTGAGCTGCGCTACTCCCGAGCGCTGTCCGTGGCTTTTTTCCTTTTTTTTTTTTTCTTACTAGCTTCTTCGGTCCTGTGCCCAGCAGAGGTGTCCTGGTTATCCTGAGTGCCAGGGACTCTTAAGTCCGTGGTATTTTTTTTTTTTAGTTTTTTTTTTCTTTTTGCCTCGCTCATTACTCACGAAAGGGTGTTTGTCTTGAGGGCTGTTGGCCCTCTCAGGAGCCGAGCTTCCTGGCCCCGCACCTCCTGAGTGCCGTGTGGCTGTCTTCTCCACCCTCTCGGTGTGATTGATGTGGTGATGTTGTGATCTCCTTCAGGCCCGGACCTAAGCTGCGCCAGGCGAGGGACAGACAATCATGGCGAATGGGACCACTCTTCTCTTTCTGCCCGTGGGCCCCTGCCCTCACCGTCCCACCGTGCTGGTGCTGGTGGTGTGCGGGGAGGCAGGGGTGTGGGAACCGGGTCCTGCTGCGCTCTCCCTGCCCTCGCCATGAGGTCGGGGACTTGTACACGCTGGAGTAGGGGGGCGCCCTTATCTTGCTCCTCTCTTCCCATGACTTGTTATCAGCATGGGGGGCGGCTCTCTCTGCGGAGAGGGAGGGTCATTGCTCTGTGCTTGCCTGTGCTGTGTTGTGTGAAAAGCCACGCCTCACTCTGCCCTCTTGTGGTGCTCCCGGAACGCTCCGGGTCAGTTCTCTCAGGTTCCTGAGTTTGAGTGGTGGGCTGAGATAGGAGGCTCCCACAGGGGAGCAGAGAAGAAAATGGAAAAGAGAGAGGCTTTGGGAGGGGTCTCTCTTACCTCAAATTGCAGTCATCATGGGATATTGCCTGCAGCAGGGGCCACACTGAGTAGAAAGATGGAAATTCTGGTGGTGAAGCTGAAGATCCCTCAGGAAGATGTAGCGCCGGTTAAGGAGATTGAGGCAAGGTCTGTATCTCCAGCCCTGCAGCTGCCAGTGAACTCAGGTAAACCAGAGAGCCCTGGGGCTGTCCAGGCCTTAGCCAGGCAAGGAGGAGCGGCACACTCTGTCCTGGGCCTTCCTTCTCTGTGGCAGCCAAAGCTCATGCTCAGAATATTCTGGCAACTCTCATTGTGTAGTGAGTGCTGGGCAAGCACACATTCCCCCTCCTACACATGTGTTCCCATGGAAGGGACTGGGCCAGTCAGTGAGGGGTAAGCAGTGGGGCAAAAGTGGTAGGGCTGGAAGGCGTGGGGCCAGAAAGGTGGAAATGAAGGTAAAATTTGTGGCTGTGATACCGGTGGGTCAGGAGAATGGGTGCAGCTCTGAGGGTGTATCTGGCCTCAAGAAGTAGTCCAGTCCAAAAAGTGTGAGTAGGGTACATAGCATGGTGGTAGGCTGAGGAAACACCGGGTGACCATGGGCCAGAGGGGTGGGGTCGGGAGGTGTGATGATGGGGGGGAGGTATGGGACAGGGAACCTAGCAGAGTGGATAGGGGGACCAAGAAGAATGGTTGGGCACACTTAACTGGAAACAGCACTGTCCAGTATGGCTCTCTCCATGTGCTTATGTACTATGCTCATCTGTGCTCTGTTGGGGGTAAGTCCATCGGGTTCGAGTTCCCATGCCCCACAATCTAGACTAGAGGAAAGGAACTCCATCTAAATAGTCACCTTCCAGGGGCATAATTCTCTGGCGCCTGGGAAGAGGTTTATTGTGAAGACTGGTGGGTAGAACGGGCCACATCTGGAGTAACAAATTCATATCACTCTTATCCATGAGGCATGGTTAATATATAAATGCACTCAAACAATAAGTCCTTCTTTTTTTCCCTCTTCCTTTTCTTTACCTCTTTCTTCTTCCAGTGCTGGGGCTTTAACACAGCTTCTAGGTGCTACAAAAATTCCCTGCCCAAGGGCTTATTGTACTTCACCTCAAAGACTTCTATCTTCTTGGTCCCTGTCAACCCAGGTGCAGGTACCATGACCAGATGTCCGCTTTCAAGGCAAGTAGGTTCCCATCAGCCTTCTCCCTGGAGGAACCAAAAGGAAGATTAAGGGTTTTGTGCTTTAGTGTGTACATTCACATGAACATTTCCTTCCATCAGTGGGACAGTTCTAAGTACTCATTCTCTTATTGAACTTCAGCTACACATCATTTAAAAATGGAGGCACCAGTGAAGGAAGGGGAAAAAATCCAAACAACAAAACAAAAAACATATTCCACAATCATTGGATGACTGAATGAAGTAAAGTAAAACTCAGCCTAACAATATTTTACCAAATCTGTTATGTTTGAATGGTGAGAGCTCCATAGAGGAAGATGCCAAGGCAGCCAGGCAGTGTATATTTGGATATGTTCAAGGATGCTATCATTATTTTATCATTTGCTCATTCATCCAGGAAGGGGAGGTCAATTACTATGGTACTTTGATTGTGTTCAATCCAATGACCATGTTATTAAAATGAAAAGGTGCCATAACAAAAAATAGGACTCCTCTACCCAGCACCAGTTATCTTTAGTTCACTTCCAGGCCACACACATCATAACCATATCCAAAGAATGCAAGGAAGGGAGGTAAAGAATCAGCATTCTGCTGTATTAGCTGGACCAACACATTGTTCAGGTTGAACTGTTTATCCTCTGTGGTATTACTTTCTTCTTATTTATGGATCTGAGGTGTGTGCACTTAAGAACTATGTGCATATATCTGTATATACATTCTGACTGAAGATATATGTCCATCAACTGAGGTGTTAGCTTGCAAAGGTTCATTTTAACCGGTACAGCAGCTGTATGTCAATGTAATTGCTCCCATGTCCCATGTGCGTCTCTCCAAGTTCTACACAAGATAATGTCACTGACCATTTTACCTATGTTGCTGCTGGCATTACCAATCTTCCTTCTCCCAATTCCCCCTCCCACTTCCCTCAATACCCTGCAGCAAACCACAGCCTTTATAGTTTGTTTCTTCAGTTTTTATTGCCCGAGGTTTGATTGGTCCAGTTCTAACACAGTTGGTAGCTATGGCAGGTGCAGGGGGTGGCCTTTCTTCTAACTTTCCTAAACATACCAGGAGAGTCTGTCCATGTTTCAGGAATTTTATTTGAATGACTTTCCATTTTCTGGGCTTTGCCACCTATCTGATGTTGTCTCTTCTTTTGTGCTAATGAAGATTGAACCCAGGATATTTCACTAGCTAGGCAAGTAGTCTCAGTGAACTATAACCCAGTCCCAGAGCATCTTTTTAAATTCTCCCTACATCTGAGTGTAGGATGGAAAGAAAAGTTTAGTCCAGTATACTGGAATGTTTCAGATTTTTAGGTTTTGATTAATCTAGTATAGTCATAGTCTAGAAACAAATCTATTGTAGAACTTGATAAGACACTATACAGCTGTTGAGGGGAAGGTATTATCCTACAGCATAACCTTGGAAACTTAGTGGCGAGGCCTTCAACATCAATTCATCAGGGACATGAGTTCAACCCACTGTAGTTGCTGTGGTCTGAAGCTTCCCCTCAGGTTTCTGCTATTCCATTTTGCATGCTACATTCCATACTAGCAATATCCACCATGCTCAGTCTGACTGCTTAGATTTGTTGAAAGATTGTGAGTGAATGTATATGTCATCTTAGATGACTTTATCATTGAGTCATGTGAAGAACTTCACCACAGAAGAGAACACTCTTCAGTTGCAGTTATGATTTACAACAAATTTTCATAATGACCACAAAGCATCGTTTTTTCAGGCCAAACATTTTAACTTGCACCAAAATGATGTTATGGCAAAAATGATCTTCTAATAGTGTTTCTAAACCCAAACACAAAGCATTTTTTTCTTAAGGAAGAATTAACTATGCCAGCCAGTTTATTTTTATCTGTGTTTGACCATGTTCAAAAAAGTTTTAGTTTTAGTTTTAGTTTTAGTTTTTATTTTTTTGGTCATGGGGCTTGAACTCTGGGCCTACGCACTGTCCCTCAGAGATTCAGCTCCTCAGTGATTCAACTCAAGGCTGGTGCTCTACCACTTGAGCCACAGTGCTACTTCTGGTTTTCAGATAAGAGTCTCATGGACTTTCCTGAATGGGCTGGTTTTGAACTGCAATCTTTATATCTCAGCCTCATGAGTAGCTAGGATTATAGGCGTGAGCCACTGGTGCTTGGCAACTATGGGCAATTTTTAACCATGATTGAAAATGTTGGGAAAAACTAGAATACTTGTAAGCAGCAGTACTTGAATGGGTATAAATATATGTAATATCCAATATACATTGGTATAGATATATGTAATATACCAAATATTTTTGCAAAACTGAAGTCCTTGGTGATCAAAGACATAACAAAACTTATTTGGATCTCTTATTGAACATAATTTATTTTTCTATATAGAAAAATACATATATATATATCACATTATAGAAGTATATAAATAATGCTTTAGTATTTATGGGCACTATTCTAATTACAGAGAGAGAGAGAGAGAGAGAGAGAGAGAGAGAGAGAGAGAGAGAAAGAGAGAGAGAGAGAGAGAGAGAGAGAGAGAGAGAGAGAGAGAGAGAGAGAGAGAGAGAGAGAGAGAGAGAGAGAGAGAGAGAGAGAGAGAGAGAGAGAGAGAGAGAGAAACACAAAAACCAGGACATTAAACTTACAGGTTGGAATTCTGTAACTCCCAATTACATATTGTACTGAAAGGGAAATTACAATGAAATAGAAAATTAGACCATTCTGCAAGGATTCCAAAAAATAGTTCTTATTCATTACTTGTTTGTTATCTTGATGTGTTTGTGACTAGTGGGTCATTTGGTTTGCATTAGGATGAAAATAACACTACCTTGTTCTTAAAATCCAAGGGAAATATGTATATTTGGATAAACCTTTATTTGCTTAGTTTTCAAACACTAGGTCATGTTCCCAAATAATAATGGATTTTGCAAATATAAAAAAAGATACTGTAATGTATTTCTTTTTCTAAAATGTATTTCTTATGACTAGATAAGACGTGTTAAGTGAAATGAACCAAAAGATAGGGACACAGGTTGTTTTTTTTTCCCCTTGCTATTGTTTCTAAAGTATTTACAATGTACCTTGTTATTTTTTTTGTTTCTTTGTATGTTCCACCCCTATGGAATAACCCTTATTTTCACTGTATTTGATGTCGGTGCCCTGAATCTTGTATATACAATTCTCTAATTTGGGGAGGGGAAGGGAAAAACAAAATGCTTAAATAGGGATTCAGGTTGACCCATTGTAACTGAGATGTATAAGACAATATGTTAAAAAACGAACTTTATAATTTAGGTGTGGGGGGGAGGAGGAGTGTAGTTATAGAGGCGAGGGGGAAGGGATGGTAGGGGAAAAACAAAGGAGGAAGCAATAATGCTTGATAGGAAATATACTTACCTTGCTTATATAACTAACACATTTGTACAGTATTTTTACAATAAAAATATATTTCTTAAAAATAGAAATATTTGAGGGGGGACCAAGATGGCGACGGGGCAGTAGGGAAACGCCACAGCTCTCTCCAACCAAAAAGAGAGTTCGAGTTCCAACGCTTAATCTCCCCAAGAGACCGACAACAACAAAAAGGCGAACACTCAGAGAAAAACCAGAGGCGGAAAATAACAAAAAAAGAAAGAGAGGAAAAGAAGAATTTCAGAACAGAGAAAAGAGAAGACCCCTCCCCCAACCTTTACTGGCCGCGCGGCAGTGCGCCAAGCCGCCGGCCAGCCGGCCCGGCGGGGGGCTGCCGGAGCCTCAGAGACACAGGGGGCCGCCTGCAGATCACCAGGTACTGGTTTTCAGAACAGCAGATCACCAGGAACAGAGAAACCTACCAGCAGGGAGTCTCCACGAGGATCCCACCCCCACCCCTCACTCTCCACCCGAGCAGAGAGGCTCCATCCCGACAAAGCTGCTCGGCACCAGCAGCACGACAAAGGGACCTGTCGGCAGACCACCTGCCCAATCGCCATCGCAAGGACCCGGCGGGGATGCCCGGGCCCCAGAGGCACTGTGAAGAAGCTGCCTGAGCGTGGACACTTTTGACCCGACAGCTTCGACAGAGGCAGAGACAGAAAAGAATCACATAGAGCCACCACCGCCCAACCCAGCCCGCAATCACCCCAACTGAACTCGGATTGCAACAACAACTGATGACCTACACCACACAGAAACAACCAGCTCCAGGGTGAGTACCCCACAGGGGAAGTGTATCCCTCAAAGGAGACCAGAGCTGGAGGGAATCCCCAGACCCTGACCTAGACTCCCTACCCCAACACCCGGACCACAGGACCCACTAAAACTGGGAAATGTTTGAGATCTCCACCAGCCCGAAGACCACACTCAGCTGGCCAGGCTAGAGCAAGAGTGCCCCTGGAAGGGAGCTTAAATGCCCAAGACTACCAACAGTAGAAGAAATTTGAATTGTGTCCCCCAGGCTATAAAACCTAGGTGGTATACACATCATCACAGGCCTAACGAGTGCGCTCCAGGCTGCATAACCTAGGTGGTATACACATCAGCACAGGCCTAAGGAGCGCGCTCCAGGTTGGGGCCGGAACCAGGCCCGGAGATCCAGCGCCTGAACAACACGAAGTAAAAAGCTGAGCATACGCCTCAACAGAGGGGAGAAAACCAGGAAACAACACTCCCCGGGAAGCACGCCTGTGACAACAAAAGACCTGGAGGCCCAGGACAAGAGAAGCCCAAACCCCACCAAAACTCCACCCATATACCCTAGACTGGGAATTGGGCAACACAGGCTGCCAGCACCTGATAGTAAGCAGGAGCTCAGACTGTTAAGGCAGCTCAGCAATAGAGTGATAGTCTTGGATGTGTGAGGCCCTGGATCTGATTCCTCAGCATCACAAAAGCAAAAAGGGTCAGAAGTGGTGCTGTGGCTCAAATGGTAGGGTGCCAGCCTTGAGCTGAAGAGCTGAGGGACAGCACCCAAACCTAGAGTTCAAGCCCACAACCAGCCCAAAACAAACAAACAAAAACCCATCAGGAGCCCATAGCAGACTCCAGTATTTGGGAGAGTGCATCCAGAGCATCTGATCTTCACAAGAGCACCATAGGAGCAAACACAAGCAGTCTAGGCTGCTCAACCCTTCCAAAGGGGGGAACTGCCAGCAATCTACAGCAGAGAGCTGAGAATCCTAAGTAAGTCAGAATAGCAGCTGGAAATAGGCTCCCAACAGAAGCCAGATCAGGCACAGACTCTCTCTACCAATACAGAATCAGCAACCAAGCAAAGACAGACACACCAAAACAAAATTGAAGAGCAGTCTCCTGAACCTCCATGCGAAAATCACAGAGAAAAATCACAAGGTTTACCACCACCCAGGAGAGCAAGCTCACCTCAAAAGCCAGCAGCCACGCAGGGGAGAGCCCCAGTGGGAGCAAAGCAGGAATGGAAGACAAAAGCTACATCCAAAGGTTGCTGGAGGCAATGACTCAAGAAATAAAGTGAGAAATTGATCAGAAATTGAAAGAGCACAAGGATGAACTATCAAAAGAGACACAGGATATGAAACAAGAGTTGGATGCAAAAATAGAAGCCACACAAACCTCAGTAAGAAGTGAGATAAATGCCAAATTAGAGGTAATGCATACCTCATTGAGAGGTGAGATCAGTACTCTGAGAACCAACATCGAATCCATAAAGGGATCCATTTCCTCCATGTAAACCACAATATAAGCCACGATCAACAGAGTGAATGAAAGGGAAGGTAGAGTGTCAGATACAGAAGACAGAATACACCAACTGGACCAAAAAGTGACAGATATGGAAAAATCACTCAAATTAAACCAAAGGGAAATTCAAGAGCCAGCAGATAATGCTAAAAATTTTAACCTTCGCATAACTGGAGTGGACGAAGGTGAGGAATTCCAGAGCAAGGGAATGCAACACCTATTTAACAAGATAATCAATGAAAATTTTCCCCACCTCAAAAACGACCATCTTAACTACATCACAAAAGCTTATCGAACACCCAACAAGCAAGACCCCAGGAGAAACACTTCCAGACACATTATAGTAAAAATGATAGATCTGAATAATAAGGAAACAATCCTGCATGCAGCAAAAATGAAGAAGGAGCTATACTACAATGGGAAAAAAATAAGAATTACTGCAGATCTCTCCACACAAACAATGAATGCAAGAAGAACCTGGGAAAGCACCATACGAGCCCTGAGAGCCAATAACTGCCAACCCAGACTGATCTACCCGGCAAAGCTAGCATTCACATTTGATGGAGAACTGAAAACTTTTAATAGCAAAGAAAAACTAAATGAATACATAAACATTAAGCCAGCATTACAAAGAATTCTAAGAGGGGGGACACAACCTGAAGAAAGCAGCCAGGAACTGGGGCCTGCCCCAAACAGGCGTTACTCAGAGTCTAACTGAGCAAGCACAGGAGGAAAGGAAAAAAGAAAAACTTAGGAAAACAGAATGGCAGGGACAACAGTGCATCTCTCTATACTTTCTCTTAATATAAATGGGCTGAATTCGCCAATTAAAAGAAAACGAACTGAGGACTGGATCAGAAAACAAGACCCATCCATCTGTTGCCTTCAGGAGACCCACCTCTCAGCCAAACATACAAACAAACTCAGAGTGAAGGGGTGGAAAAGGATCTACCAATCAAACGCCCCCAGTAAGAAAGCAGGTGTAGCTATCCTGATATCTGACAAAATAAACTTTTCATTAAAATCAGTACAGAAAGACAAGGACGGACACTACATATTAATAAAGGGAACAATCCAAGAGGAGGATATAACCATCATCAACTTATATGCCCCAAATATTGGTGCACCCAGAGATGTCAAACAAATGCTCTCAAACTTACAGAATAAAATAGATCCCAATACGATAATACTAGGAGACTTTAACACACCACTCTCACCAAAGGACAGGTCTACCAACCAGAGGATTGGCAAAGAAGCTACCGAATTAAGAGAGGCCATACTTCAAGCGGAATTAACTGACATCTACCGAGTATTTCACCCTAAAACAACACAGTACACATTCTTCTCAGCAGCTCACGGAACTTTCTCCAAAATAGACCATATCATAGTTCATGCAAGGAACTTAAGCAAATACAAAGGGATCGACCTAATCCCCTGTATCCTATCTGAGCACAGTGGAATCAAGCTAGGTCTCAATAACAAAGCATACCGCAGAAATGTCTCCAATACATGGAAATTGAACAGCACACTCCTTAACAATGCCTGGATAACAGAAGAGATCAGAGAAGAAATAAAGCATTTCCTACAACTCAATGAAAATGAAAACACCTCACAAAGAAACTTGTGGGACACAGCAAAAGCAGTCCTGAGGGGCAAATTTATTGCCCTCAGTGCCCACATCAAGAGAATGGAGACAGACCAAGTAAATAATCTCATGTTGCAATTAAAACAGCTAGAAAAACAGGAAAAAATGGGACCTAAAGCTACTAGAAGAAGCCAGATAACCAAATTAAAAGCAGAGATTAACCAATTAGAAAATCAGAAAACCATAACCAAAATAAACCAAACAAAAAGCTGGTTCTTTGAAAAAGTAAACTAAATTGATGGCCCATTGGCTAGATTAATTAAAAAAAGAAGAGAGGAAACCCATATTAATAGGATTAGGGATGCCACGGGAAACATCACCACACGTACCCAAGATATCCAAACAATTCTAACAGACTACTTTCAAAAGCTATACTCTCTAAAGGAAGAAAATCGGGCAGAAATGGATGCATTTTTAGAGAAATACAAGTTGCCCAAACTGAGCAAAGAAGAAGTTAACCAATTAAATAAGCCAATATCCTATAATGAGATACAGGAAGCTATCAAAAATCTTCCAACAAAAAAAAGCCCAGGACCAGATGGATTCACAGCAGAATTCTATAAGACCTTTAAACAAGAACTAATACCCACACTCCTCAAGCTCTTCAGAGAAACAGAGAAGGAAGGAGCTATCCCAAACTCATTCTACGAAGCCAATATCACACTCATCCCCAAACCAGGCAAAGACCCAACCAAAAAGGAGAATTACAGGCCAATCTCCTTGATGAACACAGATGCAAAGATCCTTAACAAGATTCTAGCTAACAGAATCCAGAAACACATAAAAAAAAATAATTCACTATGACCAGGTAGGCTTCATCCCAGAGACACAGGGATGGTTTAACATACGTAAGTCAATAAATGTAATCCAACATATCAACAGAGCCAAGGTCAAGAATCACATGATTATCGCTACAGATGCAGAAAAGGCCTTTGACAAAATTCAACATTCATTCATGCTAAAAGCTCTGGAGAAAATAGGAATAGAAGGAACATTTCTAAAAACAATAAAAGCCATTTATGACAGACCAATAGCCAATATTACACTTAATGGGGAAAAGCTACAACCAATTCTCCTAAAATCAGGAACAAGGCAAGGATGCCCACTGTCTCCACTCCTCTTCAATATAGTCCTAGAACCCTTAGCCAGGGCAATAAGGCAAGAAAAAGACATTAAAGGGATCCGCATAGGGAAAGAAGAAGTTAAACTATCCCTTTTTGCAGACGACATGATACTATACCTCCACGATCCCAAAAACTCCATCCCCAAACTCTTAGAAATCATAAATCACTTCGGCAAAATAGCAGGATACAAAATAAACCCACAAAAATCAGTTGCCTTCCTATACACTGATAATGTACAGGAAGAGAGGGAAATAAAGGGAGCAACCCCATTCACAATAACCTCCCGAAAAATAAAATATTTAGGAATTAACCTAACCAAAGATGTAAAAGAACTATTTAATGAGAACTATAAAAAGTTAAAGAAAGAAATTGCAGAAGACACTAGGAAATGGAAAGACCTCCCATGCTCCTGGATAGGCCGACTTAATATAGTAAAGATGGTAATACTTCCAAAACTAATATACAAATTCAACGCAATTCCTATTAAAATCCCAATGACGTACATCACTGAAATACAGAAAACAGTCCAAAAATTCATATGGAACAACAAAAGACCTAGAATAGCCAAAACAATTCTAGGGGATAAAGACAATATGGGAGGGCTATCCATGCCGAACTTCAAACTCTACTACAGAGCTATAATAACAAAGACAGCATGGTACTGGCACAAAAACAGACCCGAAGACCAATGGAACAGAATAGAAGATCCAGAAATAAATCCACAGGCCTACAGCCAGCTGATATTCGACAAAGGAGCCAAAGACATACAATGGAAGAAACACAGCCTCTTCAACCGCTGGTGCTGGGAAAACTGGGCAGCCACATGCAGAAAACTAAAAGTGGACCCCAGCCTATCACCATGCACCAACATCAACTCAAAATGGATTAAAGACCTTAACATTAAACCTGAATCTCTGAAACTACTGCAGGACAGAGTAGGAGAGACACTCGAACTAATAGGCACAGGAAGGAACTTCCTGAACAGAGTCCCAGGGTCACAACAAATTGGAGATAGACTCGACAAATGGGACTACCTTAAAATAAAAAGCTTCTGCACAGATAAAGCTATCGCAACC
This sequence comes from Dipodomys merriami, assembly GCF_024711535.1. NCBI lineage: Eukaryota > Metazoa > Chordata > Mammalia > Rodentia > Heteromyidae > Dipodomys > Dipodomys merriami. Next base: position 22,221,258 of record NW_027203715.1, on the reverse strand, counting down.
AAGCTAGAAAGACAACCAACTAATTGGGAAAAAATATTTACCAGCAATATATCAGACAAGGGGTTAACATCCTGTATATACAGGGAACTCAAGAAAATAATCCCTCCCAAACCTAACAAACCAATTACTAAATGGGCAAGGGAACTAAAGAGGGACTTCTCAAATGAAGAAATAAAAATGGCAAAGAAACACATGAGGAAATGTTCATCATCCCTGGTGGTGAAGGAAATGCAAATAAAGACAACCCTGAGATTCCACCTTACCCCAGTCAGAATGTCCCACATCCACAAATCAGCCAACGACAAATGCTGGAGGGGATGTGGAGAACGAGGAACGCTATTACACTGCTGGTGGGAATGTACACTCATACAACCACTTTGGAAAGCAGTCTGGAGGGTCCTTAGAAAGCTAAAGATTGACCTCCCTTACGACCCAGTCATACCACTTCTAGGCATCTACCCTGAACAACAGGAACCAATATACAAGGACATGTGCACCTCCATGTTTATTGCAGCACTGTTCACAATAGCTAGGATATGGAAACAACCTAGATGCCCCACCACAGATGAATGGATCAAAAATTGTGGTATCTATACACAATGGAATATTATGCAGCCATTAGAAATGACAAAATAATGGCATTTGCACGGAAATGGATGGAGCTAGAAGGAATCATGTTGAGCGAGGTAAGACAAGAATGAAGAGACAAACAGTACATGGTCTCCCTGATAAGTGGATGATGAATCCAAAATGTTAGGTGATATGACAAAACTAACAGGACTTAAGAAACAAAGAACTCCCACTCATCTGTTTGAACCACTACTAAATATCCCCATGCTGCTGATCTCATATATGATATATAACATATGAGCACCGTTATATATTACAGACTGTGATAGACAATTTGCTCCAGGAAAGTTAGAATGAACTTGTGACTTTAAATGAGCATCATTATTCCACAATACTGTGAATTTCCGGAAATTAAGTAATCACTTAATCACAATCAAAAAAAAAAAGAACCTTGGGGAAAGGAGGGAGGGAGGGGATAGTAGGGGGAAAACAATGGAGGGGGTTTTTAGTTGCATTTTGAAAAATCCTTTGAACTCTTGAGGCTACGTGTCACTCATTTCCTCTTGGCTGCTTGTTTTATTTATTTTTTTTAATTTCTTTATTTATTTTTATTGTAAAGATACTATACAGAGGGTTACAGTTACATGAGTGAGGTAATGAGTACACTTCCTCTTGAACATTGTTACCCCCTCCATTGTTTTCCCCCTACTATCACCTCCCTCCCTCCTTTCCCCAAGGTTCTTTTTTTTTTTTTTGATTGTGATTAAGTGATTACTTAATTTCCGGAAATTCACAGTATTGTGGAATAATGATGCTCATTTAAAGTCACAAGTTCATTCTAACTTTCCTGGAGCAAATTGTCTATCACAGTCTGTAATATATAACGGTGCTCATATGTTATATATCATATATGAGATCAGCAGCATGGGGATATTTAGTAGTGGTTCAAACAGATGAGTGGGAGTTCTTTGTTTCTTAAGTCCTGTTAGTTTTGTCATATCACCTAACATTTTGGATTCATCATCCACTTATCAGGGAGACCATGTACTGTTTGTCTCTTCATTCTTGTCTTACCTCGCTCAACATGATTCCTTCTAGCTCCATCCATTTCCGTGCAAATGCCATTATTTTGTCATTTCTAATGGCTGCATAATATTCCATTGTGTATAGATACCACAATTTTTGATCCATTCATCTGTGGTGGGGCATCTAGGTTGTTTCCATATCCTAGCTATTGTGAACAGTGCTGCAATAAACATGGAGGTGCACATGTCCTTGTATATTGGTTCCTGTTGTTCAGGGTAGATGCCTAGAAGTGGTATGACTGGGTCGTAAGGGAGGTCAATCTTTAGCTTTCTAAGGACCCTCCAGACTGCTTTCCAAAGTGGTTGTATGAGTGTACATTCCCACCAGCAGTGTAATAGCGTTCCTCGTTCTCCACATCCCCTCCAGCATTTGTCGTTGGCTGATTTGTGGATGTGGGACATTCTGACTGGGGTAAGGTGGAATCTCAGGGTTGTCTTTATTTGCATTTCCTTCACCACCAGGGATGATGAACATTTCCTCATGTGTTTCTTTGCCATTTTTATTTCTTCATTTGAGAAGTCCCTCTTTAGTTCCCTTGCCCATTTAGTAATTGGTTTGTTAGGTTTGGGAGGGATTATTTTCTTGAGTTCCCTGTATATACAGGATGTTAACCCCTTGTCTGATATATTGCTGGTAAATATTTTTTCCCAATTAGTTGGTTGTCTTTCTAGCTTGGTTGCGATAGCTTTATCTGTGCAGAAGCTTTTTATTTTAAGGTAGTCCCATTTGTCGAGTCTATCTCCAATTTGTTGTGACCCTGGGACTCTGTTCAGGAAGTTCCTTCCTGTGCCTATTAGTTCGAGTGTCTCTCCTACTCTGTCCTGCAGTAGTTTCAGAGATTCAGGTTTAATGTTAAGGTCTTTAATCCATTTTGAGTTGATGTTGGTGCATGGTGATAGGCTGGGGTCCACTTTTAGTTTTCTGCATGTGGCTGCCCAGTTTTCCCAGCACCAGCGGTTGAAGAGGCTGTGTTTCTTCCATTGTATGTCTTTGGCTCCTTTGTCGAATATCAGCTGGCTGTAGGCCTGTGGATTTATTTCTGGATCTTCTATTCTGTTCCATTGGTCTTCGGGTCTGTTTTTGTGCCAGTACCATGCTGTCTTTGTTATTATAGCTCTGTAGTAGAGTTTGAAGTTCGGCATGGATAGCCCTCCCATATTGTCTTTATCCCCTAGAATTGTTTTGGCTATTCTAGGTCTTTTGTTGTTCCATATGAATTTTTGGACTGTTTTCTGTATTTCAGTGATGTACGTCATTGGGATTTTAATAGGAATTGCGTTGAATTTGTATATTAGTTTTGGAAGTATTACCATCTTTACTATATTAAGTCGGCCTATCCAGGAGCATGGGAGGTCTTTCCATTTCCTAGTGTCTTCTGCAATTTCTTTCTTTAACTTTTTATAGTTCTCATTAAATAGTTCTTTTACATCTTTGGTTAGGTTAATTCCTAAATATTTTATTTTTCGGGAGGTTATTGTGAATGGGGTTGCTCCCTTTATTTCCCTCTCTTCCTGTACATTATCAGTGTATAGGAAGGCAACTGATTTTTGTGGGTTTATTTTGTATCCTGCTATTTTGCCGAAGTGATTTATGATTTCTAAGAGTTTGGGGATGGAGTTTTTGGGATCGTGGAGGTATAGTATCATGTCGTCTGCAAAAAGGGATAGTTTAACTTCTTCTTTCCCTATGCGGATCCCTTTAATGTCTTTTTCTTGCCTTATTGCCCTGGCTAAGGGTTCTAGGACTATATTGAAGAGGAGTGGAGACAGTGGGCATCCTTGCCTTGTTCCTGATTTTAGGAGAATTGGTTGTAGCTTTTCCCCATTAAGTGTAATATTGGCTATTGGTCTGTCATAAATGGCTTTTATTGTTTTTAGAAATGTTCCTTCTATTCCTATTTTCTCCAGAGCTTTTAGCATGAATGAATGTTGAATTTTGTCAAAGGCCTTTTCTGCATCTGTAGCGATAATCATGTGATTCTTGACCTTGGCTCTGTTGATATGTTGGATTACATTTATTGACTTACGTATGTTAAACCATCCCTGTGTCTCTGGGATGAAGCCTACCTGGTCATAGTGAATTATTTTTTTTTTATGTGTTTCTGGATTCTGTTAGCTAGAATCTTGTTAAGGATCTTTGCATCTGTGTTCATCAAGGAGATTGGCCTGTAATTCTCCTTTTTGGTTGGGTCTTTGCCTGGTTTGGGGATGAGTGTGATATTGGCTTCGTAGAATGAGTTTGGGATAGCTCCTTCCTTCTCTGTTTCTCTGAAGAGCTTGAGGAGTGTGGGTATTAGTTCTTGTTTAAAGGTCTTATAGAATTCTGCTGTGAATCCATCTGGTCCTGGGCTTTTTTTTGTTGGAAGATTTTTGATAGCTTCCTGTATCTCATTATAGGATATTGGCTTATTTAATTGGTTAACTTCTTCTTTGCTCAGTTTGGGCAACTTGTATTTCTCTAAAAATGCATCCATTTCTGCCCGATTTTCTTCCTTTAGAGAGTATAGCTTTTGAAAGTAGTCTGTTAGAATTGTTTGGATATCTTGGGTACGTGTGGTGATGTTTCCCGTGGCATCCCTAATCCTATTAATATGGGTTTCCTCTCTTCTTTTTTTAATTAATCTAGCCAATGGGCCATCAATTTAGTTTACTTTTTCAAAGAACCAGCTTTTTGTTTGGTTTATTTTGGTTATGGTTTTCTGATTTTCTAATTGGTTAATCTCTGCTTTTAATTTGGTTATCTGGCTTCTTCTAGTAGCTTTAGGTCCCATTTTTTCCTGTTTTTCTAGCTGTTTTAATTGCAACATGAGATTATTTACTTGGTCTGTCTCCATTCTCTTGATGTGGGCACTGAGGGCAATAAATTTGCCCCTCAGGACTGCTTTTGCTGTGTCCCACAAGTTTCTTTGTGAGGTGTTTTCATTTTCATTGAGTTGTAGGAAATGCTTTATTTCTTCTCTGATCTCTTCTGTTATCCAGGCATTGTTAAGGAGTGTGCTGTTCAATTTCCATGTATTGGAGACATTTCTGCGGTATGCTTTGTTATTGAGACCTAGCTTGATTCCACTGTGCTCAGATAGGATACAGGGGATTAGGTCGATCCCTTTGTATTTGCTTAAGTTCCTTGCATGAACTATGATATGGTCTATTTTGGAGAAAGTTCCGTGAGCTGCTGAGAAGAATGTGTACTGTGTTGTTTTAGGGTGAAATACTCGGTAGATGTCAGTTAATTCCGCTTGAAGTATGGCCTCTCTTAATTCGGTAGCTTCTTTGCCAATCCTCTGGTTGGTAGACCTGTCCTTTGGTGAGAGTGGTGTGTTAAAGTCTCCTAGTATTATCGTATTGGGATCTATTTTATTCTGTAAGTTTGAGAGCATTTGTTTGACATCTCTGGGTGCACCAATATTTGGGGCATATAAGTTGATGATGGTTATATCCTCCTCTTGGATTGTTCCCTTTATTAATATGTAGTGTCCGTCCTTGTCTTTCTGTACTGATTTTAATGAAAAGTTTATTTTGTCAGATATCAGGATAGCTACACCTGCTTTCTTACTGGGGGCGTTTGATTGGTAGATCCTTTTCCACCCCTTCACTCTGAGTTTGTTTGTATGTTTGGCTGAGAGGTGGGTCTCCTGAAGGCAACAGATGGATGGGTCTTGTTTTCTGATCCAGTCCTCAGTTCGTTTTCTTTTAATTGGCGAATTCAGCCCATTTATATTAAGAGAAAGTATAGAGAGATGCACTGTTGTCCCTGCCATTCTGTTTTCCTAAGTTTTTCTTTTTTCCTTTCCTCCTGTGCTTGCTCAGTTAGACTCTGAGTAACGCCTGTTTGGGGCAGGCCCCAGTTCCTGGCTGCTTTCTTCAGGTTGTGTCCCCCCTCTTAGAATTCTTTGTAATGCTGGCTTAATGTTTATGTATTCATTTAGTTTTTCTTTGCTATTAAAAGTTTTCAGTTCTCCATCAAATGTGAATGCTAGCTTTGCCGGGTAGATCAGTCTGGGTTGGCAGTTATTGGCTCTCAGGGCTCGTATGGTGCTTTCCCAGGTTCTTCTTGCATTCATTGTTTGTGTGGAGAGATCTGCAGTAATTCTTATTTTTTTCCCATTGTAGTATAGCTCTTTATAGCTCCTTCTTCATTTTTGCTGCATGCAGGATTGTTTCCTTATTATTCAGATCTATCATTTTTACTATAATGTGTCTGGAAGTGTTTCTCCTGGGGTCTTGCTTGTTGGGTGTTCGATAAGCTTTTGTGATGTAGTTAAGATGGTCGTTTTTGAGGTGGGGAAAATTTTCATTGATTATCTTGTTAAATAGGTGTTGCATTCCCTTGCTCTGGAATTCCTCACCTTCGTCCACTCCAATAATGCGAAGGTTAAATTTTTTTAGCATTATCTGCTTGCTCTTGAATATCCCTTTGGTTTAATTTGAGTGATTTTTCCATATCTGTCACTTTTTGGTCCAGTTGGTGTATTCTGTCTTCTGTATCTGACACTCTACCTTCCCTTTCATTCACTCTGTTGACAGTGGCTTCTATTATGGTTTGCATGGAGGAAATGGATCCCTTTATGGATTCGATGTTGGTTCTCAGAGTACTGATCTCAGTATGTATTTCCTCTAATTTGGCGCTTATCTCACTTCTTACTGAGGTTTGTGCAGCTTCTATTTTTGCATGCATCTCTTGTTTTATACCCTGTATCTCTTTGGATAGTTCATCCTTGTGCTCTTTCAATTTCTGATCAATTTCTCGCTTTATTTCTTGAGTCATTGCCTCCAGCAACCCTTGGAAGTAGCCTTTGTCTTCCATTCCTGCTTTGCTCCCACTGGGGCTCTCCCCTGTGTGGCTGCTGGCTTTTGAGGTGAGCTTGCTGTCCTGGGTGGTAGTAAACCTTGTGATTTTTCTCTGTGATTTTCGCATGGAGGTTCAGGAGACTGCTCTTCAATTTTGTTTTGGTGTGTCTGTCTTTGCTTGGTTGCTGATTCTGTATTGGTAGAGAGAGTCTGTGCCTGATCTGGGTTCTGTTGGGAGCCTATTTCCAGCTGCTATTCTGACTTACTTAGGATTCTCAGCTCTCTGCTGTAGATTGCTGGCAGTTCCCGCCTTTGGAAGGGTTGGGCAGCCTAGACTGCTTGTGTTTGCTCCTACGGGTGTTCTTGTGAAGAACAGATGCTCTGGATGCACTCTCCCAAATGCTGGAGTCTGCTATGGGCTCCTGATGTGTTTTTGTTTGTTTGTTTTGGGCTGGTTGTGGGCTTGAACTCTAGGTTTGGGTGCTGTCCCTCAGCTCTTCAGCTCAAGGCTGGCACCCTACCGTTTGAGCCACAGCACCACTTCTGACCCTTTTTGCTTTTGTGATGCTGAGGAATCAGATGCAGGGCCTCATACATCCAAGACTATTACTCTATTGCTGAGCCGCCTTAACAGTCTGAGCTCCTGCTTACTATCAGGTGCTGGCAGCCTGTGTTGCCCAATTCCCAGTCTAGGGTATATGGGTGGAGTTTTGGTGGTGTTTGGGCTTCTCTTGTCCTGGGCCTCCAGGTCTTTTGTTGTCACAGGCGTGCTTCCCGGGGGAGTGTTGTTTCCTGGTTTTCTCCCCTCTGTTGAGGCATATGCTCAGCTTTTTACTTCGTGTTGTTCAGGCACTGGATCCCCGGGCCTGGTTCCGGCCCCAACCTGGAGCGCGCTCCTTAGGCCTGTGCTGATGTGTATACCACCTAGGTTATGCAGCCTGGAGCGCACTCGTTAGGCCTGTGCTGATGTGTATACCACCTAGGTTATACAGCCTGGGGGACACAGTTCAAATTTCTTCTACTGTTGGTAGTCTTGACCCAGGGGCGCTGTTCCTGGCTTGGGCATTTAAGCTCCCTTTCAGGGGTGCTCTTGCTCTAGCCTGGCCAGCTGAGTGTGCTCCACGGGCTGGTGGAGCTCTCAAACACTTTCCAGTTTTAGTGGGTCCTGTGGTCCGGGTGTTGGGGTAGGGAGTCTAGGTCAGGGTCTGGGGATTCCCTCCAGCTCTGGTCTCCCTTGAGGGATACACTTCCCCTTTGGGGTACTCACCCTGGAGCTGGTTGTTTCTGTCTGGTTTAGGTCATCAGTTGTTGTTGCAATCCGGGCTGGGTTGGGCGGTGGTGGCTCTGTGTGATTCTTTTTTGTCTCTGCCTCTGTCGAAGCTGTCGGGTCAAGAGTGTCCACGCTCAGGCAGCTTCTTCCTGGTACCTATGCGGCCCGAGTGACCCCGCCGGGTCGTTGAGATCGTGATCGGGCGGGCGGGTGGTCTGCAGACAGGTCCTTTTGTCACTCTGCTGATGTCGAGCGGCTTTGGCGGGATGGAGCCTCTCTGAGGGGTGGGGGTGGGATCCTTGTGGAGACTCCCGGCTGGTAGGTTTCTCTGTTCCTGGCGATCTGCTGTTCTGTAAACCAGTACCTGATGTTCTGAAAGCGGCCCCCTGTGTCTCTGCTGTGTCTCTTGGGGCTCCTGCAGCCCCCGCCGGGCCGGCTGGCCCGCGGCTTGGCGCACTGCCGCGCGGCCAGTAAAGGTTGGGGGAGGGGTCTTCGCTTTTCTCTGTTCTGAAATTCTTCTTTTCCTCTCTTTCTTTTTTTGTTATTCTCCACCTCTGGTTTTTCTCTGAGTGTTCGTCTTTTTGTTGTTGTCGGTCTCTTGGGGAGATTAAGCGTGGGAACTCGAACTCTCTTTTTGGTTGGAGAGAGCTGTGGCGTTTCCCTACTGCCCCGTCGCCATCTTGGTCCCCCCCCCCCTTGGCTGCTTGTTTTAAAACAGATACACATTAAAATATTTAAACTCAAATAACAATTTTTTCTTAATGCAAAAATTACAGTCACCATCATTGTACCAAAAAAGCTAGACTTAACACCTTTATGCCTTAAAAAAAAACATATCCAATGGCAGAATATCATTGAGAGCAAATCACATACAAATAAACTTTTCAACCCTCTTTTTAAGGCCTTCTTAATTTTAATTTTAACACATCCAAGGGGCAGTTTTAGCAATGCTATTCAGATCATCACATAACTCATTTTCACCATCATGTTTCCAGTGTCTATCTGCAGGGAAAAGGGACAGAATGAAGATAGGCCACTTGGTCCTTCCTGTGGAATGGGCACACACCCATTCTCAATCTTTAGGGTTAGATGAACTGTGTTTGTGCCAGTTTGCCCTCTTTAACCATGTGTGGACTTCTCCCAGGACCTGTTCCACCATGCATGACCAGCTCAACTCCACTTCTGCCTGTTCACCCTTCACTCCTAAAGATAGATATTCTGTTGGCTTCTAAGTTTCACCTTTTTGTTAAGGCAGATATTTTGATTACAGTGTAAACAGCCTTATGCATTCTAAACTAACACATTTTCAAATTTTCATGTTAAACAATCATTAAAAAGCCATTTAAAACAACGTGAAAATTGTATAAAATTTTTCTGGTAATGTCCCAACCTCATAATTTTTGAATTTTAAAGTTAAACTCACCTAATTATTACAGCATGCGGACAATTTCTATCATGAACATGTTCATAAACACATACAAAACACAGATCTTTAAGTCCACAAAAAATAAAAATCAGTTTTATGTACATTTTCTAAAGTTTTCAAACAAAAATTTAAGACAATATTTCTTTTAAACTAAGTAACTTTGTTGAGTTTCGTTTTCCCAGGTCTTGCTTGTTTAGCAAAGCATTTCACCAACTGTTCTTTTGAAGCCCTTTTGTTGGAGAAAGGCTGGGGGGGGGGGGGCGGGAGAGGTCACCTGAAACTAAACTGGCCTGATTCTTATCCAATTTTAGATCAGAGCACTTTACATTGTTGGGACTAGCTGAAAAGTCAAAACCAGGCACACAGCCTTCTCTTTCATTGAGCCCAGCTGGAGGCTGGAACTTTTATTTCCCCATAGATGTTTGAATAAATTTCAAAAACACAAAACCAAAAACCCACATTTAAAACTAGTACCAAGAGGTTGGGAAGGTGGCTTAGTTGTAGATCGCTTGCCTTGCATGCATGGGGGCCTGGTTCAATTCCCCAGCACCATATAAGCAAAAGGAAAAAAGCTGGAAGTGGAGCTGTGGCTCAAGTGGTAGAACGCAAGCCTTGAGCTGAAGAGTTGAGGGATAGCACCCAGGCCCAGAGTTCAGGCCCCATGACCGGATCCCCCAACAAAAAAAAACCAGAAAAATAACTAGTACCAATTCTAAAACAGAACTAGACAGCACAACAACCAAAGGCTGAGTTTATCCCTACCAGAACTCTGTGCCATTCTCACTCAGCAAGCTGAATCCAGAGTCTGCTGAATGAGCCTGCCACTCTCACCCAGAACTTCCCTGTCTCAGGAAATATAGAACGAGAACAATCAGGCCTCAGTGAATGGGGTGACATCTCACCAACATGTGTTGACCCAGGGGCCTTTCAAGGTGGAAGAGAAGTCCCAGTCATTTGGGGGCAAGGGAAATAAGTCCCTAGTTGCCATCCCCTCAGAGTGGCAGATTCTCCCTTATAATCAGTACTCCCTGGGTCAAGGCTTAAGGGTAAGATAAACTCCAAATGACAGACAGAACACTCAGCATACAGACACAACTTACAAAGGCATGCTGCAGCATTGTAAATTGCCAACCAAAAAGTTCCAGACTACACAAAGAGTTTCCCAAAAAACTGGAAAACTTCCCAATACAGACGGAAAACTTCCCAAAAAATGTCTGCATGAAAGTGCCAGACTACAGATGGAAAATTTCCCAAAAAATGTCTGTACTAAACAGCAATCTATCCAGAGGGGTCTGGGGACATCTCCTCACAGACCTCATTGACAGTCTTATAGCATGTCCGCCAAGACTCCTTGCCAACCAGAATACAGACCTCGCTGGACACCAGAATTACAGATACAGAACCTGCAGGCAACCAAATATACAAAACAGCAATGCCTAGACTTGACAGCTGGGTTTTTGGGGGCGTCTGGAGGGTCTTATGAGGCAGAATCCAGACGAGCCCCCAGAAATGTTTTATGGACTTGGTACCACCGAAAGACCACCAGAGACCACAACCACTGCGAACAGCAAAAGAGTAGTTTATTTGCAAGCTCAAGCTTGGTCTTCTGTGCACTGGGTAACCAGTGACACAAAGTCCCCGAAAAATCAACACAAAATCAATACAGCTTTTATAGTATTGAACAAACAAGTTTAGGGAATTTCCACACAAGCAGTTACATGATTGGTTTGAGTCCACTCTAACCACACTGCCCTTTCTCTGAACTATTGTTATTTTCTGTTCCTGGAACGCTTGGGCAACTATTCTGCTTTCTTAAGGGTGGGCAGGGTTGGTGGCAACATGTGTTTTTTCTCTCTCTCTCTTGGGGTTAGTCTGAGGGCAGACTAGCACAAGATGGTGGAGTTAATCTCAAATTGGACTTATTTAGGCTCTTCAGCCTGAATAAAACATAGCATACCACATCCAAACTTTTGGTAAAACACAGGTCTGTCTTACACTGTTGGACCAATAGAAGTGTATGTCTAGTGCTGTTGCAGGTGTGTCTTAAGGTGTGTGGAGTTTTTCATCCTTATGATCTTGCAATGGTGAAATTGACCATCTCCATAATTACCTGAGAAGATCTCTGCTGAGACCTCTATAAGTCACAGCTTAACAAAGAGCAATATTTACAATGAAATATATTGAACAACCAGACATCATGACCAAAATTAGTTTTACCTGATTCAGTGTATTTTTTACACTCTATATCACATGTACAAGTTCCTCATTCTTTTCTCTCATTATGTTGTCTTTCCTTGTTTTTGTTTTGTTTTCAGAACCATGGTATAATAGGATATTTCTTATATTTTTGTCTTCCAGTCTTCAGAAAGTCTGCAGTTAAATAAGCTTAAGTTTCTTTCCTTAGAAAATTAAAAGCACATTGGGTGGGGTCTTCATCATAATTTTTTTATGATCTCAAATACTTTTTTATTTCTGGTATTTTACCTGTATAATCTCACTTCAATGTTTTCCAAAGGGCACCTTAGTGGAAGGAGGAAATTCAAAGTGAATTCTGGTGGAGAATTTCTGTTACTAAAAACTCTGGTACATAATAAGGTAAGCAACTCCAAAATTATTCATTAGAGAGATGAGTTGAAAGTCAGCTTTTTCCACACTAATACTCTTTCCTCAACGAAAACAGAGGATTTAAAATAACTAATATTTTTTAAGTTATTGGCACAAATGTGCACGAATTTTCTAGAAATAAAATGATCACTCACGGTCACTGATACTACAAAGAATGCTTTCCAATAAGAGGAATCCCTTTCAGACATTTTCACACAATGTGTATCTGCCTGGTAACAGCATCCCAAACTAGACTAACGCATTTAATAGCTATTTATTTTTTGTTGCTTTTTTGCAATACTGTTTTCTTATCATATTGATTAGTATGAATTCTATGGCCAGTATAAAATCGCATTTGTAATAAAAGTTACTAGATGGGACCTTCATGGATGAGGTGGTGTGGGGTTTCTGGTGGAGCCTTGTCTGATTCAAGGGAGGAGTTGGTATTGGCACAGTCTCTGTGGTGGAGCAGGGTGGGGCTTTGAGGCTGAAGCGCAGTCTGTGTAGGGCTTTGAGACAGCAGGGAGGTGACAGGAAGGACTAGACTTGTTAGGGGCAGGGTCTCTTGTGGAGTAGGCAGGATTGAGCATGAAGGCTGGCAGGTGGACCGGTTTTTAGTGGAAGAAGGTGGTGTTACTGGGGAGGAGGCTGTTGGGGGCAGAGCTTTGAGAAGGAAGAACAAGGCTACAAAGGAGGAGATTACTTAGAGGAGGGGTGCTGGTAGACCACTGTGAACCCTTGTGGGATATGTAGGGTGAGGTTCCCCATAAGGCAGGGAAGGGAATGGAGGCAAGAGGCTGACGGAAGGTGGAGATTCTGGTGGTACTAGGAAGACGTGGGCTAGTAATTGGTGAGGTTTCTGGTGGAGAATGGCAGGCCTTAGGGAAGTGTGCTAGGGTGGAGGTGGGGTTTCTTGCACAGCAGGATGTAGTCACAATGTATGGAGGATTTTTTCAGGACCAGAGCTTTGTGAGAGCAGTGAGAGGATAAAGTGCACTAGACTAGTTAGGATGGAGTTTCTGGTGTAGCCAGTCATCACTTCAAAAAGAAAAATCAGGTTGGGTGGGGATTTCAGTGTTGCAAGGCAGGACATGGACTTTGGACAGGGTTTCTAGTAGAGCAAAGAAACCTTCAAAAAGGGACTATGGAGGGACAGGGATTTACAATTCAGTCTGGTGAGGCTTCCAGAGGGAGGCCAACTGGTGCAGTGGTTTCTAGTGGAGCAATGTGGGTGTCGGGAGATTGAATAGTGTGGTGGGTATTTTCTAGTGGGGTTTTTCTGGAGCAGGACAGAGTTTGGAGCCATGGGGCTAGTTGGAGGAGGGGCTTTGAGAAGGAGTGGAAAGGCTACAATTGTGTAGGATAATTATGGGCAAGGTATCTGGTGGTTTAGTGTGTGGATCTGAGGAAGGAACCAATAGGGGGCGGGCTTATCTGGGGAGCAAGGCAGGGAATTGAGAGAGTAGATGTGGGAGGTGGAGAGGCTTGTGGTGGAGAAGGGCTGGCTTTCTAGGCAGGACATGGGCTGTGTGAGAATCTTAGGCCAAGCAAGGTAGGGCTTCAAGGGAAGTTATAGGCAGGTGGAGGGTTTTTGGTGTAGCATGACGGGCTTTGTGGGAAGAGGTAGGTTCAGGGCTTTGTTTGAGAGGTTAGGCCACTTAGAAGTAGGCTAGTTGTGGGAGGAGTTTCTGATGAAACCAGGAGGGGCTCGAGGGAGAAGGATGATCGGGGTAGGTTTGAAAGGAAAGGGAGGAGCTTGTAGGTACTAGGATATGGGAGCAATGGGACTATGAAGGACTAGAGTAGTGAGGGGCGTGGTATCTGGTGGATGAGGTGGGGATTCGAGGAGTAGCCCAATGTAGACAGAGTTCTTGGTGCAGTCAGGTGGGACATAGAAAGAGATATGGATGTGACCTGGTTTCTGGTGGTGCAGAGCAGGGATTCCAGGAAGGGGTGGAGTGGAAGAGGAATTTCCCTATAGCAGAGAAGGGCTTTCAGGAAGGAGTCTGGTTTCAGTCAGGCTTTTGAAAGTTTATAGCAGGGCTACCAGGGGGTAGGTTATTTAAGGTTGGGCTTTTTAAGGAAGAGGCTGACTGGAAGTGTATTTCCAATGGATCCAGTCAAGTTTTATGGAAAGAGGGGATAGGAAAGGGGCAAGGCTTTGTGAATAGTGGAGCAACAAAACATAAAGTTACTACTAATAAATACAATATAAGAACACCATTTTCTGTCAGTGTAGAATTATATTACTTTTATGTATGCAAGAGATACTGGAGAAAGTAACCAAGTAATAATTCCTTTCTAGTGAAATTTTTCTTTATTCCAGTTGAGTGAAAATAAACCACAGGTCATATCAGGCTCAGAGGCACACAGGAGACTAAGACATATGAAGCATTGGATTTGATTCCCCATCACCACCATTAAGGACCACAAATAAAAAGTTTAAAATTTCTCACTTGGTCATAATGGACACTATTGTCTTAAAATTGGAAATGAATAGAATTTTTACTCTGACCATTTTAGAAATCCTAAATGTAAGTAGTAATTGTAGTGACCGTCTACTCGACCAGCGAGGAAAAACGACCACCACACCAGGAGTCTTCTCAGATCACGCTTTATTGGAGAGCCTTTTAGTTGTAGGAGAGCTTGGGCGCGAGAGGAGAATCGGAACGCGGGTCTTTCTATTGTTGGTCGCCTGCCTTTCACCGTCACCAGGTGTCATGGGATTGGCTGGGGACTCTACCTGGCTCGCGCACGCGCACAGCCCAGGCGTCCCGCCAAGCACCGTCTGGGGTGGTTACCTCAAAGCTGCAAGGGAGTGGGCGGAGTCTCGCCTCGGCTCCCTACAAGTAATGTTTTAACTTTATACAATATTGGGATGTATACTAAAAATAATTAGGAAAATATAAAATTGTATGCAGAATGTTCGTTCTCCACCATCAATTCTAATCTAAAAGAATTTAAAACCAGAAAATTGCCATATAGTGAGGTTGCAGCATGGTTTCTTTTCAGTCATCAAAATGGTGACTTAAGCAATGTGTCTTTATCATTGGATGCATTGATGTTAAAACTTCTAAGAATGTGAAGCACTACTATACAGACCCTGAAGAAACTCAGAAGGAACTGTGAAATGATGTTGGAATAAAATTAATGACTAATTAGTGTAGGCCAATAAATACTTTCCACAAAAAAAGGCTACATTGAAAAATAAACAGTGAAAAGGAAGCAGGCAGGCAGACCTAGAAGTAAACATTATCCAATGAACAACATCTACAGAGGCATGATTGCAATCTTCTTTTACCTAAGTTACAGTTACTGACTTATGTTCTTCCCTAATGCCAAATAACAAAGACATGAAAATACAGTAATCATTTTCAAGGCATTAGAATTTACAGAAAGAATTCAATGAATGTATTGCTAGAAAGTAAAGATAGATGTCTGAGTTAAAGAGTGAAGAAAATATCCATAATCTCTGGCCCTCTGCTGTGACAGGGGTACAAGCCGAAGCACAAGGAGAATGGACAGAAGTACAGTAGGACATACCAGTAGTTCGCAAGATGCAATGATGAATGTAAAAGGGGAGAAAATCAACAAGATCATCACTTAGCACAAATGGAATGAGAGAGGGAGAGGGAGAGAAAAAAGGGAATATTAAGAGTTTAAAGTGAACCTGTCTGCCAGGACTATCCTGAGCATATATTAATTAATAAAAATGAGGGAAACCATGGAACTTATGTTTCTTTGAGTCTGGCTTCTGTTCTTTCTGATAGAAGCATAAAATTCCATTGTGTATATATACCACATTTTCTTGATCTTGTCATCTATTGAAGGGCATCTTGATTGGTTCCATATCTTAGCTATAGTAATAATGCTGCAAAAACATAGTTGTATATTTAGTGTGGTTTAGCTTGAGATCATTTCCACAAGTGCCCAGGAATGGGATTGCTGGTTCCAGAGCTATAGATATTTGACCTTACAAAATGATGCTAATTGAAATGAACTCTAAGTCATAGAAACAACAAGCCTTTTTTTTCCCCAGATATCAACCTTGATGTAGTAACGTAGTGTATCTAGATCTTATTTTATTTCATTTGTCTTTTTCCACTGGTTTATCCCTGGAAATATCTGTCTTGATTCTGGTACCTTCCATCTTGTATATGCATTTATCTGATTTGGAGAAGGAAAGGGAAAAAATATAGTGATGAAAGAAGTATAAAGAGTGACCCATTGCAACAATGATATTCACATGGCACTATATCAGAAATGAACTTTACAACTTTGGGGTGGGGGGTGTGGAGGGTGGGAAGGGATATGAGAACAACAATGGAGTGGGTAACACTATTCAAAAAGGAAGGTACATTACTCATGTAACTGTAACCACTCTGTATAGTATTTTTGAAATAAAAAAATATAAAAATTGATTCTATTCCAGGAAAAATATCCTTTTCAAAATAATACATCTGTAAGTACTTGTGAGGGATTCTAGAGTCAAGCTATTAGACCTGGAAAGGGATAGATTGGGAAGTCATCTCAAACAGCAGTCAAAAGTCTGAGAGCTGTGCTCTGGAAAGGTCAAACAGTCAAGGGAAGACAGGGGTATAAACTATTACCTCAAGAGTATTTAAGTTAGAGCTGTTGGACAATGAAAGATTAAGACTTTGGAGACAAGATGTATGTCTTTGTTATGGTTGTAATGACTATTGCGCCCTTGTGCTCCCTAACAATAAGGGATTCATTATCACTATGTATACAAACAATATCTCATGTCAATAGTTGTTGTAAACACCAGCAAGATTGATGTGGACATACCTGTAGCCACTGACCATGCCCCCCCATAGTAGAATGAATATAAAGCATGTCAAGCACGATTTAGGGATCCAGAAGCTGGCAATGAGGCTTTGGGTCCTCTGGTGTCTTCTTTCCTATCACTTCCTATGATTTCTCAGTTCTTTGGCCAGGTATCCCATCATCTTTGCTGTCCCATGGTTGTGGTTAGTGACAATACTGATATTCTGAACACCTCAAAACAAAATGGAAAAACACTTCCTCAAAGAAGATTGACGAATGTATAGGAGCACCTGGAAAGATACCAAACATCAGCAGTCATACTGTGATCCTCTAGCAAAAAAGTACAATTCAGAAGTATCTTAACTTCTGATAATATAAGAGATGGATAATTGTCCCTTTTGTATATTTGGTATTGCATAATTTTTCAGAAACACATATACGTTGTGAAATAATGTTATTTATTTTATAGGTCACAGACCACGTCACGGGAACGATGACCCTATTGTCTTATCTCAGTTGCCTGATTCAGACTTAGATGATTGTGAATTGCCTAATTATGAACATTTCTTCATGAAACTTAACAACACAGAATGAAGTGTCAGCGTCAGGCCATTCCATACTTGTAAGGATTTTTACGTATATTAGAATAATATACACCTACACTGCTCAGCACTCAGGGCACATTGGTATGTTATAATTATCTTCAGATCAGAGAAACGCTAGAGCTTAAAATAGAATGATGGGCTATACATTTTCAGTGCAAGAGTGATGATCACCCCCTGCAATTATTCTCATTGGAGAATCCTTCCTATACATTTTACTAACTTAGCTTCTACTCTGTGCTTTATCATTATCAGGGAGTGTCACACTGTCTTGAGCTACAATACTGCATCAACCTTAGCTGCCTTTGAATTTTATCTCCAATATTGATACCAAGGTCAACTCTGCAACTCTAATCACATAGTTAGTTGACACCCGAATTTTCAAGCCTAGTTAAAAATTCAGCTATCACTGTTCATTGCCAGTGTTAAAGATCTCACCCCTATAGATTTATTGTGTATCTTCTTGTATTTCCAACACTGCCTTAGATGTTGGTTTTTGAAGTAGAGCTTTTAGTTTGCATTTGATTTATGGAGGTACTAGTGATGCCAGTTGACCTGCACATATTATAATGTAAGTAATTTGATGTTTCGACATATGAATTTAATTTTGGCAATTGAATAAGTGAATACACATCACTCACAAAAGTTTCTTTATGAGTATTGGTATTACTTTATTGTGAACTTGCTAAAAGCCAGCCATGGGAGCACATGTCCCAAATCCCATCACTTCTGTCATTGAGACAAGGCTTGAAAGGTCCAGCCCACTTGGCAATTCATAGTGAGAACCTTTCTACAGAGAAGGGGGAGAGAATATCAAAAAAAGCAAATGAATCTTCCAACAGTTTTGTTACATATTCTTTACACTTAGCCATTAAGACCACTATAATAGTATTGTTCATGACTTCTTGCCTACTCTTTTCCTATTCTGAGCTGTTTTGTTAATGGATTTCTAAGAAATCATATAAGAATCGCATAAGAAATCTATATAAATAATATAAGAAATCATATAAAATAGTTTTGTTGAGATATGTAATCCAAAAGGAATAATTTCAGGAAACTATTAAGCACATAGAATGTAATGCAGGGCTGGGAAGGTGGCCCAGTGGTAGAGCACTTGCCTTGCATGCATTAGGCATTGGGTTCGATTCCTCAGTGCCACATAAGCAGGGAAAAAAAGCCGGAAGTGGTGCTATGTCTCAAGTTGTAGCACACTAGCCTTGAGCTGAAAAGCTGAGGGACAGTGCCCAGGCCCAGAGTTCATGCCCCACGACCGGACCCCTCCCCCCCCAAATGTAATGCGTTGACTCTTTATTAAAAACTTCAGCAGTTGTAGTTTGTTTATTCTGATAACAAAGATTATAAACTAAGTTACAATAGTATGCTAAATGGAACACAGAACTAGAAACATGAAGGGTAGCACTAAAGAATGCTACTGCTACCACTAATAGAGTAAGAATGAAATTTAGGCAAAATTCCCTCAGAGTAAAAGCCACAGGACAACCCCTACATTGCTTTCATTGTTTCATATGAAGAAAAGAGTTTTTTTTAGTAAAGACAATTTTTCACAGTTATTAATATCAATTGGGTATGTATTTCTTACGGCCTTCAGGAAGAATGCTGTGACCATGTTGATGGAAGCTGATTTCTCTGGGACCTACTACACAATGTGCAGAATCATTTCAAGCACTGCACCTGCATTAGGGTAATTTTAGTGCTCATGAGTATTTTTCAAGTTAGGAAATGAATTAAGTATTTTATTAAAAACAGAAGTAGGCATAAGGCTAAACAAATTTCCTAAGTACCTAAGACTTATCCGTTGTAGACCCATAATTCAAATCCAGGTTTCCACCAGGCACATGTGAGGATATTCTGTGTCACATTCATTACCTTTCGAGAGCTATGGAGCAGATGAACCCACATTATCTTCCTAATTATGGTAATAATGGCAATGACATTGCTACAGAATATAAATATTTTTAAATGAAAAGGGTGTGGGTAATGACATTGTAAGTGATCTTTATACCAAATAAAGTTCGGTATAATTTCTAAAGAAATAACTGAGTGAACATCATTCCGCTTCCACTGTTTATTATTCCTGGAGTAATTGCTTAAGGAGAACAAATCCATGTCAAAGACACTTGTGCTGATGAACACAGGCTTTTAGCATTAAGTACCTTGAATACACAGGGAATAGTTTGTTGTGGATATATAATCCAAAAGAAGTAATTTTTGTGGCTACTTACTTCCTTGTTGTACCAAAGAAAATCTATTCCCTATTCTAAAACATAGATTGATTTAATGGATATTAGTGATATCAATATAAATTAGTTGTGCATAATATATGTAATATATGCTATTACATAACATATAAATATTATATTTATAATATATATCATTACTGATATTCTATAACTACTATAAATAATATATGTATAAAACTGGTTTTAGTACTATACTGTGAAGGATACAAGGAATGACAACTTTATTTAAATAAATATATTAAGTTTTAGTCACCTAAGTTATTTTTGTGCCAGTACTGAGACTTGAACTATGGTCTGGGTGTTGTCCCTGAGCCATTTCACTCAGACTGGCTTCATATAGCTCTCTTCAGATCTCAGCACCTAAATAGCTGGGATTGCAGATATTAGTCTTGTTAAATTTTTTAATTCCATGCTTGGTAGGTTCTTACATAATTATTTTTGAATGTTCAATTATATTATGATATTCCATTTCTAAACCAATTCAGAATAAATAACTACTTATTGGGTAAAACTATATATTGCAATCGAAATTGTAAGGACCCTATTTTACTATCAATTTTCAAAGATATTGCTAGTTTAATTCCTGGACAGACAAGTAGAAAAATTAAATTATGTGTGCATAATACATGTAACATACTATATTGCACAATATATAAATGATATGTTTATAATATATGCGTAATTAGGGAGATTGTATAATTACTATAAATAATATATGTATAAAACTGGTTTTAATATTATACTGTGAAGAATACAAGGAATGACAACATCCCTATCTTAACTATCTCATTTTCAACAGTATGTAAACTGTGCTATAAACATATATCTTCAAGAAAGCACACCTCTGTAATCACATATTCACCTTCAAATATTCTCCTCATCCCTATGAACATCCTGTAAGATTGGCTACACTTATCCACAGCAAACACTTTGTGATACTTTCTGGATAATGTTGCCTGTCTTCATGCTTATCAGCCTTTCAGCAACTTCAGTGAAGAGCATTTTCTCCTGTTTTGCCTGTAGACGATATCATCTTTGTTATTTCCCAGCAATGAAATTGTGCCTGGCACTGGAGCACTGGTACATTCAGAGGTTCTTTGGTTGTGTTTTAGTGTAAATGAAAACATACTGATTTGAAAATACTACAAATATTCGTTCTTTAAATTTATTGTTAATTCAAATATAATAGGGGTGGTTTTAGTGGTGCATGCCTTTAAATCTAGCTACTTAAAAGTCTGGAAACAGAGAAATGAACCATGAGACACTTATCTTCAACTAAGAACCAAAAAGCTAAAAGTGGAGCTGTGGCTCAAATGGAAGACTGGCAGCCTGAGCACAAAAGAAAAGTAAAAAAACCTATGCCCCTAATTTAAGTCACAGTATTAGCACTCATATAATATATATATATATATATATATATATATATATATATATATATATATATATATAACACACACACACACACACACACACACACACACATATAGGTTCCTAAAATATCCTGAGTTAATTTGTCAAAACCTGGTCATAGATTACATATGAGGTGTGAAAAAGTATGTAAGTCTGAAGTGACCCCAAGGTATTTTGACAAGACAACTGGAAGAGTTATCACTTAATCAAATAGTAATGAGGGATAGGTTTGTAGATAAAGATCAAAGCTCACTTTGGGATCTTTTGAATTTGTTAAAATCAGTAGCTAGTGGGCTGGGAAGGTGGCTCAGTGGTAGAGCGCTTGCCTTGCATGCTCAAGGCCCTGGGTTCAATTCCTCAGCACCACATAAGCAAAAAGAAAAAAAGCCGGAAGTGGCACTGTGGCTCAAGTGGTAGAGCGCTAGCCTTGAGCTGCAGAGCTGAGGGACAGTGCCCAAGCCCAGAGTTCAGGCCCCATGACCGGACTCCCCCCCCCAAAAAAAATCAGTAGCTAGGATTTGTCAGTAGACAGGATGTTATTAAGGACTTGAATTAAAGAAAGAACAGAGCTGGAGAAAAAAAGCCAAATAATTACGTGCACTCAGTGGTAACAATCATGAGAAGGAAGATTACAGAACTAAGCCCTGTGATACACAAATATGTAAAACATGACAAATGAAGAAAAACTAATAAGTATTTAATGCGGACTTATACGGATAGGTATTTTTAATGTTTAAGGGTTACGAAGTGATTGTGTGATGACCTAAAATTTAAGAAATTGGTAAGGTCAACTATTCCTTGGGCCAACGATAGCTGATAGTTTAAGTAAAATGGGGTCATAAGAGTATGTCTTGATATACCAAAGTGAAAACAGGCCAATATTTGGAAAGCCATTTTTTGGACATGTGGTTGTGTGACAATTACTGCAGTTTGTTCAAGTGTCAGTAGAAGGGTACAGTTTTAGTACAATGATAGAAATCTTTCAGGGATCTGGTAGATTTTCCCTCTGTCTTCAATTTCCCTTTTAGTCTGAGAACTAAACTATCATCACTGAAAGCCAGTCCCAAATTGTGCCTTTGGCAAGTTACCAGATATTCAGTCTATCACCTGCCCAAATAACAGAGAATGGGAACAGGTATACATTGAACACTCACAGTAGACAGGTCTCTGGTCTTTCTCAGGAAGAGCCTTCTGCAATTGTGGGATAGATAGGGCTGGATAATATACAAAATAACCATCATATGTTGAAAGTATTCTGCTAAGTTGACACCTGAAATATTGGATGTTTTAACTGCATTGTATTGATTATGATGAATCAGTTAATCAGAATGCTTATACAATATGATGTTAGTAGACTGTGAAATGTATGTTTATTTATTGCATTTCCTTTGTATAACATATAGTATGTTTGGAAATTTGGTATAAATCATTCATCATTTTATTTTTTCAATATGGATTAATACTAGTTCTCAAGCATAGGGAAATGCCCTGGAACTTTGTACCTTGAAGTCATATGTTGCCATGTGTCATATCCTATTTTCCTTGTACAGAGTTGGTAATAAATCATATGTAATTTATTTTTTATTTTTATTGATTTTCTATTGCAGAGTATGAACTTGGGCGCTGGGCACTGTTCCTGAGGTCTTTGGCTCAAGGTTAGCTCTCTAAAACATCAAGCCACAGTATCAATTTTAGTCTTGAGTGATTAGTTGGCGATAAGTGTCTCAAGGGAACTTTTCTGCCCAAGCTGGGTTTGAACTGTGATCCTCAGATATCAGCCTCCAGATTAGCCAAGATTACAGGCGTGAGCTACCAGCACCTAGATATATGTAATCCAAACTGAAGTTTTCTTCAAGTGTTTCATCCTACAATGAAGTTATTTTTCTTTCAAACTTTTTAATAAATATGTAATCTATTCAATTTTGAAAAGTACTGCTGTACCACCCACTTATTTGTGGCATTTCTGAAATCCAAGTTTCTCTCTGTTTCAGGGTGGATACTTTTGCCTGTATCAAGTATTATTGTTGAACACATAACATCTGGCTGCTTAGAAAACAAAGGATGTGAAACTACAGTAGCCAGATAAAGAACTTCCAGGACAATTCAAGGGCAACTCATGTACTTTCTGTGTAGGTGAATAGGGACCAGAGAAAAGAAATTTTTATAAGTGATTGAGTGTGTGTGCACATAGATGATCACTTGTTTATCTGTTGCTATAGATTTACACATTCACTAGTAAAACAATTATATATAAATATATATTATATATAAATATATGTTATATTTATATATATAATTTATTTATATGTAAATTTATATTTTATATAAATTTATATATAAACATATTATATATATATATGCAGATCACAGTTTCCAAAATCCTGAGAACCACCTTCATGGGCATCACTTTCTTACATTACTCTTTGGGTAATAAGAATGAAACCTGGAATTGTCCAGTGGTAGAGAAATTACTCAGAGATTCAAGCATTTGTCTTTCAATATGTTGCTTGTTCTTAACTCTAAAATTAGGAAAACTGTTAATATATAATATATGTTATATTATAATATATTAATATATTATATATAATGTATAATATATTGTATATTATAATATATGCTATATATAATACCTGACAGTAGTATATATTTACAAAGAAAAATACAATAAACCTATCAATGTCCATACTTTCCTAGCCTTGATTAAGTTCAGTAGAGTTAGGTGCATTACATCTCAATAGGAAAAGTCTACTGAAGTTCTAATGACCTTGAGCTAGATAAGGAGAATTCCTGTAAAAGAAGCCTCTTCTCAATTATGAGAAAAGGTAAGTTTGGAAAATTTTTTTGGATTTTTTTTGGGGGGCGGTCATGGGGCCTAAACTCTGGGCCTGGGTGCTGTCCCTCACCTCTTCACCTCAAGGCTAGTGATCTACCACTCAAGCCATAGCACCACTTCTGGCTGAAGAATCGAACCCAGGGCCTCGTGCATGCATGGCAAGCACCTTCCCAGCCCAAGTTTGGAAGTTTTCAAGAAGAGGAATTTGTCATTTGCTTTGCATCCTTGATTAGTAATGAATAGGTATCATTTTGCTCCAAATTTTGTTTCCTTTTATGTTTCCTAATCAGTTACACAGGATCATCATTCCATCGCATATCTTTAAGTCCTTCTTTTATTTCTTTTTATCATTAATGTTTCGTTGTTGCTGTTTTGCTGATGCTGAATCTTGAACTCAGGAACTAGGCAGTGTCCCTGAGCTCCAGGCTAGTGCTCTACCACTTGAGCCACAGCACCACTTCTGGCTTTTTCTTCCTGGGCTTGCTTTGAATCATGATACTCAGATCCCACCCTCCTGGGTAGCTTGGATTACAGATGTGAGCCACCAGGGACCAGCACGTCCCTTCCCTCTATTTTAGATATTATTCTACAAGCCTCCTATCCAACGTCACTCCTAAGATAATAAAAGGAACTAGGCCAATAGTTCCTTCACACTCTCATCTCCTGTTATGGCTATTATGTGTCTTTTCCATTTTATCTTAAACCTACTTCACTGTTCTCTTCCTAATCCATGGTTCTAGGTGTGTTTCTAATAATAACCTAAATTTAGTGGCTATAAACCCTAAATCACTCAACTATTAATTTCATTTAATTGTTTTTCAATATGATTGGTTTTCTGTATAAATATGAGCTTATACTCAGCTTCGTGCATCTACCTCATGGCATAAGCAGAGACTAGGCTTATTCTACCTCAAATGCAAGAGGTTAGCCAAATAATAGCCTACAGTATTCCTGCCTAGGAGTCAGTCAAGTAGTTGAGTGCCTGAAAGAAGGAATGCATTCCTGGCATGGGAAGGGGTGGGAGAGACAAGAGCCTAGAGAGCAAACTGGAAGTCACAACATTTAACAACTTCTCCTTTGGGGAAACTGACCTCCTGCAAAGTGGCAGTGAGATAACACCTAGTGAATTTTCATATATGAAGGAAGTTGTCATGTCTCACTACACAACTCACTTGTAGTCAAAGAAAGGGTCATTCTTTTGTGTCCTCCATAGATCCAATCTCACTTAATCTCCATATTAGACTTTGTCCAGACGACTCTATTCCTACCAGAAGATCCCTAATGAGGAGAAAAGTATGATCTCTTGGCTTCTGACTGGCCCTGTGGGTACTGAGGCCACTTTTAGTTTTGAACCTGTTCCTCCTGACAAGGCTGTGGTGGGTGGTAGGAAAGCTCATTCTCTGAATTGTGCCCTAGTACCAAATCTCTTCAGAGAAAGTCAAGGAATGACAGATTCTGCCTGGGGTGGGGTGGGGGGGGGTGAGTTTCTCCATTTCCAAAGAGTTCAATTAATATCTGATTCTGAGGCCCAGATGTAGGTCCTTCACCAGATCCTCCAAGTTGGAGTGGATGTTAGCTCAGACTCCAGGCCATTCTCATATTTCTCCAGCTCTTTCTCATGAACAAAAAAGTCATGGAGTTGAGTTCAGAAACAAGGAGACATGAGAGTAGCAGAAAAATCATAGGCAGGGGGAGGAATTAGAAACTTTGGGTGAAAAAAGCGCTCAGAAAATCTAAGATCACTCATCATTTGGGAATCACATCATAAGATTAGGGAATAAAAGTAATAAATTACTACCTAAATTAGTAACTCCACTGCTTTGACTGCATTACAAGTATTCTGTCAAAAGGTAGCTGTCCTAAATCTATTTTGATGAGGAAAATGGAGCACATTCTTTCCTCACAAAGTTCTGAGTATATTCAGCCATAGCCAGGTTGTTCTTACTCTCTATTTTTCTGTTACTTTCCTTTGCTGGGTTCTATCAATGACACTTGACAGTGTTATCATCTTCCGACATGTAATTACATTTTCTTTTAATCCATTTGCTATAAAAATCAAACAAATTATGGAGAAAACTATGTCTATGGTACATTTTCTTCCATGTCATATTTATTTTATGTTAAGTATTATTTTAATAATTTCATTTTTAAAACTTGAGGAAAATGTTTTGTTACTGCACTAATTATTTGTACCTGTTTTTGTATTTTCCTATGTGTGTATGTTTTTTTATTAAGCTTCTGAAATTTTCTTTTTCCCAAACTGTTGGTCTTCTTAAAATTTCTTCAAATTGTAAACTATATATGATGGTCCTGTGTGTGTTCATTGCTATTTTTAAATTTTGATCTAATATCCACATATTATAGATTATCTTCAACCTATTGTAATTGCTCTGAAAATCAATATGGATGTCCCTCATTAAAGCAAAAACACAATGCCACAAAACCCAGTGAAATTAGGATTAGGTATCTATCCAAAAATATTTACCAATGATACAGTGGAAACATTCACTTCTCACCGGTTGCTGGTGCCTCACGCCTGTAATCCTAGCTACTCAGCAGGCTGAGATCTGAGGATCGAGGTTCAAAGCCACCGGTCAGGAAAGTCTGTGAAACTCTTATCTTCAATAAACCACCAGAAAACCGGAAGTGGCACTGTAGCTCTAGTGGTAAAGCACTTGTCTTGAGCTGAAGAGGTGAGGGAGAGCACTCAGGCCCAGAGTTCAAGCCCATGACCGACCCCCAAAAAAGCTGATAATGAGCTGCTAGAGGTAGTTTCCTTAAAAAATCTAACAGCCAAAACTGGACAGGCAAAGCCAGAGCTCTGCACCACATCAGTCTGCCATGCCAATTGCTTCTACCATAGTACTGGCTACCCAGTTTACCCACTCATGACCTTTTTACCCTGATTGTGCCCCACAATCCCTCACAACTTTTACTCTTTCACTTAGTCTATGCTTTCTTGTCCCCGATAAACTGTTCTGGATGCCTGTATTAGCTACCCCAACACTTGCAAAGCGGTTGCTGCTACCCAATTTCCTGCCACTTCAACTAAGTTATGACAGTCACAATTACACTTTCCCTGGTATCCTAGTCTCTGCTACTCTTTTCTGCTACCCATAATTCATAACACCATGGTTCCAGCCACCTGATCCCTGACACCCTTGTCTCTGATACCACATTCCCAAACAAAACAAGGGAAGAGTGGGCACAGAAAGTCGACTTGGGTACTCCTCTTGCAGGCACATTGGGACATTATTCCTCAGGTATTTAACACAGGGTAATTACTGGTGGTGGAAAGAAATGAGGTTACTCAGAGTTGACCAATATCCAAGGATATCAACTGACAACTTGTTGCTAGGAAAAGAAAGCCCTAAGGTGAAAGATAATGAGAAAAGAAAATTTTGCAAAGATATTGGGGATGATGCAATAGGTTTAGCTTATACTCTTCTACTAGTGATCTGAATTATTTTTTGACATAGATATGTAACTACTTTGCATTTTAAAAATTATATGAGGAGGAGTTCCGGGAAGATGGCGGAGGAGAAGCTGGAATCTGAACAAGCTCTCGCATAGAAAGCAATTTTAGAGTTCCAGTGAACAGTCCTAAGCCAGAGAATCACACCAAGTGTGCCATCACAGGACAGAGAGTTAGTCAAGAGAGGGGAAGCCAAGGAAACACATCAGCTGCCGCTGCGGCGGCAGGGTCACGGCGGCGACCACCGCCGCGGGGTCATACCTGAGACACAGAGTTCGGGACGAAGGAGCTAGACGCAGCTGACGAGCGGATTCTAATCAACACCAACAAGAACCAACAAGGAGCGAACATCTTCATCCTGCTGTTTGCAGACCAGAGATGACCCAGGATCCAAGACGCGGCGTGAGTACAAGCCCGACGTCCTCACTACTTCTCAGGGAGCAGAGGAGGGAAGGCCACCCCTCCCCCCACCAGGACCGGTGATCTCCATCTTGGATACCGACAAAGCTCGGAGGAGCTGCTAGCTTCAACTCAGGCCTTGGAATAAAAGGAGTCATTTAGCAGGTCACAAGAACTTAACGGCGAAGTGACCTGCCAGACTCAGCTCCATCCAGGGAAAAGTCACCCAGCTCAGGCACCAGCCATCGGAGTGGCTTGCCTCACTGGGTAACCAGAGCCAGAGGCTGCCCCTCCCTCTAGCAGCCTCCACAATCAATTGAAAAACAGAAACCCTGAGAATGGCTCCAGGCTGGGCTCTGTGAGCTTTATCACAAAATAGCCCCAGGGAAAAGCTACTGTTTGTTGAAAGGCCTCAACTCTACCCAGAAACTAGCCTCATCACCAAATCCCCCTCTTTTGTGATTCTCAAAGCAGATCTCCCTCCCAAAAAACTAACCTGGGAGGGGGATCTCAAAATCTTGGGTAAAGCAGAGCATTTTTCTGCCTCTTCCAACAAACCGACTTAAGAAACCAATCAAGCCACAGGACCTCAAGCTGACCAGAGACTCCAACAAGAGACTGGTTACAGACAAAAGGGAGATACAGGATTCTTCCCACACCTCCCCCCCCCAAAAAAAATCAAAAGACTTTTTTTTTCTTTTTTCTTCTTTTTTTTCTTTCTTCTTTCTTCGTCTTCTTTTCTTTTTTTTGTTTGTTTGTTTTTTGTTTTTTGTTACCATATATATATATATATATGTATATATAAATTTTTTCCCTTCTAAAACTTTTATTAATCTTTAATTTTTGCCTCTTCTGAAAAAATAATTGTTTTCCAGTAACTTTTTTTTTTCCTCATCTTATAATTTTTATTTTAGGAATATGTGAATGAGCGTTTTCCTTTCTTTTCTTGTCTTCTTTCTCTTTTTCTTTCTTTCTTAATTATCTTTTTGTTTTTTGTCTAGCTCTACTGAACTTCTGATCTTTTCTTCTCCCTTTCCCATCCTTAAAGTCTTTCACATCTCCTCTATGTCCCTCCCCTTCTCTCAACATATTCACATTCCTCTCTAAATACATTAATTTTTACGTTTCTATTTTTTTTTCTGGTCTCTTTTCATTCCCCTTTCTGTCTCTTCTTTTCCTCTCTCTCTCTACTTGCATCCTACCCAACCCATTTCCTGCATTGTGATTAGGACATAGTTAACTCTCCCTGTGCCTCCCCACACCAATCTATTCCTATTTTTTACCCACATCTCTCCCTAATCCTAATAATTTCGGGTTTTCCAAATTCTTTTCTGCAGTTCGAAGTCCTTTAACATATAGTTGTTTGATGTTGAATAGATGTATCTGTTGAACTAGATTGTATCTGTAGACTATTGACTGTACAAACGCAAACTTTGGTTGATGGTTGCCTAAGATAGTGTTCTAGCACAAAATTGGTGCAATCTTCATCTCAAATGGGCAGAGTAAGCCGGAAAAACTCAAGAAAAATGGCAAATTCGGGTATCTCAATTCCCAATCTTGATAATCAGGGATTAGAACAGATAAATAATAATCCAGAGGAGAGTTCCGAAATAGCTCTACAAACACTAATAGCAAACATGATAAATGAGAAGTTTGACGATGTACAAAGGACTCTGTATGAGCGTGATAGGGAGAGAGAGGAGGCATCCCAGAAGTTTATACAGGAATATCATAAGCGTGAGGAAGCTACACAAAAACTGATATAGGATTTGCGTGAACAACTTGAGAATACTAAAAGAGAAAGGTAGGAATGGCGTGAGCAGACAGAGAACACTCAAAGAGAACTGCAGGAATCCCATGAAAGGGAAGAAAGAGAACTGCAGGAATCCCACAGACGGGAGGAAGCTAATCAAAGAGTAATTCAGGAATTGAGAGACCAGGTAGAGAATACACAAAGATCACTAAAGGCATTCATGGAATCCATTAACAAAGAGCTGAAGGAAGTCAGGGAGACCACAAAGGGAATGCTGAATGGAACCCAACAGAAGGAATGGGAGTCCAAAGAAACCATAACCAATCAACTAAGTGATTTGAGAACAAACACTGAACACCAAATTAAGGAAGTAAAGAAATTCATACAAGACCTAAAACAGAGCTTCAACAAAGAATTTGAAGCCATCAAAGCTGAACAATTAGATCCCTCCAAAGCCGCTCGGCATCAGCAGCGTGACAAAAGGACCTGTGGGCAGACCACCCGGCCCGCCTGATCGCGATCGCAACGATCCGGCACTTTCTACCCGAGCAGAGAGGTTCCATCCCGACAAAGCAGCTCAACACCAGCGCCAGCAGCGCGACAAAGGGACCTGTCTGCAGAACACCTGCCCGCCCGATCACGATCGCAACGACCCAGCGGGGCCACTCAGGCTTCAGAGGTACCGCGAAGAAGCTGCCTGAGCGTGGACACTCCTGACCCGACAGCTTCGACAGAGGCAGAGACAGAAAAGAATCACACAGAGCCACCACCGCCCAACCCAGCCCAGATTGCAACAACAACTGACGACCTACACCACACAGAAACAACCAGCTCCAGGGTGAGTACCCCACAGGGGAAGTGTATCCCTCAAGGGAGACCAGAGCTGGAGGGAATCCCCAGACCCTGACCTAGACTCCCTACCCCAACACCCGGACCACAGGACCCACTAAAACTGGGAACTGTTTGAGAGCTCCACCAGCCCGTGGAGCACATTCAGCTGGCCAGGCTAGAGCAAGAGCACCCCTGGAAGGGAGCTTAAATGCCCAAGCCAGGAACAGCGCCTCTGGGTCAAGACTACCAATAGTAGAAGAAATTTGAACTGTGTCCCCCAGGCTGTATAACCTAGGTGGTATACACATCAGCACAGGCCTAACAAGTGCGCTCCAGGCTGGGGCCGGAACAAGGCCCGGGGATCCGGCGCCTGAACAACACAACCAACTCCTCCCAATTGAAGTAAAAAGCTGAGCATACGCCTCAAAAGAGGGAGAAAACCAGGAAACAACACTCCCCCGGGAAGCACGCCTGTGACAACAAAAGACCTGGAGGCCCAGGACAAGAGAAGCCCAAACACCACCAAAACTCCACCCATATACCCTAGACTGGGAATTGGGCAACACAGGCTGCCAGCACCTGATAGTAAGCAGGAGCTCAGACTGTTAAGGCGGCTCAGCAATAGAGTGATAGTCTTGGATGTATGAGGCCATGGATCTGATTCCTCAGCATCACAAAAGCAAAAAGGGTCAGAAGTGGTGCTGTGGCTCAAACGGTAGGGTGCCAGCCTTGAGCTGAAAAGCTGAGGGACAGCACCCAAACCTAGAGTTCAAGCCCACAACCAGCCCAAAACAAACAAACAAAAACACATCAGGAGCCCATAGCAGACTCCAGCATTTGGGAGAGTGCATCCAGAGCATTTGTTCTTCACAAGAGCACCCGTAGGAGCAAACACAAGCAGTCTAGGCTGCTCAACCCTTCCAAAGGTGGGAACTGCCAGCAATGTACAGCAGAGAGCTGAGAATCCTAAGTAAGTCAGAATAGCAGCTGGAAATAGGCTCCCAACAGAACCCAGATCAGGCACAGACTCTCTCTACCAATACAGAATCAGCAACCAAGCAAAGACAGACACACCAAAACAAAATTGAAGAGCAGTCTCCTGAACCTCCATGCGAAAATCACAGAGAAAAATCACAATGTTTACTACCACCCAGGACAGCAAGCTCACCTCCAAAGCCTTCAGCCAGCCACACAGGGGTGAGCCCCAGTGGGAGCAAAGCAGGAATGGAAGACAAAGGCTACTTCCAAGGGTTGCTGGAGGCAATGACTCAATAAATCAAGCAAGAAATTGATCAGAAATTGAAAGAACACAAGGATGAACTATCCAAAGAGATACAGGGTATCAAACAAGAGATGCATGCAAAAATAGAAGCTGCACAATCCTCAGTAAGAAGTGAGATAAACGCCAAATTAGAGGTAATGCATACCTCATTGAGAGGCGAGATCAGAACTATGGGAACCAACATTGAATCCATAAAGGGATCCATTTCCTCCATGCAAACCACAATAGAAGCCACTATCAACAGAGTGAATGAAATGGAAGATAGAGTGTCAGATACAGAAGACAGAATACACCAACTGGACCAAAAAGTGACAGATATGGAAAAATCACTCAAAATAAACCAAAGGGATATTCAAGAGCAAGCAGATAATGCTAAAAAATTAAACCTTCGCATAATTGGAGTGGACGAATTTGAGGAATTCCAGAACAAGGGAATGCAACACGTATTTAACAATATAATCAATGAAAATTTTCCCCACCTAAAAAACGACCATCTTAACTACATCACAAAAGCTTATCGAACACCCAACAAGCAAGACCCCAGGAGAAAGACTTCTAGACACATTATAGTAAAAATGATAGATCTGAATAATAAGGAAAAAATCCTGCATGCAGCAAAAATGAAGAATGAGCTATACTACAATGGTAAAAAAATAAGAATTACTACAGATCTCTCGACACAAACAATGAATGCAAGAAAAGCCTGGGAAAGCACCATACGAGCCCTGAGAGCCAATAACTGCCAACCCCGACTGATCTACCCGGCAAAGCTAGCATTCACATTCGATGGAGAACTGAAAAATTTTAATAGCAAAGAAAAACTAAATGAATACATAAACATTAAGCCAGCATTACAAAGAATTCTAAGAGGGGGGACACAACCTGAAGAAAGCAGCCAGGAACTGGGGCCTGCCCCAAACAGCCGTTACACAAAGTCTAACTGAGCAAGCACAGGAGGAAAGGAAAAAAGAAAAACTTAGGAAAACGGAATGGCAGGGACAACAATGCATCTCTCTATACTTTCTCTTAATATAAATGGGCTGAATTCGCCAATTAAAAGAAAACGAACTGAGGACTGGATCAGAAAACAAGAACCATCCATCTGTTGCCTTCAGGAGACCCACCTCTCAGCCAAACATACAAACAAACTCAGAGTGAAGGGGTGGAAAAGGATCTACCAATCAAACGCCCCCAGTAAGAAAGCAGGTGTAGCTATCCTGATATCTGACAAAATAAACTTTTCATTAAAATCAGTACAGAAAGACAAGGACGGACACTACATATTAATAAAGGGAACAATCCAAGAGGAGGATATAACCATCATCAACTTATATGCCCCAAATATTGGTGCACCCAGAGATGTCAAACAAATGCTCTCAAACTTACAGAATAAAATAGATCCCAATACGATAATACTAGGAGACTTTAACACACCACTCTCACCAAAGGACAGGTCTACCAACCAGAGGATTGGCAAAGAAGCTACCGAATTAAGAGAGGCCATACTTCAAGCGGAATTAACTGACATCTACCGAGTATTTCACCCTAAAACAACACAGTACACATTCTTCTCAGCAGCTCACGGAACTTTCTCCAAAATAGACCATATCATACTTCATGCAAGGAACTTAAGCAAATACAAAGGGATCGACCTAATCCCCTGTATCCTATCTGAGCACAGTGGAATCAAGCTAGCTCTCAATAACAAAGCATACCGCAGAAATTTCTCTAATACATGGAAATTGAACAGCACACTCCTTAACAATGCCTGGATAAGAGAAGAGATCAGAGAAGAAATAAAGCATTTCCTACAACTCAATGAAAATGAAAACACCTCACAAAGAAACTTGTGGGACACAGCAAAAGCAGTCCTGAGGGGCAAATTTATTGCCCTCAGTGCCCACATCAAGAGAATGGAGACAGACCAAGTAAATAATCTCATGTTGCAATTAAAACAGCTAGAAAAACAAGAAAAAATGGGACCTAAAGCTACTAGACGAAGCCAGATAACCAAATTAAAAGCAGAGATTAACCAATTAGAAAATCAGAAAACCATAACCAAAATAAACCAAACAAAAAGGTGGTTCTTTGAAAAAGTAAACTAAATTGATGGCCCATTGGCTAGATTAATTAAAAAAAGAAGAGAGGAAACCCATATTAATAGGATTAGGGATGCCACGGGAAACATCACCACACGTACCCAAGATATCCAAACAATTCTAACAGACTACTTTCAAAAGCTATACTCTCTAAAGGAAGAAAATCGGGCAGAAATGGATGCATTTTTACAGAAATACAAGTTGCCCAAACTGAGCAAAGAAGAAGTTAACCAATTAAATAAGCCAATATCCTATAATGAGATACAGGAAGCTATCAAAAATCTTCCAACAAAAAAAAGCCCAGGACCAGATGGATTCACAGCAGAATTCTATAAGACCTTTAAACAAGAACTAATACCCATACTCCTCAAGCTCTTCAGAGAAACAGAGAAGGAAGGAGCTATCCCAAACTCATTCTACGAAGCCAATATCACACTCATCCCCAAACCAGGCAAAGACCCAACCAAAAAGGAGAATTACAGGCCAATCTCCTTGATGAACACAGATGCAAAGATCCTTAAGAAGATTCTAGGTAACAGAATCCAGAAACACATAAAAAAAATAATTCACTTTGACCAGGTAGGCTTCATCCCAGAGACACAGGGATGGTTTAACATACGTAAGTCAATAAATGTAATCCAACATATCAACAGAGCCAAGGTCAAGAATCACATGATTATCGCTACAGATGCAGAAAAGGCCTTTGACAAAATTCAACATTCATTCATGCTAAAAGCTCTGGAGAAAATAGGAATAGAACGAACATTTCTAAAAACAATAAAAGCCATTTATGACAGACCAATAGCCAATATTATACTTAATGGGGAAAAGCTACAACC
Source organism: Dipodomys merriami (assembly GCF_024711535.1). Classification (NCBI taxonomy): domain Eukaryota; kingdom Metazoa; phylum Chordata; class Mammalia; order Rodentia; family Heteromyidae; genus Dipodomys; species Dipodomys merriami. The sequence continues at coordinate 22,186,943 of NW_027203715.1, read as the reverse complement.
AATTCTCCTAAAATCAGGAACAAGGCAAGGATGCCCACTGTCTCCACTCCTCTTCAATATAGTCCTAGAACCCTTAGCCAGGGCAATAAGGCAAGAAAAAGACATTAAAGGGATCCGCATAGGGAAAGAAGAAGTTAAACTATCCCTTTTTGCAGACGACATGATACTATACCTCCATGATCCCAAAAACTATATCCCCAAACTATTAGAAATCATAAATCACTTCGGCAAAATAGCAGGATACAAAATAAACCCACAAAAATCAGTTGCCTTCCTATACACTGATAATGTACAGGAAGAGAGGGAAATAAAGGGAGCAACCCCATTCACAATAACCTCCCGAAAAATAAAATATTTAGGAATTAACCTAACCATAGATGTAAAAGAACTATTTAATGAGAACTATGAAAAGTTAAAGAAAGAAATTGCAGAAGACACTAGGAAATGGAAAGACCTCCCATGCTCCTGGATAGTCCGACTTAATATAGTAAAGATGGTAATACTTCCAAAACTAATATACAAATTCAACGCAATTCCTATTAAAATCCCAATGACGTACATCACTGAAGTACAGAAAACAGTCCAAAAATTCATATGGAACAACAAAAGACCTAGAATAGCCAAAACAATTCTAGGGGATAAAGACAATATGGGAGGGCTATCCATGCCGAACTTCAAACTCTACTACAGAGCTATAATAACAAAGACAGCATGTTACTGGCACAAAAACAGACCCGAAGCCCAATGGAACAGAATAGAAGATCCAGAAATAAATCCACAGGCCTACAGCCAGCTGATATTCGACAAAGGAGCCAAAGACATACAATGGAAGAAACACAGCCTCTTCAACCGCTGGTGCTGGGAAAACTGGGCAGCCACATGCAGAAAACTAAAAGTGGACCCCAGCCTATCACCATGCACCAACATCAACTCAAAATGGATTAAAGACCTTAACATTAAACCTGAATCTCTGAAACTACTGCAGGACAGAGTAGGAGAAACACTTGAACTAATAGGCACAGGAAGGAACTTCCTGAACAGAGTCCCAGGGTCACAACAAATTGGAGAGAGACTTGACAAATGGGACTACATTAAAATAAAAAGCTTCTGCACAGATAAAGCTATCGCAACCAAGCTAGAAAGACAACCAACTAATTGGGAAAAAATATTTACCAGCAATATATCAGACAAGGGGTTAACATCCTGTATATACAGGGAACTCAAGAAACTAATCCCTCCCAAACCTAACAAACCAATTACTAAATGGGCAAGGGAACTAAAGAGGGACTTCTCAAATGAAGAAATGAAAATGGCAAAGAAACACATAAGGAAATGTTCATCATCCCTGGTGGTGAAGGAAATGCAAATAAAGACAACCCTGAGATACCACCTTACCCCCTTCAGAATATCCCACATCCACAAATCAGCCAACGACAAATGCTGGAGGGGATGTGGAGAACGAGGAACGCTATTACACTGCTGGTGGGAATGTACATTCATACAACCACTTTGGAAAGCAGTCTGGAGGGTCCTTAGAAAGCTAAAGATTGACCTCCCTTACGACCCAGTCATACCACTTCTAGGCATCTACCCTGAACCACAAGAACCAATATACAAGGACACGTGCACCTCCATGTTTATTGCAGCACTGTTCGCAATAGCTAGGATATGGAAACAACCTAGATGCCCCACCACAGATGAATGGATCCAAAAATTGTGGTATCTATACACAATGGAATATTATGCAGCCATTAGAAAAGACAAAATAATGGCATTTGCAGGGAAATGGATGGAGCTAGAAGGAATCATGTTGAGCGAGGTAAGCCAAGAACGAAGAGACAAACAGTACATGGTCTCCCTGATAAGTGCATGATAAATCCAAAATGTTAGGTGATATGACAAAACTAACAGGACTTAAGAAACAAAGAACTCCCACTCATCTGGTTGAACCACTAATAAATATCCCCATGCGGCTGATCACATATATGGTATATAACATAAGAGCACCATTATATATTACAGACTGTGATAGACAATTTGCACCAGGAAAGTTAGAATGAACTTGTGACTTTAAATGAGCATCATTATTCCACAATACTGTGAATTTCCGGAAATTAAGTAATCACTTAATCACAATCAAAACAAAAAAAAAGAACCTTGGGGAAGGGAGGGAGGGAGGGGATGGTGGGGGGAAAACAATGGAGGGGGTAACAATGTTCAAGAGGAAGTGTACTCATTACCTCACTCATGTAACTGTAACCCTCTGTATAGTATCTTTACAATAAAAAAATTAAAAAAATATATATATATAAAAAAGCTGACCAATTAGAAGGAAAAGAGATAAAAAACATAGTAGAGAGTCTTGACAGCAGGTTAGACCATGCAGAAGATCGAATCTCAGGGATTGAAGACAGCCTAGATATTATAGAGAAAGAACATACAACCATCCAAGACAAGTCCAAGAAATATGATAGGTCTATCCAACACCTGGAAGACACCATCAGAAGGCCCAATCTAAGGATAATGTGTGTAGAGGAGCACCTAGAAACAGAAGTTAATGGTCTAGGAAATTTGTTTAACAGGATCCTAGCAGAGAACTTCCCAAACATACAAAAAGATAGGCCTATTCAGATACAAGAAGCTTTTAGAACCCCAAATAGACCAGACCAGAATAGGACATCCCACCGTCACATTATAATCCACACAGGATCAACCCAGACAAAGGAACAGATCCTTAAAGCTGTCATGGAGAGAAGGTTAATCACCTATAAAGGGAAACCAATTAGAATTACCTCAGATTTCTCAGCAGAGACAATCAAAGCAAGAAGAGCCTGGAATGACGTATGCCATGCCCTAAAAACAAACAACAATCAACCAAGAATACTGTACCCAGCTAAACTCTCCTTCATAACTGAAGGCCAAATAAAAACCTTCCATAGCAAAGAAAAATTGAAACAATACATCTCCACCAAACCAGCCCTACAAAAGATTCTTAAAGATGTCCTACACATAGAAAACCAACAAGACCGCAACAACGGCCAAGAAACTGCACCCAAACTGAGAATCCAAGAACCTTAGGAAGAACCCAGTTTTCGCAGCCCCCAAGAAGGTGGATAACATGGCAGGAACTCCCAAATACCTCTCAGTCCTATCTCTTAACATTAACGGACTGAACTCTCCAATTAAGCGACATAGACTGTCTAGTTGGATTAAAAAACAAGACCCTTCTATCTGCTGCCTGCAGGAGTCACATCTTTCCCGTAAAAACAAACACATTTTCAATGTTAAAGGCTGGAACAAAATCTACCATGCAAACGGCCCCCATAATCAGGCGGGAGTTGCAATCCTAATATCAGATAAAATAGACTTCAAATTAAAATTCTTCAGAAGAGATAAAGAAGGTCGCTACATACAAATTAAAGGATCTCTCCTTCAGGAGGATATTACAATTCTAAATATCTATTCGCCAAACAATGGAGCACCCAAATTTATCAAAGAAACACTACTTTCCCTCAAATCCCATATAGATCCAAAGACATTAATTGTTGGGGATTTTAACACACCACTCTCCCCACTAGACAGATCAACTCGGCAAAAACTCAACAGAGAAACCGCTGATCTAAACAGCTGCATAGATCAACTAGACTTAACAGACATTTACCGAACATTTCACCCAGCAGCATCAGAATACACATTCTTCTCAGCAGCACATGGAACGTTTTCTAAAATAGACCACATTTTAGGCCACAAAGCAAACTTGTCTAAATTCAGAAACATTGAAGTTATACCTTGCATTCTCTCTGACCACAAGGGAATAAAATTAGAAATCAACACCAAAAGCCACCAAACAAAGTCCGGTATCACATGGAGGCTGAACAACACACTGCTGAATCATGAGTGGGTCATGGAAGAGATTAGAAAGGAAATTCAAATGTTCATGTTATTCAACAAAAATGAACACACAAATTACCAGCTCCTCTGGGACACAGCAAAGGCAGTACTCAGAGGCAAGTTTATAGCTCTGAGCTCCTACATCAACAAATTGGAGAGATTGGAAACTAGCAATTTAATGACACATCTAAACCTCCTTGAAAAAGAGCAGCAAGATAAACCCCAATCCAGTAGACGGAAAGAAATAATCAAAATTAAATCAGAATTAAATGAATTAGAATCCAAAAAAACTATAGAAAAAATCAACAAAACAAAGAGTTGGTTCTTTGAAAAACTTAACAAAATTGACAGACCCTTAGCAAACCTCATCAGAAAAAGGAGAGAACACACCCAAATTAATAAACTCAGACATGAGAATGGAAACATCACCACGGAAACAACCAAGATTCAGAACATTATAAGGGAATACTTCTCAAAACTTTATGCTAATAAGTTTGAGAACTTGACAGAAATGGACCTTTTCCTAGCAAATATTGACATGCCAAAACTAAACCAAGATGAGTTAAACCAGCTTAACAGGCCCATATGAAGCATTGAAATAGAAACAGCAATAAGAGACCTCCCAGCTAAGAAAAGTCCAGGACCAGATGATTTTACAGCGGAATTTTACAAGGCCTTCAAAGCAGAGCTCACACCAATACTCCTCCAACTCTTCAATGAAATTGAAAGAGAAAGCTCACTACCGAACACATTCTATGAAGCCATCATAACCCTCATCCCAAAACCAGGCAGGGACTCATCAAAGAAAGAGAACTATAGACCCATTTCTTTGATGAACATTGATGCAAAACTTCTCAACAAAATTTTGGCCAATCGACTTCAACAATTCATCCAAAAAATCATACACCATGATCAAACAGGATTCATTTCAGGGATGCAAAGCTGGTTCAATATACGCAAATCATTACATCAACAGGAGCAAGAATAAGAACCGCATGGTTATCTCAATAGATGCAGAAAAAACATTCGACATGATCCAACACCCCTTTATGATGAAGGTTTTGGAAAAATTAGGAATCCATGGAACATTCCTCAATACAATAAATGCTGTATATGACAAACCTACAGCCAGCATTATACTCAATGGTGAAAAACTAAAGCCATTTCCTCTTAACTCAGGAACAAGACAAGGATGCCCACTCTCTCCACTTCTCTTCAATCTATTATTAGAATGCCTAGCTACAGCAATAAGACAAGATGCAGACATAAAGGGGATCCAAATAGGGAAAGAAGAAATAAAACTCTCCCTCTTTGCAGATGACATGATCTTGTATTTAAAGAATCCAATAGATTCCACTCCCAAATTACTCAAGCTGATTCAAAATTTGGCAAATTAGCAGGTTATAAAATTAATCCCCCAAAATCAATGGCTTTTCTGTATGCCAACAATGAGAAAAGTGTGGCTGAAATTAGGAAAGCAACTCCATTTGTAATAGCCCCACAAAAAATAAAATACCTAGGAATTAACTTAACCAAAGAAGTGAAGGACCTCTATGATGAAAACTTTAAAATCTTGAAAACGGAAATCAACACAGAACTTAAAAAATGGCAAAACCTCCCATGCTCCTGGATTGGCAAGATTAACATCGTGAAAATGGCAATACTTCCCAAGGCTATCCACAAATTCAACGCGATACCTATCAAAATTCCACCCTCATTCTTCAACGAAATAGAAGAGGCAATCCAAAAATTCATATGGAACAATAAAAGACCCCAAATAGCAAAAACGCTCCTCAACGGAAAGAACACTGCTGGAGGAATATCAATACCATATTTCAAACTCTACTATAAAGCCATAGTAATCAAAACAGCTTGGTATTGGCATAAGAACAGACCTCAGGACCAATGGAATAGAATTGAAAACCCAGAAATGAACCTACAGACCTATAGCCATCTAATCTTCGATAAGGGAGCTAAAACAATAGAATGGAAGAAAGACAGCCTCTTCAGTAAATGGTGCTGGCAAAATTGGTTAACTACATGTAGAAAACTAAAGCTAGATCCTTATATATCACCCTGCACCAGAATCAACTCCAAATGGATCAAAGACGTCAGAGTCAAAACAGACACTCTGAAAACATTACAGGATGGAATAGGAGAAACCCTAGGTCTCCTTGGCTCAGGCCGAAACTTTCTGAATAGAGACCCGGAAGCACAACAAATCAAAGAAAGGTTGGACAAATGGGATTGCATACGGTTGCAGAGCTTCTGCAGGGCAAATGACATAGCTAGCAAGATCAATAGAAAGCCGACCGATTGGGAGAAGATCTTTACTAGCCATACAACGGACAAGGGTCTCATATCTAAAATATACTTGGAACTCAAAAAATTAACCCCCCCAACAACAAATCCTCAAAATAACAACTGCCCAATAAATAAGTGGGTGAAAGACTTAAAGAGAAGCTTCTCTGAAGAAGAAAGAAGGATGGCCAATAGACACATGAAGAAATGTTCAACATCCCTAGCCATAAAAGAAATGCAAATCAAAACAACATTGAGATATCACCTCACTCCAGTTAGAACAGCAAAAATCAAGAACTCTAACAACAACAGATGCTGGAGGGGATGTGGACAGAAAGGAACCTTACTTCATTGTTGGTGGGAATGTAAACTTGTTCAACCACTTTGGAAAGCAGTATGGAGGTTCCTCAAAAGACTTCACATAGATCTCCCCTATGATCCAGCAATCCCACTTTTGGGCATTTACCCAAATGTCTACAAACAAGACCACACTAAAGCTACCAGCACAACTATGTTTATTGCAGCATTATTTACCATAGCTAAGATATAGAACCAACCCAGATGCCCCTCAGTAGATGAATGGATCAAGAAAATGTGGTATATATACACAATGGAATTCTATGCCTCCATCAGAAAGAATGACATTTCCCCATTTGTTAGGAAATGGAAAGGTTTGGAAAAAATTATATTAAGTGAAGTAAGCCAGGCCCAAAGAAGCATAGGTCCCATGGTTTCCCTTATTTGCAATATCTAGTATAGGTATGAGTCAAGCGGAAAAGGTCAGATAATGTGATATTAGGAAAATGAACCCTTAAATATGTATTTTAATGTTTTTGTTTCTTTCATGCATGTTTTCTAACGCATTTATAAGATTATTTCTTTGTTGCTTTGTATGTCCCTCCCCCACAGTGTAACCCCCGCTAACACTATATTTGATGTCAGTATAACATGTGGAGGAGATGGGGACAAACAAGTCGTTTAAGGATTCAGGTGGACCTGTTGCAACAATGAGAAGTACAAAATGTCATGTCAAAACCAGCTTTACAATGTCGGTGTTGGGGGGGAGGGGGGTATAATTGGGTAGGGGGAGGGGGGAGGCTGGGAAGGGAGGTGAAGGTTAAACAAAGGAGGAGGCTGCAATGCTTGGTAAGAAATGTATGCATTATCCTGCCCATGTAATTTTAGCCCCTCTGTACAGTATGTTCTCAAATAAAATAAAATTAAATTAAAAAAATATAAATAAAAAAGCTGATGTGTAACAAAAAAAAATAAAAAAATAAAAATTATATGAAGATGTACATTTATGTGGCACTTATATTAATTTATGAAATAGTTACATAAGATCACATTAATGATATTCAATATTTTATGTTCAATGTTATGCTCATGTGTCTGCCTTTGGCAATATGAATTGAGATCTCTAACAACAAATGGAATTTCATTGTCAAATACTACAAAGAGATTACTGATGCTAGTACCAAAATGAAAGCTGGAACAAGAAAGCTGAAAGTTTGAAGGGAAGTGATCAGTGGTAAGGGCGATGATGAAAGAGAAATTTTTCACCGTAGAATCTTGGAAGAATAGAATGTGTTTTGTTGAATTACTAGCTTTTTAAACCTTCTTAGAAAGCAGAATATTATTTTTTATTCTTGCTTGTTGTAAGCTCTTTAATGAATGGTTTAACCAAAAATTATCAAAATTACTATGAAAATTGAATTATGTGAATTATCAGATTAACATTATATTCAAAGTTGCCTTGAGATGCAGGAAGATTGGATTCTTTTCTATTAAATTAATGGAATAAGCTTCCTTTGAATGGTTGGACAGTCCATGACACTTGTTCCAAAACAAGAAAAGATACTGGAGAGAAAAAAAAGAGGAACGAGACTCAAGGCACCTGAAATTAGCATGTTCTCATTTGGATTTTAATGGTTTTTTTCTACAAAGAATAAGAATTTCATCTTAACAAAATAATTTCAAAATGGATGTGCTACAGGATAGCTTCTAAATGTAATATTTAATGTTGTTGGATTACTTGAAGACAAATGTTTACAGAAAACTTTAAATTCCAGAAAAAGTGTAATGTTCCAATAAACACCTAGAAGGAATATAATTTAAAAATTCACGGTTCAAAGCAAACCCTGGCAGGAAAGACTGTGAGTCACTTGTCTCCAAACAGGAAGTGGCACTGTGGCTCAAGTGGAAGAGATCTTCTCTTGAGCTGAAGAACTCAGGCATATGCTAAAACCCAGTCCCTGAGTTCAAGACCTAGGACTGACAAAAAGAAATTTAAAAAATTAAAGCATTAGGGCTGGGAAGGTGACTCAGTGGTAGAGTGCTTGTCTTGCATGAATGAGGTCCTGGTTTCAATTCCTCTGCACCACATAAGCAGAAAAAACTGGAAGTTGCGCTATGGCTCAATTGATAGCCTTGAGCTGAAGAGCTTAGGGACCATGCCCAGACCCAGAGTTCAGGCCCCCCTACCAACAACAACAACAAAAAAAATTAAAGCATCAAACAACCTGAAGATGTTGACCAGAATAATGAGTGAGGCATTATCCGTTTACATGACTTAGTGACTTGAAACCTAGTTTACCAGGGGAGGTGGTGGGCAATTTGTGTGTTTGATGAAACCTGCGAAATTATTTTGTACTCTCCCAAGGATGGAGAAAGGAGGGAATGGGGGAAGTAGGATAGGTGTTTGGCGGCCTTGCCTTTTGGTTCAGTGATAGTTTTCTGGAGTCAAATTCAGAGAAATACTGCTTGCAATCCTAGTTGCATGGGGAATGAAGAAGCCATGTCCTGGAAGTGGTTTTTGCACTGCCCTTGGCCCGGTTCCAACCACCACTGGATAATCCAAGTCCCATTTGAGGACCAAGATACCTTGAAGACTACTAATCCACTGAGCAGGTGGACTTAACCACAGCCAGAAAAGGCAAAAAATTCAATGCGGAGGGCAGCACTGGAAAAATCCTGTACAGAGGGGGTTCAGTTACATGAGTAGGGTAATGAGTACATTTCCTATCGAGCATTGTTGCCTCCTCCTTGGTTTTCCCCCTACCATCCCTTGCCTCCCCACCTCTCCAACTCCTCCTTCCACTATCCCTGCCTGACAGTGTAAATTCATTTTCTACATAGTGTCCTGTACATCTCTTCGTCACAATGGGTCAACCTGCAGCCCCATTTAAGCATTTTGCTACATCCTTTCAACTCCCCAAATTACAAAAGTGAATATACAAGATGCACAACATTGGAATCAAATACAGTGAAAACAGGGGTTATATCGTGGGGGGATGAACCTACAAAAGAAACACATAGTGCCTTATAAGTATATTAAAAACAAAACCAAGACTGACTTGGGGTATATTTCAGTTAACATCATCTGATATGATCATATGTACATAACCTTTGATCTTCTCTGCTTGTCCTAGACATGTACTAGTCCTTGCAAATAAGGGAAACCATGGAACCTCTGTTTCTCTGGGCCTGGCTTACTTCACTTAATATAATTTTTAACAAGTCTTTCCATTTCTTAACAAATGGGGCAATGCCATTCTTTCTAATGGAGGCATAGAATTCCAGTGTGTGTGTGTGTGTGTGTGTGTGTGTGTGTGTGTGTGTGTGTGTGTGTGTGTGTGTGTACATACATATATATACACACATATATATATATGTATATATATAATATTTTCTAGATCCATTCACCTACTGAGGGGAATCGGAGTTGGTTCCATATCATAGCTATGGTGAGGAATGCTGCAATAAACATGGTTGTGCTGGTAGCTTTGGTGTGATCTTTTTTGTGATCATTTGGGTAAATGCCCAAAAGTGGGATTGCTGGGTCATAGGGAGCTCTATGTGGCGTCTATTGAAGTACTTCCATACTGCTTTCCAAAGTTGTTGAACAACTTTACACTCCCACTAACAATGCAGTAGAGTTCCCTCCAGCATCTGTAATTATTACATTTCTTGATTATAGACATTCTAACTGGAATGAGGTGCGATCTCAATGTTGTCTTGATTTGCATTTCTTTTATGGCTAGAAAACTTGAGCATTCCTTCATGTGTCTAAAGGGCATTTTTACTTCCTCTTCAGAGAAATCTTTCTTTAAGTCTTTAGCCCACTGAGTTATCAGGCAGTTGTTTCTTTGAGAATTTAATTTTTGTGTCCTAAGTATATTTTAGATATAAGACCTTGTCCATTTTATGACTCATGAAGATCTCCCAGTATGTGGGCTGTCTACAGTTCGTGTTAGCTTTTACCTTTGCCTTGCAGAAGCTCTGCTGTTTCATGCAATCCCATTTGCCCAACTTTTCTTTGATTTGTTTTGTTTCTTGTTCTCTATTAAGAAAATTTTGGCTTGCACTAAAGAGCCCTAGAGTTTCTCCTATTCCTTCATGTAATGTTTTCACAGTGTCTGCTTTTATTTTGAGTTCTTTTATCCATTTGCAGTTGATTCTGGTGCAGGGCGATATATACGAATCTAGTTTTAGTTTAATAGGTGTTTAACCAATTTTGCCAACACCATTTACTGAGAAGGCTGTCTTTTCCCACTCTATGTTTTTTAGCCCTTGTCAAAGATTAAGTGGCTATAGGTCAGTGGATTCATTTCTGAGTCTTCAGTCCTATTCCATTTGTCCTCAGGTTTGTTCTTGTGCCATTATCTCTTTGTTCTTATTACTATGGCTTTTTAGTAGAGTTTGAAATTTGGAACTGATATTGCTCCAGCACTGTTCTTTCTGCTAAGGATTGACAAACCTACAGCCAGCATTATAGTTAATGGCAAAAAGTTAAAATCATTTCTTACAAATTCAGGAATGAGATAAGGATGTCTTCTCTCTCCATTCCTCTTCAACTTAGTATTCGAATGCCAGCTGGGGCAATAAGACAAGATGGAAACTTAAAGGGGATCTAAATAGGGAAAGATGAAGTAAAACTCTCCCTCTTTGCAGATGACATGATCTTGTATTTAAAGAACCACATGGACTCCACTCCCAAGTTACTTGAGCTGATCAGAAACTTTGTCAAACTAGCAGAATATAAAATTAACCCTCAAAATTCAATGGCTTTCCTGTATTCCAATAACGATAAGAGTGAGGCTGAAAATAGGAACACAATACCTTTTTAATATCCCCCCCTAATACCTAGGAGTTAACTTAAGAGGTGAAGGACCTCTATGATGGAAACTTTAAATACCTGAAAAATAAAATTAAGGCAGAACTAAGGAAGTGGGAAACCTCCCACGCTCCTAGATTGGGAAGAGTAACATCATTAAATTGGCAATACTGCCAAAGGCTATATCCAAATTCAATATGATATCTATCAATATTCCAATCTCACTTTCAATGAAATAGAAGAAGCAATCCAAAAATTCATATGGAAGAATAAAAGACCCCGAATAGCAGAGAGGATTTATGTGATTCTCATTTGGTATTACCACTTTTATTCTACAAAGTAATCTATGGATTTTAACTTTCTTCCCTCCCTTTGGATAAACCTCACAAAAACCCTGGCTCTAGCTCCCAAGACACCTAACTCTTAGGTCTGGACAATTGTTCCTAGATAGTGAATTACTTAGTTGTATTTTGAATGCATAAAACATGCATATAAAACTAGCATATTTTGATCTCATGAGAAAACTGCCTTTTCCCTCTCTCAAATTCATTTCCTGATAGGCATTTTTAGAAAGAATATATTTTCATTTTTAGATGAAAGTATTGTAGGAAACTATGTTCATAATCTGGCTCCTCCTGCACCTCAACACCTAAACACAAATGTCACAAAGCATTTATAAGAAACAATACAAAGACCAAACACTGGGAAATGCTCAGATGCAGAAAGTTTTACAAAACCCAGAATATAACTCTGCTGTCTGAGGCAGGGGCTCTCTGTGTAAATTAACAAACCCCAAAAGAGCAGCCAGGAGTACCGGACATGAGTGTCCCTGGCTGATAATCCAAGGACAAGGAGCATGGAAGGGCACCCTGAGCCTGCAGGAGAGTGTCTGGAGGAAAGTTTCCTTGCCAGCCTGAGTACAAAAGTTAGCATCACCCCACCTGGGCCTGTATTTCTTGTCTTCTCCCCACAATTGAGCACAATCGTCCACTGCTCCACGGATGATACTGTACAAGCTGATCCCCAGAGTGGCTTCTGTTTTGTCTGCACTCCTTTCTAGGTGGGTGCTCCCCCGCCCTGCCGTGTGTGTGTGCTATCACGGGCTGATCCTTAGGGCCCAGTCCCATGGGGCTTGTGGGTGCTAGATGTGGGTCAGTGGCACTGTGTCATTCACGCAGCAGCTTCCCTAGTCCAACAGCAGGTACACCCTGATATCCTCCCACAGAATCAGGCAAGATGCCCAGAAGCACCTGAGTTGGGCAGGCTGCCACTAGGATCCTACTTCATCAGAGGGACCAGGATGCCAGATGAAGTGGCTGCTTCCTCAATTAGTAATTATTTTATGGAGCAGTTATAAACAAATTGACCCACATTACTGTATGATATATAATGATATATCCTTGAGTCTCTAGTCTACAAAATCATTGAACTTGATACTAGCAAGAATGGATTTTATTGTATGCGTTTATAAGGCCTAATGGCAAACTGAAATAAAAGTACAACAAAACTCTTATCCAAAAAACACATTCTTAAATCTCAGAATTAAAAAAAATTGTATGTAAGTGGTGCAAATAAAGTTATACTAGAATAGTAAAATACACACAAAAATACTACATTCGTTACATTCAAAAGTAAAATAAGGAGGGGGGACCAAGATGGTGACGGGGCAGTAGGGAAACGCCACAGATCTCCCCAACCAAAAAGAGAGTTGAGTTCCAACGCTTAATCTCCCCAAGAGACCAACAACAACAAAAAGACGAACACTCAGAGAAAAACCAGAGGTGGAAAATAAGAAAAAAAGAAAGAGAGGAAAAGAAGAATTTCAGAACAGAGAAGAGTGAAGACCCCTCTCCCAACCTTTACTGGCCGAATGGCAATGCGCCAAGCTGCCGGCCAGCCAGCCCAGCGGGGGCTGCCGGAGCCCCAGAGACACAGGGGGCCGCTTGCAGACCACCCACACAGAAGCGGCCTGAGGTACCGTTTTGCAGAACAACTGTTAGCCAGGAACAGAGAAACCTACCAGCCGGGTGTCTCTAAGAGGATCCCACCCCCACCCCTCACTCTCCTCCCGAGCATAGAGGCTACATCCTGCCAAAGCCGCCCGGCACTGGCAGCACGACAAAGGAACCTGTCTGCAGACCAACCGCGCAGAAGCTGCCGGAAGCACTAGACCCGCACGTTCTTGAGCGCAACTACCCGGCAGGGGCCTCCCGGGTCCCAGAAGCACAGGGTGCTGCTTGCAGATCACCCACGCAGAAGCCACCTGAGCATGGACACTGTGGCCCCAACAGCTTCGATAGAGGCAGAGACAGAAAAGAATCACACAGAGCCACCACCGCCCAGCCCAGCCCGCAACCACCCCAACTGAACTAGGATTGCAACAACAACTGATGACCTACACCACACAGAAACAACCAGCTCCAGGGTGAGTACCCCACAGGGGACAGTGCATCCCTCAAGGTAGACCAGAGCTGGAGGGAATCCCCAGACCCTGACCTAGACTCCCTAAACCAACACCCGAACCACAGGACCCACTAAAATTGGGAACTGTTCGAGAGCTGCACCAGCCCATGGAGCACATTCCTATGGCCAGGCCAGAGAAAGAGTGCCCCTGGAAGGGAGCTTAAATGCCCAATATAGCAGTAGAAGAAATTTGAACTGTGTCCTCCAGGCTGCCTAGGTGGTATACACATCAGCACAGGCCTAAGGAGCATGCTCCAGGCTGGGGCCGGAACCAGGCCCGGGGATCTGGCGCCTGAACAACACAACCAACTACTCCCAACTGAAGTAAAAAGCTGAGCATACACCTCAACAGAGGGGAGAAAATCAGGAAACAGCACTCCCCGGGAAGCACGCCTGTGACAACAAAAGACCTGGAGGCCCAGGACAAGAGAAGCCCAAACCCCACCAAAACTCCACCCATATACCCTAGGCTGGGAATTGGGCAACACAGGCTGCCAGCACCTGATAGTAAGCAGGAGCTCAGACTGTTAAGGCGGCTCAGCAATAGAGTGATAGTCTTGGATGTATGAGGCCCTGGATCTGATTCCTCAGCATCACAAAAGCAAAAGGTTCAGAAGTGGTGCTGTGGCTCAAATGGTAGGGTGCCAGCCTTGAGCTGAAGAGCTGAGGGACAGCACCCAAACCTAGAGTTCAAGCCCACAACCAGCCCCAAACAAACAAACAAACAAACAAAAACGTATCAGGAGCCCATAGCAGACTCCAGTATTTGGGAGAGTGCATCCAGAGCATCTGATCTTCACAAGAGCACCCGTAGGAGCAAACACAAGCAGTCTAGGCTGCTCAACCCTTCCAAAGGCGGGAATTGCCAGCAATCTACAGCAGAGAGCTGAGAATCCTAAGTAGGTCAGAATAGCAGCTGGAAATAGGCTCGCAACAGAACCCAGATCAGGCACAGACTCTCTCTACCAATACAGAATCAGCAACCAAGCAAAGACAGACACACCAAAACAAAATTGAAGAGTAGTCTCCTGAACCCCCATGCGAAAATCACAGAGAAAAATCACAAGGTTTACCACCACCCAGGACAGCAAGGTCACCTCAAAAGCCAGCAGCCACACAGGGGAGAGCCCCAGTGGGAGCAAAGCAGGAATGGAAGACAAAAGCTACATCCAAGGGTTGCTGGAGGCAATGACTCAAGAAATAAAGCAAGAAATTGATCAGAAATTGAAAGAGCACAAGGATGAACTATCAAAAGAGATACAGGATATCAAACAAAAGTTGGATGCAAAAATAGAAGCTGCACAAACCTCAGTAAGAAGTGAGATAAGCGCCAAATTAGAGGAAATAAATACTGAGATCAGTACTCTGAGAACCAACACTGAATCCATAAAGGGATCCATTTCCTCCATGCAAACCACAATAGAAGCCACTGTCAACAGAGTTAATGAAATGGAAGGTAGACTGTCAGATACATAAGACAGAATACACCAACTGGACCAAAAATTGACAGATTTGGAAAAATCACTCAAATTAAACCAAAGGGAAATTCAAGAGCAAGCAGATAATGCCAAGAAGTTTAACCTTCACATAACCAGAGTGGAAGAAGGTGAGGAATTACAGAGCAAGGGAATGCAACAACTTTTTAACAAGATAATCAATGGAAATTTTCCCCACCTCAAAAACGACCATCTTAACTACATTCCAGAAGCTTATAGAACACGCAACAAGCAAGACCCCAGGAGAAACACTTCTAGACACATTATAGTAAAAATGATAGATCTGAATAATAAGGAAACAATCCTGCATGCAGCAAAAATGAAGAAGCAGCTATACTACAACGGGAAAAAAATTAGAATCACTGCAGAGCTCTCCACACAAACAATGGATACTTAAAGATGTCCTACACATAGAAAACCAATAAGACCACAATAAAGGCCAATTAATGGCATCCAAGGGAATAAAATTAGCACTCAACACTAAAAGCCACCAAAGAAAAGTCCTGTAACACATGGAGGCTAAACAACAAACTGTTGAAGCACCAATGCGTCATAGAAGAGATTAGAAAGGAAATGCATATGTTCGTGATATTCAACAAAAATGAACACATAAATTACCAGCTTCTCTGGGACACAGGAAATGCAGTTCTCATAGGCAATTTTGTTCCTCTGAGTTTCTACATCAACAAATTAGAGAGATCTGAAAACAACAATTTAATTAGACATCTGAACCTTCATGAAAAAGAGCAACAAAATAAACACCAATCCAGCAGATGGGAAAAAAATAATTAAATTTAAATCAGAATTAAACTAATTAGAATCCAAAAAAACCTAGAAAGAATCAACAAAACAAAGAGTTGGTTCTTCAAAAAGTTAACAAAAATTGACAGACCCTTAGCAAATCTTATCAGAAGAAGAAGAGCACACAAGGAAATAAACAAACTCAGATATGAGAATGGAAACATCACCACAAAAACAACCAAGATCCAGAACATTATAAGGGAATACTTCTCAAAGCTTTTGCTAATAAGTTTGAGAATATGGTAGAAATAGACCTTTTCCTAGCAAATATTGACATGAAAAAACTAAACCAAAATGAGTTAAACCAACTTAACAGACCCATATCAAGCATTGAAATAGAAACATCAATAAGAGTACTCTCATCTAAGAAAAACCCTTGACCAGATGGATTTACAGTGAAATTCTACAAGGACTTCAAAGCAGAGCTCACACCAATACTCCTCCAACTTTTCAATGAAATTGAAAGAGAAAGTGCACTACTGAACTCATTCTATGAAGACATCATAACCCTCATCCCAAAACCAGGCAGGGACTCATCAAAGAAACAGAACTACAGACCCATTTCTTTGATGAACATTGATGCAAGACTTCTCAACAAAATTTTGGCCTACCGACTTCAATTCATCCAAAAAATCATACAACAAGATCAAACAGGATTCATTTCAAGGTTGCAAAGCTGGTTAAATATATGCAAATCAATTAATACAATTCATCACATCAACAAAAGCAAGGATAAGAACCACATGATTATCTCATAAATGCAGAAAAAAAACATTTGACAAGTTCCAAAACCCCTTTATGATGAAGGTTCTGGAAAAATTAGGAATCCAGGGAACATTCCTCAAAACAATAAAGGCTGTATATGACAAACCTACAGCCAGCATTATACTTAATGGTGAAAAACTAAAGCCATTTCCTCTTAGGAACGAAACAAGGATGTCCAATCTCTCCACTTCTTTTCAATTTAGTATTAGAATACCTAGCTACAGCAATAAGACAAGAGGCCATCATTAAAGGATCCAAATAGGTAAAGATCATGTAAAACTCTCCCTCTTTCCAGATGATATGATCTTATATTTAAAGATTCCCACAGAATCCACTCCCAAATCCCTCATGCTCATTGAAAACTTTGGCAGAATAGCAGAGTATAATGTTAACCCTCAAAAATCAATGGCTTTACTATACGCCAACAATGAGAATAGTGTGGCTGAAATAAGGAAAACAACTCCATTCGTAATAGCCCCACAAAAAATAAAATGACTAGGAGTTAGTTTAACTAAAGATGTAAAAATCTTTATGATGAAAACTTAAAAACCTAAAAAAGGAAATCAAAACAGAACTTAGAAAGTGGAAAAACATCCCTGGATTGGAAAGATCATCATCATGAAAGTGGCAACACTTCCCTAGGCTATGTACAAATTCAATGTGATACTTATGAGTATTCCAACCTCATTCTTCAAGAAAATAGAAGAGGCAATCCAAAAATTCATATGGAACAATAAAAGACCTCGAACAACAAAAACATTCCTTAATAGAATAGTGCTGGAGGAATATCAATACCAAATTTCAAACTCTACTACAGAGCCATAATAATCAAAACAGCTTGGTATTGGTACCAGAACTGATCTCAGGACCAATGGAATAGAAGTGAAAACCCAGAAATTAACCCACAGACATATAGCCATCTAATTTTCGATAAGGGAGCTAAAAAAATAGAATGGAAGAAAGGAAGCCTCCTCAATAAGTGGCTGGAACAATAGGTTAATCACTCATAGAAAAATAAAGTTAAATGCTTATATATCACCCTGCACCAGAATCAACTCCAAATGGTTCAAAGACCTGGAGTCACAGCAGACAACTTAGGTCTCCTTGTCACAGGTCAAAATTTTCTTAATAGAGACCCAGAAACACAACAAATCAAAGAAAGGTTGGACAATTGGGATTGCATGAAATTGCAGAGCTTCTGCATGGCGAAGGGTAAATCTAGCAAGATCAATAGAAAGCCCACGGATTGGGAGAAGATCTTCACTAGCCATACAACGAACAAGGGTTTCATATCTAAAATGTACCAGGAATTCACAAAAGTAAATCTAACAACAAATCCTCAAACAACTTCCCAATAAATAAGTGGGACTTAAAGAGAAACTTCTCTGAAGAGGAAAGAAGGATGGTCAATAGACACATGAAGAAATACTCAACTTCCCTAACCATAAAAGAAATGCAAATCTAAACAATATTGAGATACCACCTCACCCCAGTTAGAATGGCTATAATCAAGAACTCTAATAACATCAGAAGCTGGAGGGGATGTGGACAGAAGGGAACCTTACTGCATTGTTGATGGGAGTGTAAATTTGTTCAACCACTTTGGAAAGCAGTATGGAGGTTCCCTAAAAGACTTCACATAGCGCTCTCCTATGATCCAGCAATCCCACTTTTGGGCATTTACCCAAATGATCACAAGCATGATGATACTAAAGCTTACCAGCACAACTATGTTTATTACAGCCCTATTTACTATAGCTAAGATATGGAACCAACCCAGATGCCCCTCAGTAGATGAATGGATCAAGAAAATGTGGTATACTTACACAATGGAATTCTAGGCCTCCATCAGAAAGAATGACATTGCCCCATTTGTTAGGAAATGGAAGGCCTTGGAAAAAATTATATTAAGTGAAGTAAGCCAGGCCCAAGAAGTATAGGTCCCACGGTTTCCCTTATTTGCAATAACTAGTATATTTGTGAGACAAGCAAAAACGGTCAGATAAGTTGATGTTAGGTGAAATGAACCCCAAGATAAGGACAAAAATGTTTTTTTTTTTGTCTTGGTATTGTTTCTAGCTTATTTATAAGATGATTTATTTGTTGCTTTGTATGTCCCTCCCCCATGTTATAACCCGTTTTGACTGTATTTGATGTTGGTATAATTTGTGGAGGAGAAGGGAAAAACAAATTCTTTAAATAGGGATACAAGTGGACCCATTGTTTGGTGCATGGGTTGGTTTTGGGTGGGAGGGGATGGGAAGGGATGGGAAAGGGAAAAAAAGTAGGGGGCAACAATGCTTGATAAGAAATGTAATCGTTACCTTTCTCATGTACTTGTAACCCCTCTATATGTATTTTCACAATAAAAATCATGAAATAATAAAGTAAAAATCCATGTCAATTTTTTGTGTTGTTGTTGTTGGCTTGAACTCTGGGCCTTGGCGATATCTCGCAGCTCTTCAGCTCATTGATTCCACTGAATCACTTGAGCTACATTGCTGTTTCTACTTTTCAAGTGGGTTATTGGAGATAAGAGTCTTACAGACTTTTCTGCCCAGGCTGGTTTTGAACCACCATCCTCAATCTCAGACTCCTGAGTAGCTAGGATTACAGGCATGAGCCACCAAAGCCCAGATCCAAGTCAATTTGTAAAAAGCAAGCTTATTGAAACTTCTGGCTTTTTCCAATAAACAATCTTACTTTTTAGCATTAGTTTATAACTATGAGTTATTTTTGGATGTAACTGTAAAGTTTTTAATAGAAACAAACATAATTTTTACTATTGCTCAGTATCTCACAAAATCCCTTGTAATTGACTTTCCCCAAAGTCAATTATTACATACTATTACTCACTATTATTACACTCTATATTACATATAGTGTGAAGCAAAAATAGTTTGGACCATTTCATATAAATTATTAGATGGTATTTTAGCATTATAAATTTGCATCTGTGATTTTAAAAGAAGGAAAGTGTAAAAGTGTAGTGTGTCCTAATTAATGCAAAATTCATGAGTTCATACAGACAAAATTATTTTCTTTCCACTAAAGGTTTGAAGGAATACTATTGGAAATAGTGAGGCAAGAGGAGGAAGAATTCCAATCATGTCAAAGAATGTCTCTGTTATTCTGCTACCCCTTCCACTAACAAGACCTACCCGGTACCAGATGTCACAAAACTTCAAGTATCTCTCTTAGAAATCTATTTGGAAAAGTTCTAAATCACTGATTATTTATGTACTTTCTGTTATATGAAACAAAATATATAACAATTGAAATAAAATGCACACATATGTTGAAGTCACCACACCTGGAAAAACAACCAACAAAGTAGAACTCCCCCAGGAACAAAAACATGTTGTGTCTGGTTGTTTTGAATCACAAAATCCTCAAATACATGTTATCCTTGAGTAGCTCCATAAAGATAACTGTCTCAGAAGTACAGTTGTGTTCATTTGTAATTAAATTCATCTAGATGAACCTAATATAGCAAATCACGTGAATGGATCAAATTGTTTAAAACAAATGTGACTGTATGTGGAGTGAGAGCTGCACGTATTTAAAAGAATAAAATAAAAATCATCACATACTTAAAAAATTCAGAAATGCAACCAATAAGTCCAATAGTATCCATATTGAGACCTAAATCCTACTGATTTAACAAGAACAAAATATGCAAATAATAGAATCTGAGCAGTGTACCTGAGTGTACATAATTTTAAACTACTCCAAATTACACTTTGTAGAAGACTGAATGGGGGTTAACCCATGATATAAATGACATTAAAAATCTCATGAAAAGAGAGAAGTAGTTTCTGGAAAATACTATTTTAATAAGTGGTGGTCAAAATCTTTCTAGTACAGACAAAATTGCATACCTATTTAGTTAGATCCAAAAAAGATCCAAGATACTCAAAGTGATTTGAAACTTTGGCAAAATAGCAGGATACAACTGTAACATTATTATGAATGTTGACTCTGGCATGGAATTAATTTCCTCTTTGATCTGACAAATGATTATATGAAAGAACAGAATTTCAAATAAATATCAAGACCTAACTAAACATATAATCAGAAAAGTCATCATGCAAGCCATATTGCAACTGGGATAAAAGAAATACCAGTTATGCTGATTCTGTATTTATTGTAAATGTTGATTTTTTCATAAATTATTTCCTTTAGCTTGCATTTTTAAAATACTGTGTTAATTATGTATATCTTGGTGACTAATTTTGGATTCCTCCTTCAATTTAGTTCTGAGTATAATGTCTAACTTCAGTTCCTAACCCAAGAAATGATGTTGATTACAAAACAAATCTAATTACCACTGTTTTATTTATTTATTTTTTGGGGGGGTCCAGTCGTGGGGCCTGAACTCTTGGCCTGGGTGTATCTCTCAGCTCTTCAGCTCAAGGCTAAGGCTCTACCACTTGAGCCACAGCACCACTCCCGGCTTTTTTTCCTTTTGCTTATGTGGTGCTGAGCAATCAAACCAAGGGCCTCTTGCATGCAAGGCAAGCGCTCTACCACTGAGCCACCTTCCCATCCCACCACTGTTTATAATACACAAAATCTCATAAGCCTGACACCAGTAAGCATTGGTTAACATTTTGATATCGTGGTCTCATGACTGATGAGGCTTACCTGCATGAGTATAGTTGTACCTAGATTCCTCAGCCTAAATTTAGCCACTGTTAAAAAATGTTTATATCTTTATTTGTCACCCATAGGAGATTAAACCTGAGTATAAACCTAAGAAAAATGATTCAGCATAGAGTAACTCACTACTTTAAAGTCAACCTATTTCTCCAAAACTTTCTAAGCATTTCCTTACAATGTGTATTATTCTCAAGGGAATGAGGAATGTGAGAAGAGGACTAACCTAGCATTATCTTTAAATGCACATAATTTGGATTTACCTCTTTATTTTGCTATAGTCATTTTTTATTTAAAAAACTGTTTGAATAATTGATTTTCAGGTCAGCTATAATATATCCTTGTTGCATATTCCAAAGTACATTCAGAAAATTCTATATAGCAATTAAGTAAAGAAAGTCCGGGCAGAAAAAATGGCATCTCTATACTATGTGACACCCAATACTTAGGTAATTCATTATGCCCCCATTTAATGAATGTGATTGTTTAAATCTTCATCAAGTATTAATTAAAATCAATCAGTGTCCTATAAAATAATTGTGTATAATTTTATCCTAGAATCATTCAAGAACTGCCCATTCAATCATGACATACATCACATTCCATTGGTATTCATATGGATAGGAATGAGTTTCTTAGGATCTCCCACCTGCCATTTGGAGGTGGCAGGACCAGGATTCAAACTGTGGGCTCCAGCTCCCACCACTTCAACCTGAGGATAGGGAACTCACCGGTCTGTCCAAGAACATCAGCAAGACCAGTGATTAGGCAGGTACCAGTGGCTCTCAGCAGTCCTCCTTGATACTTACAAGGCTGTGATAGGAGGATCATGGTCAAAGTCACCCTAAGCAGAAAAGTCCTTGAGACCCCTGTCTAACTTCAGTGCCAACAAAGCCAGAAGTAGATCCGTATGGCTCCAGTGGCAGAGGGCTAGCCTTGACCAAAAGCAGCTCATGGACTGTGCCCAGATCCTGAGTTCAAGGTCCGGGACTGGCAAGAAACAGACATACACAACAATCTGTGCAGCCATCCAGCTATACATGTCACCCTTTTGTCCCCAACTCAATTGGACAGAGTTCCCTGGGAAAGGGGCTAGAGGGCCACTGTCATCTTGACTCCGCCAATTCTGGGTGCATCACAGGATTCCAGCCACACCCCCATTATTTCATGGTTCTTTCTGACCAATGGGATACAAGAATTATTGCCACGCCCACATTCCATGCTATCTTATAGATGGACTAGGGTCTGTTAGCACACTTGGAGGCTGAGATCCACAGGGGGAAAATCCTTCCACAGGAGCAGCAGGCCCGCTGTAGGCACCCGGGCCACCAGGAGGCTCAGTGCCAGACTAAGCTGGAGCCGCAGGCCCTCTCCCCCATGAGCTGTCACCACAATATGTGTGGGGATGGGAAGCGGGACATATGGGTATCTAAGAAGAAAATCTGCTTCATCCATGACCTGCCTGATGAGGTGGACTTCCAGAGTCCAGCAAGTGAGCTCCACCATGGATACAGCCAGCTATCAGCACACATCTGAACCATCGAAGAGTCCCTTTTGGTGTGTAAAGAGCAGATGTTGGTCCTGCATGAGCTGTGCTGGGAGAAAGCCGAGTGCTTGCACTGGCTGTCCCGGGAGAAGATGGAGAAGAGGAGAGTGCTGCAGGAGCTGCAGTTGCTCCCAGCAGGGGAAGGCACAGACAGCAGTCTCCAGATGCCAGCACAGGCTGAGCCCCCAACCACCAACACCGCTTCAGATGCCTCAGGGTCGGTGGTTGGTGAAATGAGGGAGGAGCAGAAAGGTTTTGAAGAATTGCAACTTGAAGACAGCATGGAAACTGCCAGAGGAGAGGTCAGGGTTCCCGAACCCATAGTGGACTCCCCCAAGAAGCATATCCTGCCAAAGTTGCCCCACATCCAGATCCACCCACAGCTCCCAGGCTCAGGTGAGGAGTGCTCCCTCACTTTCTTCTGTAGACTGATGCAGATGATGACTCTCTATGTGACCTACTGACTCTCAAAAGCCTTGGCAGCCACCAGAAGTAAGTGGCCAGGTGCCCTTCTCTCAGGACTCCATCTGCCAGGTGACGGGAAGTTAAACTGGGGGTCGGGTAGGGCATAGGCTGCTGGGACTTGGCCCAAAATCAAGGGACATCTAATGGCCCATTGGTGGCCAGGAAAGAGGCCCATGTTATGCTGATCACAAATAATAAATTATTTACAAAGCAAAAAAAACCCGTCCAACAAAGATTTGTTCTTCTAGTCCTGGGGCTTGAACTCAGGCCCTGGCCACTGTCCCTGAGCTCTTTTTTGATCAATGCTGGCCTTCTACCAGTTGAGCCCCACCTCTCCTTCCAACATTTTCTGTGTGGAATCGAACCCAGGGCTTCAGGCATGGTCGGCGACCACTCTACCACTGAGCCACATGTTCAGCTAAGATGATCCCCCCCCCAAACCCATATGGCCATTCCTCAGATAAATAGGGCTAGGATGAACATGAAGCACAAGTCTGGTTCACAACAAAATACTCCCCCGCCCCCTCTTCCCAAAACCTTAGTTGAAGTTTCTCTTCGAACATTGAGGGATGAGAAAGGGAGAAGGGAGTCCTGAGAGAGTACCAACAACAGTGGCGCCCTGAGTCCTACATCCTCTCCCACACGTGGTCCTCCAGATTCTGATCTTACCTGATTCAATGTGGAGTCTACACTGTCTCCCCACCACTGCAAGGCTCAGGATGAACTAAATGTCGGCCCTGGCCTCAGCCCACATCCAGGGTGGAAGCTCCTAGTCTCAGACCCACTTCCACCTCTGACTGCCCCGAGTTAGGCCAGACCCACCACTCACCACTATGTTGGTGGTGATGACCTCATGCATGGATTACAGGAAGACAGTCTATGGCAAAGAGCAGAAGCAGCAGGGTGAGGAGGGCAGAAGGAGGAGGGATGATTGCTGTGGGACCTTGCTTGGAGCCCTCCTATCAAGCCAGAGCCATGCTGACACAAAGCATGGACAAGGCCAAGGGGTGAGACGAGATGGAGGAGCACGGGACTAAAGCAGGTACTGTTTTGTCTTGGAGCACTTGAAAATTCCAATTATATTTGGCCCATGCCAATCCCAAAGCCAACATGCAATGCCTCTCCTTGTTGTTGTTGGCCGTGAGCGCTGTCCCTGAGCTCTTTTTCTCAAGGCTGGCACTCTACCACTTGAGCCACAGGACCACTTTTGTTTTCTGACTGTTCATCAAGGATAAGAGACTCATACATTGTCCTGCCCAGACTCGCTTGGCACCATGATCCACCAGATCTCAGCTTCCTGAATAGCAATGATGCCAGGCATGAGCCACCAGTGCCCAGTATATGATGCCTTTTGAGGCATCTTGGCAAGTCTGTAAATGAGCCCCAAAGGGCCTGGATAGAACATGACCCACTCAAGGAGCTGGGATGGGGGAAGGCTGACCTCCTAGCAATTCTGTTTCCCAAAAATTAAAGATGTCAGGTGGTATATGCATCAAAGACCTAGGCCAGCAGCCACCAGGCTTAGTGGGGAAAAAGTAGAGAATACCCAAAGATTGTAGTGTAGGAATTTCTGATTTTGTATGCATGTGGGGTGTGTGTGTGTGTGTGTGTGTGTGTGTGTGTGTGTGTGTGTGTGTGTGTGTGTGTGTGTGAGTGTGTGTGTGTGTGTGAACTCAGGGCCTAGGCTCTATCCCTGAGTTTTCTTGCTCAAGGCTAGTGCTCAGCCCCTTGAGCCACAGCTCCATTTGCTTTTCGATGGTTAACTGTAGGTAAGAGTCTCAAGGACTTTCCTGTCCAGGGTGGTTGAAGCATGATGGGGGCCCCAGGGAAGCAAGAGTAAACACAACTCGCAAGTACAATCTCTATGGTGGGCGACTCCTGCTCCCTGGTGGCCAGACGCAGAACATGCGGCCCCATGCCATCATCCTCAAGAGTTCAATTTGGGGAAGTGACCAGGGCCAAGCTGACTTTTGCTCACCCTGATTGCTGATGCCAGAGCAGGTCTGTTCCACCCTAGGCCAAGAGAGCTCCAGGAGGCCCTGCTTACCAGGGACACAAAGAAGGGAGAGGTCAGCTCCAGGCTGAGCTAAGAACCTTTGCCCACAGATACCCCAACTTGGCCTTACTTATCACCATACGACCTGTCAAAGAACAACCCCACAAAACAAAATGGGAGCTGTGCCTCCAAGTGGTAGAGCTCTAGCATTGAACCAGAGAGCTCAGGGACAGGGCCCCCAAGCTTTGAGTTCAAGCCTCCCAGCTGAACTTTCCCCATAAAACACAGGTTGGCTAAATGTGAACTAGTAGGATTTGTGAAGTGTTTAAGAATGGTGATACTGAAGAAAGCACCTTAATTCTAATGACAGCTGAACTTGTGACATACAGCTTTGTGGTGAGTCCTTCAAAAGGCACAATTTCTGGGTCCTTCCCGCATGGGGGTTTTGTGCTGAGTCCCCAAAATGGTGCTGTTTGCTGAATCATCCCAAAGGGTGCTATGTGCTGAGTCCCTGAGAAGAGTGGGCTGTCCTGGGTTTTTCAAAGGGTGCTGTGTGCTGAGTCCATCACACAACATACTGTAAGCTGAGTCCTTCAAAATGTGTGGTATGCTAATTCATTCCAAAGGGTCGTGCTATGTGCTGAGCCCTTGAGAAGAGAGGGATGAGTTGAGCTTTTTGAGTGCAGTGTGCTGAGTCCTTTACACAGGGTACTCTGTACTGTCCTTCAAATGTTGCTGTGTGCTGAGTTCTTCCACAGTGTGGTATGTGTTGAGGCCCTCAAAATTGTTCTATGTGCTGAGTTTTTTTTTTGTTTGTTTTTTTGGGGTCCGGTCATTGGGCCTGAACTCTGGGCCTGGGCGCTCTCCCTCAGCTCTTCAGCTCAAGGCTAGCACTCTACCACTTGAGCCACAGTGCCACTTCTGGCTTTTTTCCTTTTTGCTTATGTGGTGCTGGGGAATCGAACCCAGTGCCACCTGAAAGCAAGGCAAGTACTCTACCACTGAGCCACCTTCCCAGTCCATGTGCTGAGTTTTTGAAGGGTGCTGTGCACTGGGTGTTTTACACAGGGTGCTTCATACTCAGCCCTTCAAAGGTTGCTGTGTGGAGTCTTAACATGGTGTGATGTGTGGAGTCTTAACATGATGTCCCTGGGAAACAGTGCTACATGCTGAGTTTTTCAAAGTATGCCATGCACTGAGTCCTTTACACTGCGGGCTATGGACTCCCTCCTTCAAAAGGTGCTGTGTGCTGAGTACTCTACCCAGCGTACTGCATGTTGAGTCCTTCAAAGGGAGCTGTGTGCTGAGTCCTTTACACAGGGTGCTTTGAGCTGTTTTTGGAAGTGCATTGTGTGCTGAGTCATCCCAGTGGGTGCTATGTTATGAGTCCTTGAGAGGTAGTTATCCCCAACAATCACACACACACAAACACAAACACACATACATGCATGAGTGTCACCATGCAACTGCTTGGTGAGTGGAGTGGAGGAGGAAGCCTCAGGGCCCAGTCAGGGCTGTGACTGTGGGTGGGGGACGGGGCCCAGGGGAGGAGGGGGCCGAGCCCAGGTGCCCACTTTGGTGGCAGCAATGGCCAGGGACCCAAGGGTTCAGGGTCATGTGTGCAACAGGGATGGGGTGGCCCAGGAGAGGATTGTGGGGCCAAGAGAGAGCAGAAAAAAGAGTTAGCATGAGCACAAGCACCAGTGGAAACGGCTTCAGTGGTGGTGGCCGCCCAGATCATAGCGTGGGATGCTGAGCCTGCATGGCAGGCACTTCGCTGGGCGCAGCCCCTCAGAGTCGCGGCAGCCATGGCGGCAGGGAGCACAGCAGAGCAGAGGTTACTGAGGTGGAGGCATAGACGGTGGCGGAAGCCACCTTCACAGGGCAGGAGGCCACTGAGGCGGCGGTGGTGGCTGAGGAGAAGGAGCAGAGGCTGCACACAGCCCCACCACGTGCCTGCAGATGCCTCCTCCTCCTCCCAGCAGCACCATGTTTCAAACATGGAGCTGACAGCACCAAAACTCGGAGCCTCTTGCAGGCACCTAGGGGAGATGGTGTGCCCCTGGATGGCTTGTGGCCTTGACTTGGTCCAGGCCTGTGGTCCTCAGACTCGGGGCACGCACCCGGAGTTGCAGCTTCTCCCAGCAGCACATGTGAATGGCCGCCCTGCATGCCTGCACCCCACGACCCCTGCACCCTGCAACCCCCCTACTCTACCCTTCCCCTACCCGTGAGGACCAGGAACCGTTCCTCTCACCTCCCCTCTCCATCCCCCCCTGGACATCCCCTGTGCCCCACAGTCCACCCTGGCTCTGCCACAAATGCACTCCAGGGGTGGGGGGTGGATGTGGGTGTCTACCCAGGGATCCCACCCTCATCCCTAGTGGCCAGTGTTCCAGGAAAAGGGGAGCTGCAGGGATGGGTGGGGAGGGGGCACCACAGAACCCCTGGCCTGGAGCAGTGGGAGCCACATAGCCATGCATCTGCACCCTTCCCTGCTGGGAACCTGGTGGCTTTAGTCAGAGGTGGGAAGCAGCACCTCCACACCTGCCTTCTAAGGTCTTTTCCTTTTCACTGGGAGGGGGTGTTAGATGCAGAACATAGGCCCCCTTGATGTGTGAACATTTGTCTTCTGTGCTCAGTCACCCTTTCACCTGAGGACATTCCCAGAAGAGCTCACTAGAGAGGTGAGGGCACTGGGGTCAGATAGAAGGTGGGTATTTGGCAGAGAAACACACCCCCTCTGACAAACATACACCTGGCTTGTACCCCCAAACCTGGGGGGGTCTGACAACCCCAGTTTTCAACAGTTCTGACTGGGTGATCACATTTCCCAGCTCTGCCAACCTCTGCTAGTGTTCCCAGGCCATCTGGTCTCCTTGTCCTACCCAAGAATCTGCCAAGTCACCCAGAAGTATCTAGGCTGGAAGTAGGGAGTCCATCCATATATATAGCCTTTAGGACCCCAACAAAGTCCCCAACAACGACCCCACCCCAGGTCAGACACGTCTCTGGAGGCACTATGACCCCCTACTTTGTTTTCTGTCCAGGCTCTGAGGAGCCACCTGTCTCCAGACTCCTTCACCCAGCGTCCTAGGGTTTTGGTGAATGGGGATTCAAGGCTGGTTGTTGCCAAGGGGAAGGGTCTGGCCCTAGAAAAAGGGGGAGGCAGGGTGGTTCTGCATTATTAGAGCATTGTTCCCCTTGGGTGGGAGCCCCTGGTTCTGACAAGGGAACCCCCGTGCTCGAGCTGGTACATGCCCAGATGAGAAACCAACAAACTCAGGAGAGGCACTGCTCTGAGTCTGTATGCTTATGTGTGTGAGTGAAAGAGAAAGACAGAGAGACAGAGAGACAGAGAGACAGAGAGAAAGAGACAGAGACAGAGAAAGACACAGAGAGAGACAGAGAGAAAGAGAGAGAGAGAGAGAGAGAGAGAGAGAGAGAGAGAGAGAGAGAGAGAGAGAGAGAGAGAGAGAGAGAGAGAGAGAGAGAGAGAGAGAGAGAGAGAGAGAGAGATCATCTTTCTCAAGGTACAGCCTGTCTGTGCTCAGGTGAATAATCAGTTGTCAAATTCATGGATAAGTCTTCTGTCACTGGTTTGGATTTTTGTGTGTTTGTGTTTCTCTCTCTCTCTCTCTCTCTCTCTCTCTCTCTCTCTCTCTCTGTGTGTGTGTGTGTGTGTGTGTGTGTGTGTGTGTTGGGATAGCAGGGAGATGAGAACAATGAAAATATATTTGTCACTGTGTCTAAAAAGAGCAAGAGCATTTTATTTGTTGTTCTTTAATCACTAATGTCCAGTATGAGCCCAGCCACAATTTTTGTATTCTCTTTCACGGTTTCATGGCTCCTTTAGGGAAGGTTTCAGTAGATGTTCCTTTCCACCTCTTTCTTCCCCTTTCCTGCAGCCCACAGTAGCTGCTGGACCTGTGTTGGTCTCCCTTAGGAGGCCTGTGTGAACTGCAGACCAGAGTGGACACCTGCCCTTCTGTCTTCAGCCAGAAGGCTCATGAGGCTACTGTGACCACAGCTGCAGTGTTCCAACCAGACAATATGCTCTGGTGTGTATAATTGGAGCTAATTCAAAGTTGGGAATGTGTCTGCCAAACATAAATAGGGAATGAGATGGGGGGGGAGTAGGGCAGTGGCTGTGAAGCTAGGAGGGTTGGGAAGTGTCAAACGGTGTGACATGGCAGATGGTTCACCGTGACCGAGAATGAGAGGGGAATCTTACCCAGGCATTGGCAGTGTCTGTGGGCATCAGGGAAGGGGGCTCCGGGCACCCAATGGTGGTGTGAATACCCTCCCGGGGCAGTGCACTGGTGCGCAGTCCTCCCTGGAGTTCTGCAGACTCCAATCTGTGCCCTCCTGGGCTGTTTCCAGCTGGGCAATGATAAGCAAGTGTGTTCCCAATGCTGGAGCCTGCTTGGGATCAGGACATGGCAGTTAGCTAGGGCTCTCTGAATGCCATTTTCTGTAACCTGCTGTAGGCTGTCTGCAAGGAAAAGGGGACCACTGACTTTGGAACCCTTTAAGTTTGATTGGGACAAGTGAAATACCAGATTTTCCAGGGTTTTTTTTTCTTGAAGCTGGCAATTTCTACTAATGCCTGGGATTCTGGATTGGTCAAATTAGATGTACCATTTCAGCCACCAAACAATGACGTTCAAAGTGGCACAAGCAGAGTTCCCAAGCCAGATGGTCTCCTGCTATGAAGGTCATGCCTTGACTGCCTTTCTCCGGCAGCTGCTGATTCTCCTCCGGCTCTCTCTAGGGTGACCACTACACTTGAGGATGTCATGGGGAGCACAGACTGTGACCTCACCATCCGCAGCAACCTGCCAGCTGTGAACAGAGACAATTCCCAAAACCTGTACTGGACTCTGGGAGATTCAGAGACCCGGGATGCCTCAAGGATCCTTTCTCTGCAACATGAAATTTGGGGGCCGGATATGGTGAACCATCCTTTCTGGCCCCAGGGAGTGGAGAAGAGGGCTCTTGAGCCGGGCATTCACTTCCCAGCAACCTTGTTCACACCAGAGTAGGGAATTGAGTTCCACAGAGCTGGTCAGTGGCTGGATAGAGATCTTTGAGAAGATAGGCATCCCAGAGACCCCGGAATCCAGTGAGTACATCATGGCTCACATCCTTGGAAACAAAACAGTTAAGTGGGTGGCACCAGGAGGGTAGGAAAGGAGAGAGAACAGTGAGAAAGCTACATCAGGCTTTGCCCCCACCAAGGATGCTTACCTGAATTGAATGGGACTTTTCTGTAGTATTGTTGTAGGCAGATGCTCATTTATTTATACAACAAACTGTTACAGTGTGTGCCAGGGCCGGAAGGGAAGGGGGCGGCATAGACAATGAAAGGTTCCAGTGCTGGTTCCACAGCACATGAAGAAATCTTGGTTTGAGTTGGATGCCGGTGCTTCACACCTGTCATCCTAGCTACTTAGGAGGCTGAGATGGGAGGATTGAGGCTTAAGGCCCAGGCAGGAAAGCTTGTAAGACTCTTATCGCCTAGTAACTACCAAAAAGAAAACGCCAGAAGTGGATGAGTGGCTCAAGCCATAGACTGTTGGCTTTGAGTAAAAAGGCTCAGGGACAACACCCATGCTCTGAGTTCAAGGCTTAGGAGTGACACAAAGAGAGGAAAGAGAAAGAGAGGAGGAAACGATGGAGGGAGGAAAGGAGGAAAGGAAGGAAGAAGGGAGCATGCAAGCTTTGGTTTGGAGTCCCTGGATCAAGGGAGCCAACCATTCACAATCTCTGTGGGGTCAGTTTAAGAGCCAAAATCCAGTATGTAAGACCAAGCCACAGACCCCTCAGTCACTTCATGACATCCAGAATCTGTATGGTCGCTGACTGCAGAGGGAAACAGTCTCGGGTAGACCATAGGGTTCAGGGTGGCTCACAGAGTTTCAATCTCCCCTGTCTCACCGAGTTTATTTTCCTGTCAGATAAGAAAGTTTCCAATGGCTAGAGAGGTATAGAGTGAAAGAGTGTCAAGAGGGGTTGTCAAGGGATAAGCATTGCAACGGACCAGCTCGGCTGGAGCACTGGGACCGATGGGACAGGGATCTCGGGATAGGTGGGCAAAGGAGTTGGCGAAGTGACAAACAGACATAGACTCAAAAGAGTTGCATCTGAGTGTATCTTTATTGAGGAGAATTAACATTTTTATACAGTGTGTGATCGTGACATAGATTTATTGTTTATTTAAGCACGTAATCAATTTTTTAAAGGCAAAGCATTGATGAATTACATGAAAATTAATGACTATTCCACCAACTGTTTAAGCTAAGTGGTGCGAAACAAGTCTAGCATATTGTTTAATAGAATACGTCATCTATTCAGCCTTTTTTATGTTTAATAATTAACAAACCTAAGACAGGGCTGTACTTACATTATACTCTTTTTAATTTTATCCAATTAATTTCATCTTTATAAGCTCCTGTATAAGGAAATGGTTCTTGGTTGGTTCAGGAAATATGTCACTAACTTTATATTTTGTGTGAAAACACCATCTATTCCCTATAACGTAAGTTGGACTAAACTTAATCATAACTGTTGGGAGAATCTTTCTTTTTCTTATATAATCAGAGGTCCCTTCTTTTTCAGAACTCTCTAAACTACTGGGATAACTCTTTCTAACTCAGTTTAGTTTATTGATTTTGTCTGTTGGACATATCTAAAAATTTTAAGTCTCTATATTTACTATTCATGAGCTGCAAAACCGCTTGTGAAGTTGTAGGAGTTTCTGGAGGCAACGTCACATCAGATGATAGATTGATTGGGGGATTGTCCACATTTAATCTTTGGCCTTAGTCTTTATTACTTAGAGAAGCCATCTCTATTGGACTGGAAAAATACAACATGCTCTGTTCACGGATCAATAGAAAAATAGCCAAAATGAGAATAAAGGCAACGAATGTACAGCCAAGAAGAATATAGTAAGAATAAAGGTAGAGGCTATAAAGGTGCAGCCAAGTGTATGGGAAGCCTTGAACCAACACTCCTTTCCTGGAGGCATGCTTCCTTGAAGCTCTTTGTCCAACACAATCTCTCACGCAGACTCCGCAGAAGGTGGGGTGGCACCCACTGGTCACAGAAAGATGTCCACTCAGCTGGAAATACCAGGAACCACTGGAAGTGAAGAAACTTAAGCGTTTGACCTTGTTTCTCTGGCCAGAGATTATTCATTGAATTTGCAGTCCCTTATTCTGTTGTCCATGTCAAATCAGAAGCCATTTATCCACCACAGGCAGCTTTATGGAAGTGCTCTGCCCACCTGCGCCAGCCTCTCGTTGCTGAACCCAGCTAAGGACTCATTGCAGACACATCTTCATGGCTGCTTTGCCTGCTGTGATCTCTGCTCCTTTCCAAACGCTTGCTTCGGCAGCTTTCTCTCCATTGTGCCTCTCGGACTGGGTTCCCATGGTGGTTGGATACTGAGCTGCTTGTTAGAGGAGGAAACAAGAGTTGTTGTATACAATGGCAGGTCTGAATTGGCCTGGAGGCAGGGCAGACGCTCTCCCAGGTGGGACTTGTCAGGGCACAGGGCAGGCATCCTGCCACTGGGCCCTGGGTCACTGTGGTGAGCAGCACTCACACTGGAATGTCTCTTTCTCAGACAACAATGGGTTAAGTCTGACCAGATTGTCTTTTTTAGGGAATCCAGTTCTCCACCATCTCCTGGGGGATGCCTGGGGATTGAGTCTATGCCAAGCTCCACTTCTGTCCAGAACCTTTCATTCCAAAAGTTTCAACCAAGTGTATGTGGCATGGCAAAGCATGAAGATGAAGAGGGAGGACGATCCCAGATCAGGCATGTCAGGCCATTGTAGCCATGACCTCAAATGACAACCTAGACCATCAGTGATAGAGCCTTCGACACAGCCACATGGCTCTTAAAATCCTGGCACTCTGGGTTCACCATTGACGACCTGGTTGTCGTTGGCTACAGGATGCCTGTGCAGTACATCTTTGGGGAATGGGAATTTTGCTGGCTCAATCTGAAAATGACACCCGCACTGTTCATTCCTGGACAAGAGACAGAGGTAGACATGCCACTGGTACAGGACAGCCAGGAAATGAGGGCGGGAGTCAGACCCGTGTTGCTCTGAGACTTCCTCTAGGGAACTCTAGGGCCCCATGACTGCCACTCTCAGAGGTAGAGGTGGGTCTCTTTGCTGGCTCAGCCTTTATTCTAGAAGACAGATGTAGGATTCAGAGAGGGCCGACTGAAGGTCAAGGCTGGTTGGAAAACCAGATGCACTGGGTTCTGAGCAGGGTTGTTTCTTTGAGGATACTCACAACCCAAGATCATTCCTGGGATGGATCAGCCCATTTCTCCTTCTCGAGAGAGAGGGACCTAGAGCCCTCCAGTCTGCATCCCATGGCTGAGAAATCTATTCATTCCCATATCCTTGGTTGGATAACTAGACCTCAACTGACTGCCCAGTGTCGAGGCAGGACAGGGAGAGATCTTGAGTCCTTGATGAGGTCATGGTCAGTATGAGATTTTTTTTTAATTTTTTTTATTATAAAGATACTATACAGAGGGTTACAGTTACATGAGTGAGGTAATGAGTACACTTCCTCTTGAACATTGTTACCCCCTCCATTGTTTTCCCCCTACCATCCCCTCCCTCCCTCCCTTCCCTGAGGATCTTTTTTTTTTTTTTGATTGTGATTAAGTGATTACATAATTTCCGGAAATTCACAGTATTGTGGAATAATGATGCTCATTTAAAGTCACAAGTTCATTCTAATTTTCCTGGAGCAAATTGTCTATCACAGTCTGTAATATATAACGGTGCTCACATGTTATATACCATATATGTGATCAGCAGCATGGGGATATTTGGTAGTGGTTCAACCAGATGAGTGGGAGTTCTTTGTTTCTTAAGTCCTGTTAGTTTTGTCATATCACCTAACATTTTGGATTTAGCATCCACTTATCAGGGAGACCATGTACTGTTTGTCTCTTCGTTCTTGGCTTACCTCGCTCAACATGATTCCTTCTAGCTCCATCCATTTCCCTGCAAATGCCATTATTCTGTCATTTCTAATGGCTGCATAATATTCCATTGTGTATAGATACCACGATTTTTGGATCCATTCATCTGTGGTGGGGCATCTAGGTTGTTTCCATATCCTAGCTATTGCGAACAGTGCTGCAATAAACATGGAGGTGCACGTGTCCTTGTATATTGGTTCCTGTTGTTCAGGGTAGATGCCTAGAAGTGGTATGACTGGGTCATAAGGGAGGTCAATCTTTAGCTTTGTAAGGACCCTCCAGACTGCTTTCCAAAGTGGTTGTATAAGTGTACATTCCCACCAGCAGTGTAATAGCGTTCTTCGTTCTCCACATCCCCTCCAGCATTTGTGGTTGGCTGATTTGTGGATGTGGGATATTCTGAAGGGGTAAGGTGGTATCTCAGGGTTGTCTTTATTTGCATTTCCTTCACCACCAGAGATGATGAACATTTCTTCATGTGTTTCA
Organism: Dipodomys merriami; assembly: GCF_024711535.1. Classification (NCBI taxonomy): domain Eukaryota; kingdom Metazoa; phylum Chordata; class Mammalia; order Rodentia; family Heteromyidae; genus Dipodomys; species Dipodomys merriami. The sequence goes on along the minus strand of NW_027203715.1, from coordinate 22,151,936 downwards.
TTGTTTTGGCTATTCTAGGTCTTTTGTTGTTCCATATGAAATTTTGGACTGTTTTCTGTATTTCAGTGATGTACGTCATTGGGATTTTAATAGGAATTGCATTGAATTTGTATGTTAGTTTTGGAAGTATTACCATCTTTACTATATTAAGTCGGCCTATCCAGGAGCATGGGAGGTCATTCCATTTCCTAGTGTCTTCTGCAATTTCTTTCTTTAACTGTTTATAGTTCTCATTAAATAGTTCTTTTACATCTTTGGTTAGGTTAATACCTAAATATTTTATTTTTCGGGAGGTTATTGTGAATGGGGTTGCTCCCTTTATTTCCCTCTCTTCCTGTACATTATCACTGTATAGGAAGGCAACTGATTTTTGTGGGTTTATTTTGTATCCTGCTATTTTGACGAAGAGAGTTATGCTTTCTAAGAGATTCGGGATGGACTTTTAGGGATCGTGAAGGTATAGTATCATGTCGTCTGCAAAAAGGATAGTTTAACTTCTTCTTTCCCTATGCGGATCCCTTTAATGTCTTTTTCTTGCCTTATTGCCCTGGCTAAGGGTTCTAGGACTATATTGAAGAGGAGTGGAGACAGTGGGCATCCTTGCCTTGTTCCTGATTTTAGGAGAATTGGTTGTAGCTTTTCCCCATTAAGTATAATATTGGCTATTGGTCTGTCATAAATGGCTTTTATTGTTTTTAGAAATGTTCCTTCTATTCCTATTTTCTCCAGAGCTTTTAGCATGAATGAATGTTGAATTTTGTCAAAGGCCTTTTCTGCATCTGTGGCGATAATCATGTGACTCTTGACCTTGGCTCTGTTGATATGTTGGATTACATTTATTGACTTACGTATGTTAAACCATCCCTGTGTCTCTGAGATGAAGCCTACCTGGTCATAGTGAATTATGTTTTTTATGTGTTTCTGGATTCTGTTACCTAGAACCTTGTTAAGGATCTTTGCTGTGTTCATCAAGGAGATTGGCCTGTAATTCTCCTTTTTGGTTGGGTCTTTGCCTGGTTTGGGAATGAGTGTGATATTGGCTTCATAGAATGAGTTTGGGATAGCTCCCTCCTTCTCTGTTTCTCTGAAGAGCTTGAGGAGTATGGGTATTAGTTCTTGTTTAAAGGTCTTATAGAATTCTGCTGTGAATCCATCTGGTCCTGGGCTTTTTTTTGTTGGAAGACTTTTGATAGCTTCCTATATCTCATTGTAGGATATTGGCTTATTTAATTGGTTAACTTCTTCTTTGCTCAGTTTGGGCAACTTGTATTTCTCTAGAAATGCATCCATTTCTGCCCGATTTTCTTCCTTTAGAGAGTATAGCTTTTGAAAGTAGTCTATTAGAATTGTTTGGATATCTTGGGTACGTGTGGTGATGTTTCCCGTGGCATCCCTAATCCTATTAATATGGGTTTCCTCTCTTCTTTTTTTAATTAATGTAGCCAATGGGCAATCAATTTAGTAAATTTTTTAAAGAATCAGCTTTTTGTTTGCTTTATTTTGGTTATGGTTTTCTGATTTTCTAATTGGTTAATCTCTGCTTTTAATTTGGTTATCTGGCTTCGTCTAGTAGCTTTAGGTCCCATTTTTTCTTGTTTTTCTAGCTGTTTTAATTGCAACATGAGATTATTTACTTGGTCTGTCTCCATTCTCTTGATGTGGGCACTGAGGGCAATAAATTTGCCCCTCAGGACTGCTTTTGCTGTGTCCCACAAGTTTCTTTGTGAGGTGTTTTCATTTTCATTGAGTTGTAGGAAATGCTTTATTTCTTCTCTGATCTCTTCTCTTATCCAGGCATTGTTAAGCAGTGTGCTGTTCAATTTCCATGTATTAGAGAAATTTCTGCGGTATGCTTTGTTATTGAGAGCTAGCTTGATTCCACTGTGCTCAGATAGGATACAGGGGATTAGGTCGATCCCTTTGTATTTGCTTAAGTTCCTTGCATGAAGTATGATATGGTCTATTTTGGAGAAAGTTCCGTGAGCTGCTGAGAAGAATGTGTACTGTGTTGTTTTAGGGTGAAATACTCGGTAGATGTCAGTTAATTCCGCTTGGAGTATGGCCTCTCTTAATTCGGTAGCTTCTTTGCCAATCCTCTGGTTGGTAGACCTGTCCTTTGGTGAGAGTGGTGTGTTAAAGTCTCCTAGTATTATCGTATTGGGATCTATTTTATTCTGTAAGTTTGAGAGCATTTGTTTGACATATCTGGGTGCACCAATATTTGGGGCATATAAGTTGATGATGGTTATATCCTCCTCTTGGATTGTTCCCTTTATTAATATGTAGTGTCCGTCCTTGTCTTTCTGTACTGATTTTAATGAAAAGTTTATTTTGTCAGATATCAGGACGGCTACATCTGCTTTCTTACTGGGGGCATTTGATTGGTAGATCCTTTTCCACCCCTTCACTCTGAGTTTGTTTGTATGTTTGGCTGAGAGGTGGGTCTCCTGAAGGCAACAGATGGATGGGTCTTGTTTTCTGATCCAGTCCTCAGTTCGTTTTCTTTTAATTGGCGAATTCAGCCCATTTATATTAAGAGAAAGTATAGAGAGATGCATTGTTGTCCCTGCCATTCCATTTTCCTAAGTTTTTCTTTTTTCCTTTCCTCCTGTGCTTGCTCAGTTAGACTTTGAGTAACGGCTGTTTGGGGCAGGCCCCAGTTCCTGGTTGCTTTCTTCAGGTTGTGTCCCCCCTCTTAGAATTCTTTGTAATGCTGGCTTAATGTTTATGTATTCATTTAGTTTTTCTTTGCTATTAAAAGTTTTCAGTTCTCCATCAAATGTGAATGCTAGCTTTGCCGGGTATATCAGTCTGGGTTGGCAGTTATTGCCTCTCAGGGCTCCTATGGTGCTTTCCCAGGCTTTTCTTGCATTCATTGTGTGGAGAGATCTGCAGTGATTCTACTTTTTTTTCCCGTTGTAGTACAGGTCCTTCTTCATTTTTGCTGCATGCAGGATTGTTTCCTTATTATTCAGATCTATCATTTTTACTATAATGTGTCTAGAAGTGTTTCTCCTGGTGTCTTGCTTGTTGGGTGTTCGATAAGCTTTTTTGATGTAGTTAAGATGGTCGTTTTTGAGGTGGGGAAAATTTTCATTGATTATCTTGTTAAATAGGTGTTGCATTCCCTTGTTCTGGAATTCCTCACCTTCGTCCACTCCGATTATGCGAAGGTTAAATTTTTTAGCATTATCTGCTTGCTCTTGAATTTCCCTTTGGTTTAATTTGAGTGATTTTTCTATATCTGTCACTTTTTGGTCCAGTTGGTGTATTCTGTCTTCTGTATCTGACACTCTACCTTCCCTTTCATTCACTCTGTTTATCGTGGCTTCTATTGTGGTTTGCATGGAGGAAATGGATCCCTTTATGGATTCAATGTTAGTTCTCAGAGTACTGATCTCCCCTCACAATGAGGTATGCATTACCTCTAATTTGGGGTTTATCTCACTTCTTACTGAGGTTTGTGCAGCTTCTATTTTTGCATGCATCTCTTGTTTGATACCCTGTATCTCTTTTGATAGATCATCCTTGTGCTCTGGCAATTTCTGATCAATTTCTGCTTTATTTCTTGAGTCATTGCCTCCAGCAAACCTTGGATGTAGCTTTTGTCTTCCATTCCTTCTTTGCTCCCACTGGGGCTCTCCATTGCGTGGCTGCTGGCTTTTGAGGTGAGCTTGCTGTCCTGGGTGGTGGTAAACCTTGTGATTTTTCTCTGTGATTTTCGCATGGAGGTTCAGGAGACTGCTCTTCAATTTTGTTTTGGTGTGTCTGTCTTTGCTTGGTTGCTGATTCTGTATTGGTAGAGAGAGTCTGTGCCTGATCTGGGTTCTGTTGGGAGCCTATTTCCAGCTGCTATTCTGACTTACTTAGGATTCTCAGCTCTCTGCTGTACATTGCTGGCAGTTCCCGCCTTTGGAAGGGTTGAGCAGTCTAGACTGCTTGTGTTTGCTCCTACGGGTGCTCTTTTGAAGAACAGATGCTCTGGATGCACTCTCCCAAATACTGGAGTCTGCTATGGGCTCCTGATGCGTTTTTGTTTGTTTGTTTGGGGCTGGTTGTGGGCTTGAACTCTAGGTTTGGGTGCTGTCCCTCAGCTCTTCAGCTCAAGGCTGGCACCCTACCATTTGAGCCACAGCACCACTTCTGACCCTTTTTGCTTTTGTGATGCTGAGGAATCAGATCCAGGGCCTCACACATCCAAGACTATCACTCTATTGCTGAGCTGCCTTAACAGTCTGAGCTCCTGCTTACTATCAGGTGCTGGCAGCCTGTGTTGCCCAATTCCCAGTCTAGGGTATATGGGTGGAGTTTTGGTGGTGTTTGTGCTTCTCTTGTCCTGGGCCTCCAGGTCTTTTGTTGTCACAGGCGTGCTTCCCGGGGAGTGTTGTTTCCTGGTTTTCTCCCCTCTGTTGAGGCGTATGCTCAGCTTTTTACTTCAGTTGGGAGGAGTTGGTTGTGTTGTTCAGGTGCTGGATCCCCGGGCCTGGTTCCGGCCCCAGCCTGGAGCGCGGCCAGTAAAGGTTGGGGGAAGGGGTCTTCGCTTTTTTTTGTTCTGAAATTCTTCTTTTCCTCTCTTTCTTTTTTGTTAGTTTCCACCTCTGGTTTTTCTCTGAGTGTTCATCTTTTTGTTGTTGTCGTTCTCTTGGGGAGATTAAGCGTTGGAACTCGAACTCTCTTTTTGGTTGGAGAGAGCTGTGGCGTTTCCCTACTGCCCGTCGCCATCTTGGTCCCCCCTTATACATAAGCTTTAAAATATTGCTTCCCCCCCCTGTTTTTCCTTTTTTGTTTTTCTTTTTCATGGGCATGTGCCTGGGCACTGTCCCTAAGCTCTTAAGATCAAGGCTAGCACTTTACCACTTGAGCCACAGGGCCACTTCAGTTTTTCTGCCTGTTAATTGGAGGTAAGTGTGTCACAGATTTCCTGCTAAGGCTAGCTTTGAACTACCATACTCAGATCTTAGCTCCTGAGTAACTAGGATTACAGACATCAGCTACTGGCTCCCAGCTAAAATGTTACCTATTTTAAGTTCTGTGATTTAGTTGAGGGAGTAGCATGAGTGTGTAGAAAGATAACTTTCAAATAATCTCCAAATAATTTCAGAGTTTCATTTTCATAATACTTATTGCAGTGATTAATAACAGAAGCTCACAAAGTAACAGAATGATCCTTCATTTTCCCCTTCCTATAGGTATTATTGGAAGAAAATTAGTGAGATCCAAGTCTAAGACAATATGTACTTGAAATTATAAAAAATTATTTTGATGACACATAAACAACCAGATTACACAACATTATTTTCATTTTTTAAAGAAAGGAATGTCATACAGTTATATTTATTGGCAGGTTTTTTCATCTGAAAAACAAAGAAAAAAGTATCATAAAAAAGCTGATGGGAATCAGCAGCTATGTAAGTGTGATTAGAGAGTTTAAGACATGAATTTATTCAGGTAAAATAATTATTTGGGAAAGGTATCTGTTCACTGAGTTTATTCATTGTTAATTTTATTCATGTATCACTTAATATATAAACACATACATGTGTGTATATGTGTGTGTGTGTGTGTGTGTGTGTGTGTGTGTGTGTGTGTGTGTGTGTGTGTGTGTGTATCAGCAGTATCCGTCCAGTGAACTGTTTGGTTAGGTAATTTCATGTTAAGTTCATCAAAAAGATGTACTTCCATAAACTTTAACAACCCTGCAACACCACTGCACATGCAAACTTAAGGGTTCACCATTGTAAGCGAGACCTGTGTTTTACCAAAGCATATACAAAGTGTATATAGTGTGTTATTTTTTCATCTAGGCTTGACACAAAATGTGTTTGTCCCTAGAAATAAATGATGGTATTATAACTACAATAATTTATTGTAAATCTTTACATTGAACACATGTTCAACATGAGTTGTTCGTTCTTTCTTTTTCATATTTTAATTTTAGGAAGTTAATTTGAGTTTTGATGTTGTGTTTGCCAGACAGGTACTCCACCACTGGAGTCACTACACCAATCCTTTGTTGTTTAAGTTACTTTACTCATAGATTAGCAATTTTTGCACCTAGCCTAAAAAGCAGGGATCATGATTGCATTCCAATATCCCTACCTAGTAGGTGGATATGGGTGATACTTTCCTTCTTAGAATGTCTCAGAAGTGTGATCTTCTCAAATTCTACCACTTTAGTTAATAGTGTGTGATCCAGTTCTGCCTATCTGTAGAAGACAGAAATAAATGATTACAGGTAATTTGAGTTAATCATTGGCTAATATAGGTGATTTGGTATTAAAATGTAGGGTAAGTTTAAAAGTATAATCACAGTAGTCATACTTTGCTAAGTAAATTTTATTTCACATTAAAAACACATCTTAACCAGAATTAATGACTTATTTTGCTGTCTGTCAATTGGTATGTCATTTGGGAAACCTCATGTCTTCCATGTATGATAAAGGACTTTGATTGATCTGATGTACTGGCTCACATCTATAATCATGGTTAGCAATCAGAAATAAATAGATCACAATTTGAACATAGCCTAACCAAAAATTTAGGAAGTCCCAGCCTCAACAAACTAGTGAATCATGTTGAATCATGCCATTAATCTCAGTATCACAAGAGGCTAGGTTTCTGCCCAGTACCGGAGTCACTTAGGTAACTGGTTCACTTCGAGGCAGTCACCTCTTCTGATGCAGAAACTGGGCTGAGATTTAGCCAAAAGGAGGGAGGAGTCTGCCCCACCTTCCCAGAGTGGACCTCACAGAATGCAGTGAAAACATGCTTGCTTTACTCCTCCAAATAGCTTGAGATGGCATGCTGCTGAGTGTACATTATTTGATTCCAGTGATCTGTGGTAGAGATGTTAGGAAACATTAAACTAAATTTCATATTTCCCCATTGAGCTACTCTTCCCAGCTTGTGAGTTCAATTCAGCAAGTGTTCATTATTTGAGGGTTGAGAATACTGAGGTAGGGGAGAGAGGGAGGTTTAGTGAAGGAGAGGAGAGATTGGTAGAGAGAGGGAGAGAGGAGAGATGGGGAGAGAAAAGAAAGGAAGGAAGGAATGAACAAATGAACAAAGGAACAAAGAAGGAAGGAAAGAAAGAAAGAAGGAAGGAAGGAAAGAAGGAAGGAAGGAAGGAAGGAAGGAAGGAAGGAAGGAAGGAAGAAATGATTGAGAATGAATGGTTTGGAGTCAGGAATTACATGGCAGAGGTACTACTTGTATTTGGTATTAGGTCTGCCCCAGGCCATGCAGACCCTGTGCAGACACCTCCCCACTTCTTTGCTAAGTTTCCACCCTTTATGTGTTACCTAGTTATCTGGGACTCCTGAAGGCAGCCACCTCACCCCTCCCCCCCATTAAGTCACAACCTGGTCAGCTACTGGTCACACTTTCCATCTGACCAGAGGAGAGTCCCAGGCCCCGAGGTCACATCCAGATCCAGTGTGGTCAGACTTTTCCCCAACCTGGGCATACCTCATCTGGTCTTTGGCTTAGATACGACTTGGCCCTAGGTTGGGTCACCAACACCCACCCCCCTTTTCTACATGCCTCTCCACCATGTATGGCATGGGCAGCAGTTCAGTAAATAAACTACTTTAGGGGCTGGGAAAGTGGCTCAGTGGTAGAGCACTTGCCTTGCATGCATGAGGCCCTGGGTTCGATTCCTCAGCACCACATAAGCAAAAAGAAAAAAGCTGGAAGTGGCACTGTGGCTCAAGTGGTAGAGCTAACCTTGAGCTGAAGAGCTGAGGGACAGCGCCCAGGCCCAGAGTTCAGGCCCCACAACTGGACCAAAACTAAATCAATACATAAAAATAAACTAATTTACCTGACTGAATACCATGTGTTGTTTTCTTCATTGGCTACCTAATGAAACTTACCTAATTAATATACCTTACACTTCAGAGTTTCTAGTTATGAATCCAAGGATATTTTTCTGACACATTTGAGTTCAGTATCTACAAAACATATGTACTAACTCATCATTTACCAGTATAAATCTGCCTGGAATCTTTTTTTTTTTCAATTTTTTAAATTGTGAAAATAACGTACAGAGAAGTTACAATTACATGAGCAAGATAATGAGTACATTTCTTATGAAAAATTGTTGCCTCCTCCTTTGTTTCCCCTTCCCATCCCTTCCCATCTCCCACCTCCCACGCCAAAATTGTAAAGTTCGTTTTTTGACATAATGTGTTGTACATCTCATTGTTGCAATGAGTCCACCTGTATCCTTATATGAAGAATTTGTATTTTCCCTTTCCCTCTACAAAGTGTACCAACATCTGAATCTTTCATAGCAGCATAATTAACCTTAAAGTTTATTTTGTTTGCTTTGCTTTCTTTTCTTTTTTGCTTAAAGTAATCAAAGATTTGCTGGGCCAATCTGAAAAGATCTCTGCCTTCATACTTTCTAATCACCCTGGGCTATGTGATACCTACTCAGATGATGGGACTTTGAAATTCTGGAAAGCAGATGCACATCATAAGGCCCTATGGCTTTGGAATTTCCCACATTCTTTTTTAAATGTAATTGTTACTCAGGTGTGTACAGTGAGTTTACCATTTCACAAAACATGTAATGTGTACATTTTTCTTGTAGGCAATGCTATCCTTTCCTGAGCTTTCTCCCAGTTTCTGTTTTTTTTTGTTGTTGTTTTTGATTGTTTTTGTTTTTGTGCCTGACTTGCAGCTTGAACTCAGAATTGGGTGCTGCCCTTGAGGTTTTGTAATCAAGGCTACTCTACCTCTGGAGCCCCGGTTCCCTTTATGGAGTTTTGATTGTTAATTGGAGAGAAGGGTCTTACAGATTTTCTCACTGGAGCTGGCTTTGAACTGTGATCATCAGCCTCCTGAGTAGCTCGGATTATAGGCCTGAGCTCCCAGTGTCCAGCTACTGAAGTGTTGGTTGCATGCTTCCCTGGTTGTGTTACAATTTTCCTCGACTCTTGCACTAATACTGAATATTGCCTGGCTCAAATCTGAACTGGTGGAAATGCTTGTATTTTGAGGAAGGCAGGAATATGAAACTATAGGCTATAGGGACATATACGCTAATCAAATTATTTGGAACATGGCATAAAGACAAGTAAGTTTACTGCCAGTTGACTTTGTCCTGTCTTTACTGTTAATTCTGCATGGCCTGTGAATGAAGTCAGACATACCCAAATGGCCACTGGCAGAAAGAAGTTCACTCGTCCTGTTCTAAAAACAAAACAAAAAACAACCAAAAAGTACTACGTATGAGTGCAGCAATGTCCTCCAATTAGAGACCAGTCTGCCCTAGTTTATGAAAAAAGTGTCTTTTGTTCAAGTGCTCCTACTTTTTCTAACTACAAATATAATTAAATCTGTAGTAGTCTGTAGAATTGTATACCACAGCTTTCATTTTAGTTCACAAGAAATTCAGACATTAGATGCTGGCAAAATTGATTAACTACTTGTAGAAAACTAAAGCTAGATCCTTATATATCACCCTGCACCAGAATCAATTCCAAATGGATCAAAGACGTCAGAGTCAAAGCAAACACTCTGAAAACATTACAAGATGGAATAGGAGAAACTCTAGGTCTCCTTGGCACAGGCCAAAATTTTCTTAATAGAGACCTGGAAACACAACAAATCAAAGAAAGGTTGGACAATTGGGATTGCATGAAATTGGAGAGCTTCTGCATGGCAAAGGATTTAGCTAGTAAGATCAATAGAAAGCCCACAGGTTGGGAGATCTTCACTAGCCATAAAACAAACAAGGGTCTCATATCGAAAATATACCTGGAACTCAAAAAATTAAATCCCCCAACAACAGATCCTCAAAGAAACAACTGCCTCATAAATAAGTGGGCTAAAGACTTAAAGAGAAACTTCTCTGAAGAGGAAAGAAGCATGGCCAATAGACACATGAAGAAATGCTCAACCTCCCTAGCCATAAAGACAACATTGAGATACCACCTCACCCCAGTTAGAATGGCAAAAATCAAGAACTCTAAATAACAACAGATGCTGGAGGGGATGTGGACAGAAGGGAACCTTACTGCATTGTTGGTGGGAGTGTAAACTTGTTCAACCACTTTGGAAAGTAGTATGGAGGTTCCTCAAAAGACTCCACATAGAGCTCCCCTATGACCCAGCAATCCCACTTTTGGACATTTACCCAAATGTTTACAAACAAGACCACACTAAAGCTACCAGCACAACTATGTTTATTTCAGCATTATTTACCATGGTTAAGATATGGAACCAACCCAGATGCCCCTCAATAGATGAATGGATCAAGAAAGTGTGGTATATATACACAATGGAATTCTGTGCCTCCATCAGAAAGAATGACATTGCCCCATTTGTTAGGAAATGGAAAGACTTAGAAAAAAATTATATTAAGTGAAGTAAGCCAGGCCCAAAGAAATATAGGTCCCATGTTTTCCCTTTTTTGCAGTAACTAGTATATGTTTGAGTCAAGCAGAAAAGGTCAGATAATTTGATGTTAGGGAAATGAACCCTAAGATATGTATTCAAATGTTTTTTTTTTCTTTCATGCGATTTTTTCTAACACATTTATTTATAAGATTATTTCTTTGTTGCTTTGCATGTCCCTCCCCCACGGCTTTACCCCTGATTTCACTGTATTTGATGTTGGTAAAATTTGTATAGGGGAAGGGCAAAAACAAATAGTTTAAATAGGGATACAGGTGGACCCATTGCAACAATGATATATACAAGTTGTTATGTCGAAAATGAACTTTATAACTTTGGTTGGGGGGAGGATTAGGTGGGAGGATTGAGGGAGGATGGGAAGGGATGGTAAGGGGAAACAGAGGAGGCTACAATGCTTGATACGAAATGTTCTCATTATCTTGCCCATGTAGTTGTAACCCCTCTGTACTGTATTTTCACAATAAAAAAATTCAGACATTAAAATGCTTTTTTTTGTCAGTTGTGGGGCTTGAACTCAGGACCTGGACACTGTCTCTGAGATTCTGAACTCAAGTTAGTTAGCACTCTATCAATTGAGCCACAAAGCCACATCTGCTTTTTGAGTAATTAATTGGAGATTAGAGTCTTATGGGGACTTTTTTTCCTTGGCTGTCTTTAAACTGTGATCCTCATATCTCAGAATCATGAGTAGCTGGGATTACAGGCATGAGACACTGGCTCCTGGCTTCAAATAGTCATTTTTAAAATGATGAACTGCTTGTTGCTTCTGGCTCACATATATAATCCTAGGTATAGGTAGGATTACAGGTATAAGAAACAAGAACTACGTGTGTGTTGTTTATGATGGTTTGTATTAGCATGTTTTAATACTGTTTGTTTCTTATACTACATTGCTCTTATTTTTATTTTCACCTAGGTGGGGGTTATAGGTGCTGCCAGTGTTGAACCTTCTTTGGTTGAGATGGAGCCATATGGAAGTTCTTGCCTAGTATGGCATGAAATTGAAGTCCTCCTGCTCTCAGCTCCCCATGGACATGAGATGATAGATGTATTCCATTACGCATAGCTAGGTTTTGGGAGCATTGAAGGTAAAACTACACTGGTCTGAAACTGATGTCCCAAATAGCTAGCTTTACAGGCAAAACCTTGTATTCCGTTTCACTTTGAAGAATTGTAGGTACATAATTAGAGATTACAATGATAGCACACTACATGTTTAATATATAAAATAGTCAATATAATTAGCAGGTTTATCTCCTAAAACATTGAAGCTAATGAATTTGGTAACCTGACTCTGCTAGTTATTTTGGAATATACCATAAACATGAATAAACTGATAATGTGCAGTAGAAGATTGGAAGTTGATAGAGATCGAGACAAATTAGACTATATGTAGTAAATATATATTTATCTATTGCTGCTCTGAAGAACATTATCATATATTCACGATGACAATACCACCACATATCCATCATGACAATGATTTTCCTGCAGTGTAGAATGTTCCATTTCATAATCTGCCATCGTTTATCTTTTTTACATTCTCCTAATAAGTATGAATGTTTTCCAGTTTATTATAATGTTTTGAAATTATTATATGATGGATTAAAAAATTTGGAGATTCTACTGAAATTATCTCATTTTGTTTGGTTTTGTGATGCTAAATCATTAAGAACACAGATTCCTGAAAGTTATGCTAGCAGACTATATCACTAAATTGTATTCTAAGTATATCTTATTATTGTATTTTGATATAGGTTTTTACTGTTGCTGTTTTATGATATAGAATGTTATGAAGCTGGACTGAAACTTGCAACCCCACTGCCGCCAGTAACAGTTTTATCACCAGGTTCTGGTGGCTCATAATTAGAACTCTAGCTAATCAGGAGGTTGAGACCTGAGATTTAGTTCAGACAGCCTGAGCAGGAAATTTTATGAGTCTCTCCTCTCCAGTTCACTACAGAAAACTTGCAGTGGAAGTGTGGCACAATTGTTAGAGCACTACACTCAAGGGAAAGATGCTCGGGAATGTCATATAGCCCTAGAGTTCAAGTCCTAAAACACACATATGCACAAACACACATTCACATACATTCACACACCCTCCCACACACATGTACACACACAGATTCGCAGGCAATGTTATATCTTAAATTCTTATCCGGAGATTAGACAACAGCCCACTTATTTGTGAAAGTTTTTCCTGATTATTTTGAATGAGGAGGATAGTTCGTGGGACACAGATGACAAGACTTTAGTGAGGAATACTTTATAAACGACTAGCTTATAAAAAGGACAGGAAAATAGCTTTTATCTTTAAATCTTACATTCCTTCAACTATTGTATTTTGAATTATGAGAAGACAATGCAGCACCTCTTCCCTTCTCCCCCTCACCTCTGTCATAAGATATGAGAAAATTATCAAGAATAGTCTTTTATCTTACAAGAATGAACACCCATAAAAATGTCTGACTATAGGTGTAAGGTTTGTTTTTCAATACTTGTACGATTTTCCACATGACAGCACACATGGGCTTCAAGAGCAAACAGAAGATTAGGAAATAAAAACCTAACAATGTCCTAAGAAGTAGATGTCAAAAATACATCCAAGAATCATATGGCAGGCTGAGAAGGCCCTGAGAGGCAAAATGATTTGTGAAGGATGAGAGGAATAGTGACAAATAAGGCATGGGTCTGACCTAGGAAGGGTTCCTTGTGGCTGAGATCATGCTGGCTTGTAGGCCTAGCTGAGGATGTTTGGATTTGATCATGTCCACATGTGTACAGAGTGATGTTGGAGGGGAGATTTCAGCCTCCAGGTTGTCTTTGGAATGGTCTTATGTGAGCAAGCAACTCTGATCATTGGGTTCTGAGAGATGACACTGTCTCCTTTACAATGGAATAGAATATGGAACTCTGAGAGACAGGCAACTGTAACCGACAGTCAGCTCAAGCCAGCTCACGTGGCCTGTAGCTCGGGAACAAGAAAGATGTTCCTGTGTTGTTTTCAAAGTTCAAGAGACTCAGGTCTCAGGCATGAGTGGTATGAGTGCTGCACTCGATGCTACAGACATTGGATCAGTGCCAAACCATGAATCCAATGTCTCAGGCCTTTTTATAAAATAAACCAAGGAAATCACAAGGCAACTCAGGCCAGGTGTAAGTATGACAAGAAACCTATTTAATCTCATCCTAGCCTACAGTACAACCTTCTTCTTGTGTGCTTTTATATGTGTATACTGAGAAAAATTTACTATGCACTTTTCAATCCACTCTGTTACTCACTTTGAAGTGTACTCCATTTTCCATGTTTCAAAGATCCACTCTTTTTACCACCTCAGTGTGACAATGAGTCAGCCCAAAACCTGAATGTGCCTTATAATATATGCAGCTTGGATTCAGGCTTGTTGTAAATGTTGGCAATGGACCTGTTCCCTGCCTACCAGAAAGGTGATTTCTTCTGTGTTGGAAACTTCCTCCACCACTATAGAGAGTTGGGGACAATGGAGCAGTTGCTGGATATTCTGTTTAAAAAATGAGTGTTCTTCTTTCAAACCCAGGGCTGATGATAACACCCCCCCCGGCAGATTATTGGAATACTTGATACTTCTCTGAAACTGTTTCACTGAGGTCTTATCACAGGAAATTGGCTTGAGACAAAGAAGTGCACTCCCAGTTAATTCTTTAGGACTGGGCTGCCAGAATATTTCATTTGCCTCAGGAGCTAGTGGAGCCTTAGCAGTTTGCTTGCTGAGAGACTAGGATTAAAGAAATGAGTCAGCCCCACCCAAAGTCCACCCTCACCTAGGTAATCACTATCTTGTAGGCCTTTGAGGGAATATAGAAAGAAGCAAGGATGCAACTTGAATTTGGGGCCTGAGTGCTGTCCCATTCCTAGCACTCTACCATTTGAGCCCCAGTTCCAGGTCTGGCCTTGGACTGGTTACTTGAAGATAAGTGTCTTTAGAATTTTACAAACTAGACTGGGTTCAAACTGTGATCCTCAGATCTCACCCTCCTGATTAGTAGGATTAGAGGCATGAGCCATTGTGCACTTATTTGGACAGATGCATATAAACATCCTCACAGAATTTCCTTGAAATTGTATAGACATACCTCCACTTTTTGTCTGTCATGTTTACATTGCCATTTGGGACTTAGCCAGTCCCATGTGTGTCCTGTTAGTTCAGAAAAGAAGAAGCATAGAGTTAGCATCCTCCTCCCCTTCCATTGGTATAGATCCTTCTACTGTAACTGGGAGGAAGATGAAAAAGATGAAGAAGTAAGTGGATGTTGGCACAAAGATAAGTTCAGTCCTTGAAAACTTGGTATCTTTGAGGTTTCTGAATCAAAGTCAACTTTCTTCTTTGCACACCAGTTGTGATTTTTACCAGGGGGTTGAGGCTTGCCACTTCAGTGGATAGCAGATTACACAGTTGTGGATGTGTTTGTGGTTTTGGACTCTCATGGATGACAAGGAGGACTGTGTATAACAAGTCAGATTCAGTGGGGAAACAACTTTCTCTTCCTAGCACATGCAGAATTATAGAGGATTGTATTTGAGAAATTCCTAGAAGTGGGTTGTGAGGAACATCCTGCTTGCAGGAGTCTCTTCCCACTTCCCAAAATGCACGTCCTGCCAGAAAAATGCTTTAGTACAAGGCTCAGGATGGGGAGGGCGGGCTCTCATTTTCCTTATCACCAATATGCCCACAGCATGATTTGTTCCATCTTCCCTATGAGGATGCTCTTCTGCCCTGATGATTTCTATGACCACAAGAACCAAGAAACCCTGAAAGAACTTACACAGTATGTCAAGCTAAACATGCCCTCTTCAGACTTGCTTTTCTGCTTATATATTCTTCTGGAGCTTACAAATTCAGATGGAGGAATGCATGACCCATGAGACCAAGAAAAAGAGGGAGAAGTCCTTGTTTACATGCCTTAGAGCTGGTGAGTAGGAATGGAACCTGTGTCTCTAGGGATGTGCATGATTGGTCAAGAGCCTTTAGTACACCCCAGCTTGGCAAAATATCCTTTTATGGATATTCTTTAGATAATATCTGTTCTCATTTTGAAAGAACTTGGAAGCAGCCACTCATTAGAAACACCCTAACTTGGGGGGGGGGTTCCAGGAAGATGGCGGAGGAGAAGCTGGAATCTAAGCAAGCTCTCCCATAGAAAGCAGTTTTAGAGTTCCAGTGAACAGTCTTAAGCCAGAGAATTACACCATGTGTGCCATCACAGGACAGAGAGTTAGGCCAGAGAGGGGAAACCCAGGCAAGGAGACACTTCTGAGCTCTTGCCAGCAGCTGCCGTGGCAGCGGCAGCTGTGGAGGTGGTGGCGGGCGAGCACAGGAGCCATACCTGAGCCACAGAGAGTCTGGGATGAAGAAGCCAGACGCAGCAGGCGAGCGGATTCTACTCAACACCAGCAAGAACTGACAAGGAGTGGACATCTTCATCCTGCAGTTTGCAGACCAGAGACAACCCAGGAACCAAGACTCAGCATGAGTAGAAGCCTGACATCTTCACTCCTTCTCAGGAAGCAGAGGAGGGAAGGCCACCCCTCCCCCCCAGCACCAGAGATCTCCATCTTGGATACCGACAAAGCTCAGTGGAGCTGCTAGCTCCAACTCAGGCATTGGAAGAAATCTAGAGTCATTTAGCAGGTCACAAGAACCTAACTTGACCTGCCAGACTCAGCTCCACCCAGGGAAAAGTCACACAGCTCGGGCACCAGCCCTAGGAGTGACTTTCTTCACTGGGTAATCAGAGCCAGAGGCTGCCCCTTCCTCTAGCAGCCTCAACAATCAATCGAAATTCAGTAAACAGAAACCCTGAGAATGGCTCCAGGCTGGGCTTTGTGAGTTTTTCAAAAACTAACCCCCGGGAAAAGCTACTGTCTGTTGAAAGGCCTCAACTCTACCCAGAACCTAGCCTCATCACTGCATCCCCCTCTTTTGTGATACTCAAAGTAGATCTGCCTCCAAATGAACTAACCTGGGAGGAGGATCGCCAAATCCTGGGTAAAGCAGAGCATTTTTCTGCCTGTTCGAACAAACTGACTTAAGATACCAACCAAGCCACAGGACCACAAGCAGACCAGAGACTCCAACAAAAGGCTGGCTACAGACACAAGGGAGATACAGGATTTTTCCCACCCCTCCCAAAAAAAATCAAAGAACTTTTCTTCTTCTTCTTCTTCTTCTTCTTCTTCTTCTTCTTCTTCTTCTTCTTCTTCTTCTTCTTCTTCTTCTTCTTCTTCTTCTTCTTCTTCTTCTTCTTCTTCTTCTTCTTCTTCTTTCTTCTTCTTCTTTCTTCTTCTTCTGCTTCTTCTTCTGCTTCTTCTTCTGCTTCTTCTTCTGCTTCTTCTTCTGCTTCTTCTTCTGCTTCTTCTTCTGCTTCTTCTTCTGCTTCTTCTTCTGCTTCTTCTTCTGCTTCTTCTTCTTCTTCTTCTTCTTCTCCTTCTTCTTCTCCTTCTTCTTCTTCTTCTTCTTCTTCTTCTTCTTCTTCTTCTTCTTCTTCTTCTTCTTCTTCTTCTTCTTCTTCTTCTTCTTCTTCTTCTTCTTCTTCTTCTTCTTCTTCTTCTTCTTCTTCTGCTTCTGCTTCTTCTTCTGCTTCTGCTTCTGCTTCTGCTTCTGCTTCTGCTTCTGCTTCTTCTTCTTTAAAAAAAATTTTGTTTTGGTACCTTATATAAATTTTTTTTTTCTTTTCCAAAACTTTTTTTAATCCTTAATTTTTGCCTTTTTTGAAAAAAAAATTGTTTTCCAGAAATTTTTTTTCCTCTTATAATTTTTATTTTAGGGATACGTGAGTGTGCGTTTTTCTTTCTTTTTTTGTTTTCTTTCTCTCTTTTTTCTATTTTAATTATCTCTTTCTTTTTTGTTTACCTCCACTGAACTTCTCATCTTTTTTCTTTTTTTCTTATCCTTTTCACGTTCTCTTCTCTTTCGTTCTTCTTTATGTGACTTAATTCTTGTCCTGCACATCCTCAGATAAACCCTTAGTTGACTATTAGACCCTATCCCCCATTGTGTACACACTTAATCCAGAAATTTATCACTCAATTCAAAACCTCTAAGACTTAAATTCCTTAATAGCAGTACTACCTCTTTATCCCTATATAATATTTTAAGCATTTTTATTTTTAGGTTTTTCACATCTCCTTTATGTCCCTCCCCTTCTCTCAATATATTCACCTTCTTCTCTAAATAGATAGTTATCGGTTCTACATAATTTTATTAATTTTTACTTTTCTATTTCTTCTGGTCTCTTTTCTTTTCTCTTTCCCTTTCTTCTTTTTTTCTCCCTCTCTATTTTCATCCTACCCTACCTATTTCCTGCTTTGAGATTAGGACTTAGTAAACTCTCTCTGAGCCTCCCCACATCAATCTATTCCTAATTTTTATCCATATCTCTCCCTAACCCTAATAATTTCTGGTCTTCCAAATTCTTCTTTGCGGTTCGTAGCCCATTAATGTATAGTTGTTTGATGTTGAATAGATGTATCTGTTGAACTAGATTGTATCTGTAGACTATTGACTGTACAAATTCAGACTTTGGTTGATGCTTGCCTTAAGATAGTGTTCTAGCACAAAACTGGTGCTATTATCATCTCAAATGGGCAGAGTAAGCCGGAAAAACACAAGAAAAATGGCAAATCCGGGTATCTCAATTCCCAATCTTGATAATCAGGGGACAGAACAGATAATGAATAATCCAGAGGACAATTTCCAAATAGCTCTACAAACACTGCTGGCAAACATTATAAAGGAAAAGATTGAAAACATAATAAAGGAAAAGACTGAATTCATAAAAAGGACTCTGTATGAGCGAGATAGGGAGACAGAGGAGGCAATCCAAAAGTTTATACAGGAATATCACAAGCATGAGGAAGCTACTCAAAAATTGATAAAGGATTTGCGTGAACAACTTGAGAATACTCAAAGAGAAAGGCAGGAATGGTGTGAGCAGGCTGAGAACACTCAAAGAGAACTACAGGACTCCCACGAACGGGAGGAAGCAAATCAAAGTGTAATGCAGGAATTGAGAGAGCAGGAAGAGAATACACAAAGATCACTAAAGGCATTTATGGAATCCATTAACAAAGAGCTGAAGGAAGTCAGGGAGACCACAAAGGGAATGCTGAATGGAGCCCAACAGAAGCAATGGGAGTCCAAGGAAATCATAAGCAATCAACTAAGTGATTTGAGAATAAACACTGAACACCAAATTAAGGAAGTAAAGAACTTCATACAAGATCTAAAACAAAGCTTCAACAAAGAATTTGAAGCCATCAAAGCTGACCAATTAGAAGGAAAAGAGATAAAAAACAAAGTAGAAAGCCTTGACAGCAGGTTAGACCATGCAGAAGATCGAATCTCGGGGATTGAAGACAGCCTAGATATTATAGATAAAGAACATACAACCATCCAAGACAAGTCCAACAAATATGACAGATCTATCCAACACTTGGAAGACAACATCAGAAGGCCTAATCTAAGGATAATGGGTGTAGAGGAGCACCTAGAAACAGAAGTTAATGGACTAGGAAATTTGTTTAACAGTATCCTAGCAAAGAACTTCCCAAACATGCAAAAAGATAGGCCTATTGAGATACAAGAAGCTTTTTGAACTCCAAATAGAATAGGACATCCCACCGTCACATTATAACCCACACAGGATCAACTCAGACCATGGAAAAGATCCTTAAAGCTGTCAAGGAGAACACATTAATCACCTATAAAGGGAAACCAATTAGAATCGCCTCAGATTTCTCAGCAGAGACAATCAAAGCAAGAAGAGCCTGGAATGATGTATGCCATGCCCTAAAAACAAACAACTATCAACCAAGAATACTGTACCCAGCTAAACTCTCCTTCATAACTGAAGGCCAAATAAAAATCTTCCATAGCAAAGAAAAATGGAAACAATACATCTCCACCAAACCAGCCCTACAAAAGATTCTTAAAGATGTCTTATACATAGAAAACCAACAAGACCACAATAAAGGCCAAGAAACTGCACCCAAACTGAGAATCCAAGAAGGATAGGAAGAACGTAGTTTTCACAGGCGACAAGAAGGTGGATAACATTGCAGGAACCCCCAAATACCTCTCAGTCCTTTCTATCATCATTAACGGACTGAACTCTCCAATTAAACGACATAGACCAACTAGTTGGATTAAAAAACAAGACCCTTCTATCTGCTACCTTCAGGAGTCACATCTTGCCCATAAAAACAAACACATTTTCAATGTTAAAGGCTGGAATAAAATCTACCAAGCAAATGGACCCCATAAACAGGCCGGAGTTGTAATCCTAATATCAGATAAAATAGACTTCAAATTAAAATTCGTGAGAAGAGATAAAGAAGGTCGCTACATACAAATTAAAGGATCTCTCCTTCAGGAGGATATTACAATTCTAATATCTATTCGCCAAACAATGGAGCACCCAAATTTATCAAAGAAACACTACTTTCCCTCAAATCCCATATAGATCCAAAGACATTAATTGTTGGGGATTTTAACACACCACTCTCCCCACTAGATAGATCAACTCGGCAAAAACTCAACAGAGAAAACGCAGATCTAAACAGCTGCATAGATCAACTAGACTTAACAGACATTTACCGAACATTTCACCCAGCAGCATCAGAATACACCTTTTTCTCAGCAGCACATGGAATATTTTCTAAAATAGACCACATTTTAGGCCACAAAGCAAACCTGTCTAAATTCAGAAACATTGAAGTTATACCTTGCATTCTCTCTGACCACAAGGGAATAAAATTAGAACTCAACACCAAAAGCCACCAAAGAAAGTCCGGTATCACATGGAGGCTGAACAACACACTGCTGAATCATGAGTGGGTCATGGAAGAGATTAGAAAGGAAATTCAAATGTTCATGCTATTCAACAAAAATGACCATACAAACTACCAGCTCCTCTGGGACACAGCAAAGGCAGTACTCAGAGGCAAGTTTATAGCTCTGAGCTCCTACATCAAAAATTGGAGAGATCTGAAACCAACAATTTAATGACACATCTAAACATCCTTGAAAAAGAGCAGCAAGGTAAACTCAAATCCAGTAGACAGAAAGAAATAATTAAAATTAAATCAGAATTAAATGAATTAGAATCCACAAAAACTATAGAAAGAATCAACAAAACAAAGAGTTGGTTCTTTGAAAAAATTAACAAAATTGACAGACCCTTAGCAAATCTTATAAGAAAAAGACGAGAACACACCCAAATAAATAAACTCAGAGATGAGTATGGAAACATCACCATGAGAACAACCAAGATTCAGAACATTATAAGGGAATACTTCTCAAAACTTTATGCTAATAAGTTTGAGAACTTGACAGAAATGGACCTTTTCTCTAGCAAATATTGACATGCCAAAACTAAACCAAGATGAGTTAAACCAGCTTAACAGGCCCATATGAAGCATTGAAATAGAAACAGCAATAAGAGACCTTCCACCTAAGAAAAGTCCAGGACCAGATGGTTTTACAACGGAATTCAACAAGGCTTTCAAATCAGAGCTCACACGAATACTCCTTCAACTCGTCAATGAAATTGAAAAAGATTTCAAAAGATCCCAAAACCAGGCAGTGACTCATCAAAGAAAGAGAACTATAGACCCATTTCTTTGATGAACATTGATGCAAAATTTCTCAACTAATTTTGTCCAATCAACTTCAATAATTCATTCAAAAAATTATACACCACAAGCAAACAGGATTCATTTCAGGGATGCAAAGCTGGTTCAATATACGCAAATCAATTAATATTATTCATCACATCAACAGCAGCAAGAACAAGAACCACATGGTTATCTCAATAGATGCAAAAAAAGCATGCGACAAGATTCAACATTCTTTTGTGATGAAGATTTGTGAAAAATTAGGAATCCAGGGAACATTCCTCAATACAATAAAGGCTGTATATGACAAACCTACAGCCAGCATTATACTCAATGGTGAAAAACTAAAGCCATTTCCTCTTAACTCAGGAACAAGACAAGGATGCCCACTCTCTCCACTTCTCTTCAATCTAGTATTAGAATGCCTAGCTACAGCAATAAGACAAGATGCAGACATAAAGGGGATTCAAATAGGGAAAGAAGAAATAAAACTCTCCCTCTTTGCAGATGACATGCTCTTGTATTTAAAGAATCCCATAGACTCCACTCCCTAATTATTCAAGCTGATTCAAAACTTTGGCAAAGTAGCAGGGTATAAAATTAACCCCCCAAAATCAATGGCTTTTGTGTATGCCAACAATCAGAACAGGGTGGCTGAAATTAGGAGAACAACTCCATTTGTAATAGCCCCTCAAAAAATAAAATACCTAGGAATTAACTGAACCCAAGAAGTGACGGACCTTTATGATGAAAACTTAAAAATCTTGAAAAAGGAAATCAAAACAGAAAATAGCAAATGTCAAAACCTCCCATGCTCCTGGATTGGAAAGATCAACATTGTGAAAATGGCAATACTTCCCAAGGCTATCTACAAATTCAACCTGATACCTATCAAAATTCCAATCCAAAAATTCATATGGAACAATAAAAGACCCCGAATAGCAAAAACGCTCCTCAACGGAAAGAACACTGCTGGAGGAATATCAATACCAAATTTCAAACTCTACTATAAAGCCATAGGAATAAAAACAGCTTGGTATTGACATAAGAACAGACCTCAGGACCAATGGAATAGAATTGAAAACCCAGAAATGAACCTACAGACCTATAGCCAACTAATCTTTGATAAGGGAGTTAAAATAATAGAATGGAATAAAGACAGCCTCTTCAGTAAACGTTGCTGGCAAAATTGATTAACTACTTTTAGAAAACTGAAGCTAGATTCTTATATATCACCCTGCACCAGAATGAACTCCAAATGGATCAAAGACGTCAGAGTCAAAACAGACACTCTGAAAACATTACAGGATGGAATTGGAGAAACCCTAGGTTTCTTGCCTCAAGCCAATATTTTCTTAATAGAGACTCGGAAATACAAGAAATCAAAGAAAGGTTGGACAAATGGGATGGCATGAAGTTGCAGAGCTTCTGCATGGCAAAGGACATAGCTTGCAAGATGAATAGAAAATCCACGGATTGGGAGAAGATCTTCACTAGCCATGCAACGCACAAGGGTCTCATATCTAAAATATACTTGGAACTCAAAAAATTAAATCCCCCAACAACAAATCCTCAAAGAAACAACTGCCCAATAAATAAGTGGGCTAAAGTCTTAAAGAGAAACTTCTCTGAAGAGGAAAGAAGGATGGCCAATAGACACATGAAGAAATGTTCAACCTCCCTAGCCATAAAATAAATGCAAATCAAAACAACATTAAGGTACCACCCCACTCCAGTTAGAATGGCAAAAATCAGGAACTCTAACAACAACAGATGCTGGAGGGAACGTGGACAGAAGGGAACCTTGCTTCATTGTTGGTAGGAGTGTTAAACTTGTTCAACCACTTTGGAAAGCAGTATGGAGGTTCCTCAAAAGACTTCACACAGATCTTCCCTATGACCAAGCAATCCCACTTTTGGGCATTTACCCAAATTTTCACAAACAAGACCACACTAAAGCTACCAGCACAACTACGTTCATTGCAGCACTATTTACCATAGCTAAGATATGGAAACGACCCAGATGCCCCTCCATAGATGAATGGATCAAGAAAATGTGGTATATATACACAATGGAATTCTATGCCTCCATCAGAAAGAATGACATTTCCCCATTTGTTAGGAAATGGAAAGGCTTGGACAAAATTATATTAAGTGAAGTAAGCCAGGCCCAAAGAAACATTGGTCCCATGGTTTTCCTTATTTGCAATATCTAGTATATGTATAAGTCAAGCGGAAAAGGTCAGATAACGTGATGTTAGGAAAATGAGCCCTTCATTATGTATTTTTTTGTTTATTTTATTTTATTTGAGAACATACTGTACAGAGGGGTTACAATTACATGGGCAGGATAATGCATACATTTCTCTACCAAGCATTGCAGCCTCCTCCTTTGTTTACCTTTCACCTCCCTTCCCAGCCTCCCCCCTCCCCCTCCACCCAATCATACCCCGCTCCCCCCCCACACCGACATTGTAAAGCTGGTTTTGACATGATTTTTTTTAAAATTTTATTTTATTTTATTTGAGAACATACTGTACAGAGGGGCTACAATTATATGGGCAGGATAATGCATACATTTCTTACCAAGCATTGCAGCCTCCTCCTTTGTTTACCCTTCACCTCCCTTCCCAGCCTCCCCCCTCCCCCCACCCAATTATACCCCCCACCCCCCACCACACCGACATTGTAAAGCTGGTTTTGACATGACATTTTGTACTTCTCATTGTTGCAACAGGTCCACCTGAATCCTTAAACGACTTGTGTTTTTAAATGTGTTTTTTCTTTCATGCATTTGTTTCTAACGCATTTATAAGATTATTTCTTTGTTGCTTTATTTGTCCCTTTCCCACAGTATAACCCCTGCTTTCACTCTATTTGATGTCGGTATAATTTGTGGAGGAGATGGGGAAAAACAAGTCGTTTAAGGATACAGGTGGACCCGTTGCAACAATGAGAAGTACATGTTGTCATGTCGAAAACGAACTTTACAACTTTGGTGCGAGGGGGAGGGGAGGATTGAGTTGGGGAGCCTGGGGAGGCTTGGACGAGATGTGAAGGGTAAACAAAGGAGGAGGCTGCAATTCTTGATAAATAATGTACTCATTATCTTGCCCATGTAATTGTAACCCCTCTGTACAGTATGTTCACAAAAAATAAAAATTAAAATTAAAATTAAAAGAAAGAATTAAATTTTTAGGGGCTGGAAAGGTGACTCAGTGTTAGTTCGCTTGCCTTGCATGCATGAAGCCCTGGGTTGGGTTCCTCAGCACCACATAAGAAGAAATAAAAGACGGAAGTTGCACTGTGGCTCAAGTGGTAGAGTACTAGCCTTGAGCTGAATAGCTGAGCGACAGCCCCCAGGCCCACAGTTCAGGCCCCATGACCAACCAAAAAAAAAAAGAATGAAATGTTTAATTCCTTATTATATTAAGTTAGAACTATTGCTTACACATGAAACACATATTCCTGGATCAGAAAGGAATAAAGAAAGTTCCCTACTCAATCATGCTTTGCTCACAATATCTAGAAACTTCCACTCTTTGCTCATTTTATAAAAAAGAAAAAGAAAAAAAAGAAATGTACTCATTACCTTGCTCATGTAATTGTAACCCCTCTGTATGTTATTTTCACAATAACAAAAAGAAAAAGAAAAATATATGCATGAAAAAAGAAGGATACAAACAGGAAATATGAAGACTTACCAATAGTTCATCTTTAATATTATAACTATTATTTAAATAACATTAAATGACCATACTCTTTGTCTCATGAGTTATTCTTCATAACTAAACTGAGGCAGTTTGCACAGCTTTCCATGTGCACTAGTCTTGTTTTTTTTAAATTTAATTTAATTTAATTTGTGAACATACTGTACAGAGGAGTTACAATTACATGAGCAGGATAATGCGTACATATCTTACCAAGCATTGCAGCCTCCTCCTTTGTTTACCCTTCACATCCCTTCCCAGTCTCCCCCCTCCCCCCAATCCTAATCCTTCTCCTTCCCTCCCTTCCCTCCCCCCCCCTCCGCTCCGCCGTTGTAAAGCTCGTTTTGGACATGACAACTTGTACTTCTCATTGTTGCAACAGGTCCACCTGTATCCTTAAACAACTGGTTTTTCCCCATCTCCTCCACAAGTTATACTGACATCAAATATAGTGAAAGCAGGGGTTATACTGTGGGGGAGGGACATACAAAGCAACAAAGAGATAATCTTATAAATGCGTTAGAAACACATGCATGAAAGAAAAAAACATTAAAATACACAACTAAGGGTTCATTTTCCTGACATGACATTATCTGACCTTTTCTGCTTGACTCATACATATACTAGATATTACAAATAAGGGAAACCATGGGACCTATGTTTCTTTGGGCCTGGCTTACTTCACTTAATATAAATTTTTCCAAGTTTTTCCATTTCCTAACAAATGGGGCAATGTCATTCTTTCTGATGGAGGCATAGAATTCCATTGTGTATATATACCACATTTTCTTGATCCATTCATCTACTGAGGGACATTTGCATTGGTTCCATATCTTAGCTATGGTAGGGACTTACTGTGTAGCTTAGGCTGCTCTAAAGCTTACAATCCTCCTTGGTGCTGGGATTACAGGCATGTCTACCATTATTGGCTTTACTTAGTAACTCTATTTATAACATTTTCTGCAAGAAATTCATTCATGCTCATGAAGATATGTGGCTTAAAGCTGTTCACATTAGTATTCTACTGTACAAAATATAAATAATATAGCTGGACATGGTACTATGCTACCACATGGTAATGCCAGCCAATACTCAGGAACCTGACACAGGAGAATTAGGAGTTGAAGAAAGCCTGGTCTACACTGCAGAACCTTGTTTCCAAAGTTAAGAAATTCTATACATATAAATCTACTATGAAACATACAATATGTTAAATTTATATAATGGAACAAATAGATCTTTGTTAATGGAAATAAAATCTTGGCAGAAATTTTAAATACATACATATGTATATATATTTAAATTTGGAGAAATAAAATTTCAAGTGGTATTATCTGCATCTTTCAGTCTGTCACCTATCTATTTACTGACACATTGATTTCTGTTTAGTCTTCACAAAACACTGTTTTCTCACATAAGTACCAAAAAATGAAAAAGAAAAAGTACAAAAAATGCATTGTCATAAATACAAATGTAGTTTAATCCCTACCATAATAATTTGGAAAACGTGCATTAAGTTATTGACATTGAATACTGCTCAAGAAAGGGAGTCTAGGGGAATATACATTGTGTGTATGTGTGTGTGTGTGTGTGTGTATGTGTGTGTGTGTGTGTGTGTGTGTGTGTGTGTGTGTGTGTGTGTGTGTTTTCCATGAGTGAGTCCAAAGTAGACTAATTATACTTGGTTAGTCTTTTTGCTCAAAGCTGACACTCTACCACTTGAGCCACATCTCCACTTCTGGATTTTGGGCTGCTTTAACCCAAGATGCTCAGTTTTTGACCTCTAAAGTAGCTAGGTTTTCAAACATGAGCCACTGGCGGACAGTAAGTACGTTAACATTTTTTGCATGTTTGGATAAATTTTAAAGTAAGACATATATGTTACATTTGAGAATGGTGGGAAATAGTAATGAATGTTTAACAGAATTTAAAGCATACAAAGCTGAGAATGGCAAGTAGCTGAGAATAGGCTGGAATAAATCAAACTTACCTATGACAGTTTTCAGTCTGTGCACAGAAATGATTGCATTGTTGAAGTTCAAGGCCATCAGATAGCTGAGCTCCAGCTGGCTGCTATGCTCATGAGGCCAGCTAGTGCTATCCACAAGAATGTGGTGGTGTTGGATGGCAGGGGCAGCTTCAAGTTCAGAACCTGAAATATTTCAATTAATCTAGAAGGGGAAACATAACAGGACAAGGAATATGATTAACAGTGCAGAATGCAAAAAGCATCCAGTCCAAGGAAGACAGAATAACTCTTTCTATATCTGAAAAGAGTATTCTCTCACAAAGAATCTTGAGCCGACTATGGTGGTCAATGTTTGTAATCTCTGAACTTGGGAGGCTGATTTAGAAGTTAGCTTGAGACCAGCCCAAGTTTTAGGCCAACAGAAGGACACATAGTAAAATGCTATTTTAAAACAACAACAACAACAACAAAAGACCCAATGACTGGGAATGTGATTAGTGGTAGAGTGCTGGCCTCGCATGCATGACGCACTTGATTTGATTCCTCAGTATGACATAAGCAGAAAAATTGGAAATGGTGCTGTGGCTCAATTGGTAATGTGCTAACCTTGAGCAAAAGAAACTCAGGGAGAGTGCCCAGGCCTTGATTTCAAACCCCAGGGCTGACAAAATTAAAAAAAAAAACCAAGTGCAAAATGCTGTTTGTTGAAATAAATATGTTGAAAAATTCTTTTTACTCACTAGAAAATTGTGGTGCTGAGAATTCATCATGAACTTGGTTAGGAAAAAGTAAATTAATGATATATTATCTGGCATTGGACAGGACATAGTGAGATCTAAAAATGATTGCTGCCTATGGTTACTTGATACAACTAATGTTACAGATACACTTGCCAGATTGTAAATTTTTAAAGATAGAATAATGGGTTTTTCTTTTTCAAAATAATTTTACTGCTGGCTGCCAGTGGCTCACACCTGTAATCCTTGCTACTAAGGAGGCTGAAAACTGAGGGTCTCTGTTCAAAGCCAGCACAAGCAGGAAAGTCTGTGAGACCCTTATCTCCAAATAAAGGTTCAGAAAATGTGAAGTGGCACTGTTGCTCAAGTGGTAGATTGCTAGCCTTGAGCTGAAGAGCTGAAGGACAATGCCTAGACCCAGAATTCAAGCCCCACAACAGACAAAAAATAATAATAGTAATAATATTAATTTTATTATTACAATTAAGGTGTTATATATAAAGGCTACCATTACAAAAGTTTGTGTATCTGCTCAAAGAAACATATATCCATATTCATTGCTAACAGCCAGGATTTGGCCATCTGTTTTCCAGCTGATCTCTGGGTGTAGAGGCAATGTGTAATACAAAGTAATACAAACCAGTTCTGACTTTAAATTATTTTTCTCTGCACATCTTAAAAATCAATGCTGACACATGAAATAAAAAATCCTTAAGTTTAAAACATTCTTCTAGACAAGTTAAAGAAATCCTGAGAACAAGTATTTTAATAATTATTTTAGAGAACTTGAACTCTGGACTTGGGTTCTGTATCTGAAATTTATTACTCGAGGCTAGTGCTGCCACTTTGAGCCACAGTGCCACTTCCAGTTTTTTTTTGTGGTTAATTGAACAGAAAAGTCTCACCAACTTTCCTCTCCAACCTGGCTTTGAACTAGGCTCTAGACATCTCAGCCCTCAGAGTAGCTAGGATTATAGGCATGATCCCCTAGCACCTGGCTAGAATAATTGCTCACCTTTGACAGACGCCAGTTAGTATTAAATGCCAGTCATGTTTAACTTTGTAAAATAAAGTTAACTGAAATGCCTTACAGTAGAAATAAGGAATAAATTGTGTCTGTGGGTTACAAAGTACTTACAAAAAGCTACATATTTTCCTTGTTTTTTTATCTTCCAAAATTGTGTGATTTCCAGAATCATACCTTATCTTTCCTTGCTGATTTCTTTATTTTATTTCATACAGGGCCACAGGTTCTTCAACTATCATTTATTTATATGAAGAGCTTGCACATATCTATTTCAGTCCAAATTCCTTGTAAGCATCTCTCATCCATATGTTCAACTGCCATAAAAAATTGTGAAGCACTAATTGTCTCTTTCCATTACTGGATATTAATGTGTAAATAAAATTTAGGAAAATAAAGAATAACATCAATAAATATAACATGATTTTCATAGTAATGCTAAACATAAATTCAATGTTTATTATTTTCTGAGCAATTTAATAAAAACTTCAAGGAAAAGAAATCAACTTTTTTGAGTGCTAATATGTTGGTTTAAACTCAGGACCTTACCTTCTCACTTAAGCTTTTTCCCTAAAGGATGGTGTTCTATACTTGAACCACAGCTCCCCTTCCAACTTTATTTGGGGGATTATATAGAGATAAGAATCTCATGGAATAAAAACTCATTTGTGTCCATATCTTAGGGTTCATTTTACTTAACATCATCTTATATGGTCATATGATACCATGTACTAGTTACTGCAAGTAAGGGAAACTACAGACGGGACCTATGGTTTTGATCCTAACTTCAATGAGAAGGCAGGGATCTGGACATCTCACTTCAGTGTCAGCTCAGATAGGAAAGTCTGTGAGATTCTCATCTCCAATTTACTGCCAAAGAAAGCTGGAAGTGTATTCGTGGCTCGTAGCCTACAGCAAAAAGGTCAGGAACAGAACCCAAGCCTTGAGTTCAAGCCTTAGAATAGTGCATATACATACACAAGGGAAGTAAGTCACTCAAGTTCTCAACCTTCAATTTCCCTAATCCTAACTGTAATCCTGGTCAGAACCCTAAGAGTAATCTTCATGAAAATAGTAACCCAATCCTAAAATTAATGGAAAATACTCGAGTTTAGATACATCCTTACAGATACGCATTGTCTTTGAAATGATTTGCAGTTTGCTCCAAAGACTACAGATTCCTAGACTTGGACTCTGATATCTATCTTGTTCCCTATTATGACTCATTAACCTCAAATCCTCATATCATGAAAAATACCATAGTTTCCACTAATCTTAACTTGTACAGAACTCCTATATCTCCAAAAAGAAGTCGCAGGTTTGCTTAAAATCTACTCTAGTTCCTAACCCTTACTATATATCTAAACCTTACTAGAAACCTAACTCTAAATTTAACCCCATTGAACCCTGCATAGGAAACTTAGAGAAACTCTGTAGTTTTTGTTAAATTTCAAACATATTTTACTTGAAAATGTTAACAAAAAATTCAGTTTTACTTTAAAGCTTACCTTTCCCTAACCCTAAGCCTAACCTGAATTAGAAAAGTAACCCTAACACTGGAACTAATGTGCTTTGGATTTTAAAAGCCACACAAATACATTAGTTTTTATTCATCCTAACTTTGATTCAACTTATCTTTCTTAAAATAGTTTGTAGTTTTGCTCATTATCTTTCCATTATTGTAACCCTAACTCTAACTGGAATATTCAGGTTAACCCTCACACTAATCATACCCTAATCTTAATATTATTAGCCGTTTCCTATTTCACATTCATCCTAATTATAACTCGACTTATTTGAAGATTTACTTACAGTTGTACCCTAACTTTCCATTTCACTAATGCTTACACTAAGCCAGCTGGAACTGAAACCTAACTTTCACCCTAATGATAGTCGAATTCTAATGTTTAAGAAAAAGACTAGTTTTTAATCATACTAATGAATACTCCAGTTTGCACTCTGGAAATTAGTTTCAGTATGCCCTAATTCCCACAAATTTTCTGACTCTACCTCTGAAGTTATCTTGTTCTCTATCATGAACGATTATATTACTTGTCCTCAAATTCTCTTATCAGGAAAAATTTTTTTATGTTAGAATATTTAATATTTATTGCCCTGTTCATAAAGTTTTGCTTCAGAAACAAAAACTATATAAATATCTTTAAAGAAAACATAAGATCTTATTTTTCACATTACTATAAAGTATGATATCAAAATTATAAACATTTTGGTAAAAATCAGCGTTTTGTGTCTTCTTCATAGATGATGGTAATTCAGAGATTATTGAGTCAAAATCCAAATATGAAGTTTAGGGTTAAACCTATTCTTAAACTTTTTTATTTCATTGCAAAACCATTTGAAAATTTTCCTGTCAGATTTGAGCCACTGTACCTAGTTTAAATCTTGATACTCTTAACTTAGATTTTTCCACAATAACTATTTCACGTTGGACAGTTAAGTCCCAGGCTTTTTTTTAAATTTTATTTTATTTTATTTGAGAACATACTGTACAGAGGGGCTACAATTACATGGGCAGGATAATGCATACATTTCTTACCAAGCATTGCAGCCTCCTCCTTTGTTTACCCTTCACCTCCCTTCCCAGCCTCCCCCCTCCCCCCACCCAATTATACCCCCCACCCCCCCACACCGACATTGTAAAGCTGGTTTTGACATGACATTTTGTACTTCTCATTGTTGCAACAGGTCTTATCAGGAAAAATTTCGTAGTTTCCATTCATCCTACCTTTTCCACAAACCCTGTACCCTAAAACAGTTTCAGATTTACTTACCCTCTAGTCCATTACTTAATGCTAACTCTCAACCTAAACCTGGCTGGAAAACTCTCATTAATCATTACAAGAATGATCACTGAGAAATAAATATAATGATAATGCTCTAGTTACTATTCAGTCTCATATTTTTGCTTCTACTTGTTAGTGAGAACTGAATTTTATACTAAAAACTTTCTTATTCATAACATTCATCATAATCAGACCAAAATACTGACCTTAATCTTAATCCTAATTGTATGACAATACTAACACTAACACAAGTACACTAGTTTTCACTCATCCTAACTTGATTCAAATAAGCCTTCCAAAAATAGATTTCATTTTTTCGAATATCTTAGTCATTTTCTAACTCTAACTTAATCTTAACTGGAACATTGACAATAACCATAAGCCTAATTGTAAGTAGATTCTAATATTAATAGCAATACTCTAGTTCACATTCATTCTAATTACCAGGCTTATTCTAAAATTTACCTTCAGTTTGAGCCTCATTTTCTTCTCCTTCACTCTAACGCTAACCATGGCTCGAATCCTAACCATAACCTTGATACTAATAGTATCCCAATTCTAAAATTTATGAAAAATGCTCGTTTTCTGCAATCCTAACTGAAATTCCACTTATAATTCTTGAAATAAATTTCAGATTTTCTGTAAACCCTACAGATTTTCTCACTCTTAATTCGGAATATATCTTGTTCCATAACAGGAATCATTATACCCATTGATCTCAATTCCTGATATTATGAAATAAATTGTACTTCCATTATCCCAGTATTTCCTGAATTCCTAGAACCTAAAATAAGTTCAGCTTTACTCATCATTTAACACATTTCTTTTTTTTTTTGTCGGTCGTAGGGCTTGAACTCTGGGCCGGGGCACAATCCCTGAGTTCTTTAGCTCAAGGTGTGTGCTTTACCACTTGAGCCACAGCACCACTTTTGGGTTTTCTGGTGGTTAATTGGAGATAAGTCCACGTACTTTCCTGCCCGGGCTAGCTTTGAACTGTGATCCTCAGAAATCAGCTTCCTGAGTAGCTAGGATAATAGGTGCAAGCCACTAATTTACCCCATTTCTTTACTCTATCCTCAACACCGGTTAACCAGAAACCTAATCTTAATCACCGTCTGATTTAACACCAAATGGTTAATGTAAGGAAAATTGTCTAGATTCTATTTAATCACACATTTTTTGCTTCTACTTCTTAGTGTAAAAGTAAAATTGACAGTAAAGCTTATCCTTCCCTATCCCTAGCTAGAACAAACAAAGTATCTCACACTTTAAACCAAATTATATCTGAATGTTTAAAGTAACACTGGTTTTCATTCATTCTAACTTTGATGCCCTTCATTCTTCTTAAAATATGTGGCAGTTTTACACAATATCTTATATCTTTTTTCTCATCCTAACCCAACTCTAACTGGAACACCTTGCCTAATTCTAAGCCTACATATATCTGAATCATCATGTTAAGAAGAAGCCTTTTCACATTTATTCTAACTCTTGCT
Source organism: Dipodomys merriami (assembly GCF_024711535.1). Classification (NCBI taxonomy): domain Eukaryota; kingdom Metazoa; phylum Chordata; class Mammalia; order Rodentia; family Heteromyidae; genus Dipodomys; species Dipodomys merriami. Next base: position 22,119,114 of record NW_027203715.1, on the reverse strand, counting down.
CAGCATGTAGCTCTAAATTTTACTTGCATTTTGAACCTAAAATTTTTAAGTGTTTTCCTATGTACTGGAAGGTTTTATTTTTCATTATTCTTTTAAAAAATTTATTTTGTTGTAAAGATGCTTTAAAGAGGAATTAAGTACACTTGTAACATAAGGAGTACATTTCTTGTTGAGCATTGTTACCCCCTTCTGTCTTGTTCTCCCACTATCCCATCCCTCCCCACTTCCCTTACTCCTCCCTCCCCAGGGTGTAAAGTTCATTTTCAACATAGTGTCTTGTGCATATCATTGTTGCAATGGGTCATCCTGTGTTGAACCTAAATTTTCTATTTCTCTAATTCTAATTCTAATTCTGTCTGGGATCCTAACCCTAACCATAATAATAGTGATAACTCAAGTCAGAAGTTAACAAAAAATATTGAAGTTATTATTCATCCTATTAATCCACTGTAGATCTTGAATTAAGTTGCAGTTTAGCTTAAATATTCCAAATTAGTTTATATGCACGTATATGAAGATGTAATTTTATGTGAAAAGCAGAAGAGCTTTGGAGAAAGGAGCAATGAAAAGGAAATAGAAGGAGTATAATCAAATGCTTTAAATATATTATAGAATTGCCACTTCTGACAATTAATAACTATTAAGAAAATAACTAAAAATTAATAAACAGCACACTGCTTTCTCGTGTTCCTTAAGAGAGCCATGATATGTCTTGTGAAAGAAATACTTGTGTTAGATAAACTTTGTTCATGCATAATTTATATTGTTATTGGCCAATTATTTAACTTAATGAATAAAAATATATCAAATAATATCCCATGACAAAAAATATAAAACAATTACTTAGCAATTGTTTGAGAAAAAGTTATAGTCATGAGTTTTAGGAAATTGAATTTCTATTTCCCAGAAAGTAATGAATTAGGTTTACTAATCTAGTATTTATAGTAAATTTAGAGAACATAATTGGCATGAAAAACAACTAACTGTACATCTTCTTTCTTGAATGAGTGATATTTTAAACATTGTCTTTTATTCAAATGAATAGTTAGGTTTACATTTCAAAATAAATGCAATTTTATCTCCTTTCAGAACAAGTACTTACCCTGCAATTAAATGTACTAGCATATTCAAGTATTTAAAAGCTAAATTTTCTATGTTTGATATGTAACTCTACATATTCAGAACTACATGACTTTTTATTCATAAATGGCTAAACTCAGATTTTTGCTTCATCAATATAAATTGTTTCATGAGGTTGTAGTGAAGGCTCCAGTAACCAGAGTGGTCAAAACCATTTCCTGAATTCTAAATTTTAAATCTAATCATTTTAAGCCTTTGATTATATCATTTATTGTCTCTTCAGAGCAATTAAGCTAAAATAAATACTACTTTTTAAACATTTCACTCACATTGTAAATAATATTAACATAGGTAAAAAATACACTAATTATTTCAGACTCATCATATTTGCTGATCTTAGTGTGAAAAATGAAGAGAGTAGAAGGACTTTATACTCAATAAATATTTTTGGTTAAATTAAATCATATATCTGGATTTCTAATTTGAAGGTTAAACACATGGAAACAGGAAAACAATAAAAAAATAATTACTTTGGGATCATTTTTCTTCTTAAAATTATGAAGCAAAAATATCTCTAAGAAATATATTTTTCAATAAAATGTTTCAACCCTTAGTAAAGTGCATTATACTTTAATATGAAGTTTTTCTCAAAATAGAAATTTTGCACTAATCTAATGTATGTATTTATGCACAAAATGCTGTGACTTCTAGTCTTGTTATGTGATTTTATGTATATTTTTAGTTGTGACATGATTTCTACTTACATTTATTACAAACATCTGTAATTATACAAATCATGCCTATACACACTATTTTACATAAGATAATATTCAAACAAAATTATCTTTTTGCCTGTTTCCAACAAGGAAGGATGATGTGTTGAAGTATATTAAATGAAAGCACTCTAATGAAGAGTCTTTATGGAACGGAAATTTGCAACATGAGAATGGAATCATGAGCATTTTCTACTTGGCTGAAAAGGAATTCTTGCTTCTACTTTCTTACCTTTTAATCACACAAGGAAAGCCACAAAATTTGAAGTTCATATGAAGGAATTGCATTCCTAAATGATGTGGCAACCCTGCTCAAAAGTTTGATCTTTTCACTAGTTCTTTGTGCTTGCTGGCTGATCTATTTCTGTATCATATCTTTCATATTATTAAGCATATTAGTAATTCAGCTGTGAGTACATTGAAAGAGAGTCCTGAAAATCACAACTATTGCTGTGTAATAATCAGAAGAGAGGAAAAAGATTATAATAATCTCCAATACCTCCCTTTGGCCTTCAATATACCAATTAATTACCAAAACAATCCTGTAAGATGTTAGTTTATTTTTTTCTTTTTAATTAGAGATTAAGCAAGTGCTTTTAGCAGTTAAAAGTGATGACAGTGGTATCAGAGCCTGATATAAGCACCTTCTCCATAGCAAGTAATGCTCTATGGACTGTAAATATGGAAGATACACTAAAATTCTCTCTCTCTACACACACACACACACACAAACACACACACACACACAGAGCTGCCACCAGACACATCAGAGATCAGTTCCATTCATTTGTAATAATAGTTGATTGATGTTTGCTCCATTGCTTTATCTTGGCTTCAAAATCTTGCCTGGACCTTTATCTTTCTCTGAGATCAAGTACCTAGATTTTAGTATACTCTGTCTGTATATTCATAATATGTTCCTGGCTGCTTCAGGCCAATTCACAATACCCTGAATACAGGATCCTCAAACTTGACATCAAAGCAAACTCCATGAATTTATACTACTATTCCAAAATACTAAAATTTATTGGATCTAGAAATGAAAAAAAGACATAACTTGTTACTTTAGTAGCAATTGACATCATGCAAGTAGAAGAATATTGATCAGGACCTGAGGTAAGAGAAATTGGACTATGTCTAAAATGTAGAATACAGGATCTGTATTACAGATACAAAATCTTGTTCAATAGGCTCATGAATTGAAAACTTGTAATCTTATATTGGAAGCAAAATTTACATATACAATTTTCCAGTTATTTTGCTTACATATCACTTCTGATCACATATCCTCTTATGAATGTTTATCATATCTTTGAATAAATCACACGATTTGCGTGTACTTATCATCTTAAGGAAAGACAGTCTGATTTTATATCTTTCCTTATTTTTTGCTTCCCTGTTTGCTGAAAAAAATGTATCCCTGGAAACAGGATACTGACAGCAAATCTGGGTGTAATTTTCATTTTTTAAATTTCAAATATAATATAAACTTTGTTATGACTAGCCATTTTCTAACAATGAGTGATATTCATGAGCACTAATATTTTGGTGCCTTTAAATAAATTGAGACGATGTTCTGGTACCTCTTGGTTCTAATTGACTTAATCATTGGATCATTCATGTACAAACATTTGCATTGTACTTTTTAATTTTTATATATAAAATAGTCCCCAAAGTTTTACTTTAAAGTGATAATGGGAGGGTGTCTTCATGTTCAAAACTTTATATTTATTTCAATTAAAGTACTGAAAACACATCATGTTCACTGGAGCAATATGATGAGAAACATGAGAAAGATGAGAGACATATTTCTAGAAAAATATGAGAACATATTTCTAAAGAGAAGGGATATATTGATTAAAACATAGAAAAGAGTAAAATATGTTTCATGCTTGAGACTGCGTAAATTACATATGAATGTAGCTCAAGATGCGACGGAGAGATGAATTCATATTTATATTACTGAGATTTACATCACAATATAAGAAATATATGTATTTTAAGGAATTGGTCATTCAAAGCCCTAGATACCTAATGGATTAAGAATGGAATTGAAAATTGCAGATGAAAACAAACCAATATGCAGGTATTATGATTTTATAATACTAATATGAAATAACTGAAGCTTTTGTCTTCTGAAAAAGAATGGTTAGCCTATAATTTCAATGTAAGGAATCAGTTGTAATGAGTCTAAAATCTTTTCCTCCAAGATATCCAAGAGTACTATCCTCATCCTCTAAAGAGTAAATAAGTAATTATTTTCCTTAGTTTTGATTAATATTAATTTACTTGTAGCAAAAGGTTAAAATGTCTGCTCTCTTTCTTTCAATGTAATAACATACATTTCATATTATTACTGTCTCTTCATAGAAGCCTGAAATCACTATTTCAAAGTAACACAAACAGAAACACAAAAATAACCGGATACAACCATCACAAATCCTAAATTATGTGAAAAAAGCCACAATATCAAAAATAAACCTGAGGAAGTGGAAAAACAATGGCAGAATAACAACAGAAAATTACCCTAGCTCTAGCTAATGAAACAGAGATTTAGAGTCCAACAGGTACTCCACTTCTAGCAGGTCAAACCAAGTCAGGTATAATTATATATAGATATATAATTCAAAAGAAGATTTTTATACTGTTTTCACAAGGAAACAGAAATCTATGATAACTTACCTAGCCAGGCAGGTGACTGCTGCGAAAAAAAAGCACAGCTGCACTGTGGAAATAAAAGGGCCACATGGGAAAAAAGCAGGAACAGAGACAGCCACATCCAAACACAGACACAATTCACCTTACCACTGGACAGTTCGAACTGTCTTTGGAACCACAAGTATTAACATGACAAAATTTCACCACAAATGATCTCTAATCCTATACTTAACAGTCTAGACAAAAACCTAAGTCTAGAAAAACAAATCACAACAGAAGACCAAACCAACACCTGGCAAATCAACCAAGAACATAGAGAGTCACCTGTTAAGATCATAGATCCCCCAAATGAAAGCCAATAAATCCTCCAAATGGACAAAACAAATCAGAAAAATACAAGAAAACTGATGCCAAGGTAGTATACTTCACACAGGAAATGACCAGACATTAGAACAGACAGTTAAGGACCTAGAAGATAGTATTCAAAATACATTAAAAGTAATGCTGAAAAATGTGATTAACGAAAAGATACAAAACCTCCACAAGGAAATTTGTGAACAAGATGAGACCAACCAAAGATTAGCAAAATAATTCATGTAGACTACAAACAGAAAGATAAATAAATTCTGAGAAGGCAAAGGAGTCCAAGGAAAAAAAATAGATACCTAGTTAAAAGGTATGAGAGAAGATACAGCTAAAAAACCAACCCCTCCAGTGCCCCTACCCAAAGAAAAGATGTAAACAAAGTCCACACAAGACCTAAAACAAAGTTTTAATAAAGATAGAAGCCCTAAAAATGACCAATTAGGAGACAGAGAAATCCAAAACAAAATAGAAAGTCTGTACAGCGAAAAGTCGACATAGAAGATAATGTTGGGCGTCAAAGACAGACTAGGTCTAATAGAAAAGAGGAGATAATCATTTAGAACAAATCCAAGAAATAAGAAACGGTCTTGCTGGAAGTTCCAGATTCAGTTAGAAGATCAAACTTGGGGGAGATAGGTATCAAGAAGGAGAAGAGCAGGAAACAAAATGGATGGGAAACATATTACAGAATTCAAGCAGAGAACATGCCAAACATCCAAAGAGATAGGCTCATTCAGAGAAGAGAAGCCTTTAGAAAACCAGAGAATACCAGAACAGAACAACCCACCACCACATCATAATCCATTAGAGGATCATAAGAGATCAAGGAAAGGATTCTTAAAGCTGCCAGGAGAAAAGACTGATTATTTATAAAGGATATACATTCAGAATAAATAATGATTTCTTAGCCGATATGGTAAAAAGGAGAGCCTGGCATGATATATGGCAAACGTTAAAGGCAAACAACTACCAACCGTGAATATTGTCCCAAGCAAATCTCTCCTTTACATTTAAAGGATATATAAAAAATATTTCATGACAAAGAGAACTTGAAACAATTTATCTCCACCAAATCGGCAAGATTGAAATTAATCAAATATATCCTACATAGAGAAGGTCAAGAAGAACAGCAACTGGTTATATAAAATGCTCCCTACCAGAGAAAAAAGTAAATATAATAAGAATAGATGAGGCACAGCTCCTAACAGCAGGTGTATGAAATAGCAGGAATTATTAGATATTTCCCAGCCTCAACTCTCAATATCAATGGACATAAATTTCCAATTAGAAAACACAGATTAGGGGCTGGGAAGGTGGCTCAGTGGTAGAGTGCTTGCCTTGCATGCCTGAGGCCCTGGGTTCGATTCCCCAACACCACATAAGCAGAAGAAAAAAAAGTCAGAAGTGGTGCTGTGGCTTAAGTGGTAGAGCACTAGCCTTGAACTGAAGAGCTGAGGGACAGCGCCCAGGCCCAGAGTTCAGGCCCCACAACTGGACTCCCCCCCCCACCAAAAAAAGAAAACACAGATTAGATAGTAGTTTCAAAAAACAAGACACATCCATCCAGTTTCCACTAGAGATATATTTCATTGACAAAAACAAACACATACTCAAACTGAAAGGCTGGAAGGAAAATTTTCAAGCAAATGGACAGCATAAACAGGCCACAGTAGAATTACTAACATAAAATAATATAGAATTCAAATTAAAATTAGTAGGAAGAGACATTACATATTGATAAAGGCAGCTCTCCATTAGGAGGATATATCAAGTTTAATATCATTGCCCTGAATCCTGGAGCACCCCACATCATCAACCAAATACTACATAACCTTTAAACACATCTCAACCCATCATTGTCATGCATGGATTGGTTATTCAAGAGAAACTCAACCAAGAAACTGAAGACCTAAATAATTGCATTGACCACCTAGCCCTAAGAGACATCTACAGAATATACACTCAGTGTCAGTATATACCTTCTTTGCAGCAGGTCATGGAATATTCTCCAAAATACAACCTATCCTATGTCACAGAGAAATTCTGTCCAAATTGAAAGAAAAATTAATTGAATTCCCATACCTTGTCAGACCACAGCAGAATAAACTTACAATTAAACAGCTAAAGCAAAAATAATTGTCAAACCCATGAAGACTGAACAACATATTGCTGAATGACCAGTAGGACACTGAAGAGATTAGCATAGAAATCTGAAAGTTTCTGGAATTTAACAAAAATGAACACACAAAATACCAGCTCCTCTGGGACATATTAAATGCAGTACTTACAGAAAAATTTATAGCTTTGAATGCCTACATCAAGCAATTGGGGAAATCTCAAATCAGTATTTTTGTTATGTACCTAAAGCTCTTTGAAGAGAGGAACAAGTCCAAACCTAAGTGGGCAGAAACAAATGAAAAAATTAAGTCAGAAATAACTAAATAAAGACAAAATAAAACATAGAAAGATCAACAAAACAGAGCTGGTCCTTTCAATAAATTAACAGACTTGACAGACCCTTACCAAATCTGACTTAAAAGAGACCTTATATAGATAGAAAGATAAGTAAAAACACACAGATTGGGAGAAGGTCTTTAGTTGCTCTGCAACATACAATGACCTCAATCTCAAATATTCTTAGAGCTCCAAAAGTTAACCCCCCAAATAAAACAAATCCTCATAGAAACAACAACCCTCATAATATAAGTGGGCTTAAGATTTAAGGAGAGACCTCTCTGAAGAAGAAATATGAATGGCCAATAGATACATGAAAAAATGCAACATTTCTGGCCATAAAAGAAATGCAAATCAAAGCAAAATTGAGATTCCACCTCACCCCATTTTGATTGACCATTACGAAGAAAACTAATAATATCAGATGCTGGGCTGGTGGGGATATGGCCAAAAAGGAACATTACTACACTCACTATTGGTGGAAATGTAAACTTGTTCAAATACTCTGTAAAAAAAAGTATAAAAGTTCCTCACTAGAGCTCCCCGATGACCCAGCAATGATGGATCAAGAAAATGTCATATATATTCACAAGAAAATTCTATGCTTTCATCAGAATGAATGAAATTGCCCCATTTGTAAGGAAATGAAATCATTTGGAAACATAGTAATTCAAACAAGCCAGACCCAAAGAATCATAGGCTACATATTTTGATTAATTTCGAAAAACTAGTATATGTCTAGGATATTCCCAATAGCTCAATAGCAATATGCATATCACCATAAAATGATGCTTATCGAAATGAGCTCCAAGAAATGGATGCAAGATGATTGTATAGTGAACTGTTTTTAGTTATTTCTATTTAGTTTTTACCCTTTGGTTTATTCCCTGTAGTTACTGTTTTTGATTTCTGTACCCTTTGTCTTATACATAAGTTAATCTGATTTGGGGAAGGGAAGGGAAATCACAGAAATGGTCGACAAAGATTAACCAAAGCAACAGTGATATTCACTAGACGCTATGTTAGAAATAAGCTTTACAATTTTGTGGGAGTGGGATGTCAGGGTTGGGGGAAGCATGAAAAAATAAGGAAGGGGTAACACTATTAAAAATGTACTCATTACTTATGTAACTGTAACCCATCTCTCTGTATATCACCTTCATAATAAAAAAAAAACAAAACAAAAAGAGAACTCATCCAAATACAGAAAATCAGAGACAAAAATGAGACAACACAACAGATATAAGCAAAATTGAGAAGTTATAAGAGAGTACTTTGAAAATCTTACGTCAATCACCTGGAGAATCTTGGAGAAATTGATGCTTTCCTATACTGGGTCTGAAGCAAGAAGTAACACATAAGAAGAAATGAAAATGAAATGTCAGTAAACCACTTCCCATTCCAGAAAAATCTAGGCCTCAATGAATTTACCATGAAATTAAGGCCTGCAAAGAACTTACAATACACAGATGTAACTCTTCAATGGATAGAAAGGGAAATGGAATTATGAAACACATTCTATGAAGCTAGAATTAGACTCTTCCTCAAATCACATAGGGACTCACCAAAGAAAGAGAACTATGAACCCAACTCTTTGATAAGCAATTATGCAGAACTTCTTAATAAAATTCTCACCAACTAATTTCAGCAACTAACAAAAAATAATATTGTATGATCAAATAGGATTCACCCTAGGATACAATTGGATTGAATATTCTTGTCAATAATCATAATACAAACCATCAGCAGAAGCAGGGACAAGAAACACATGATCGTCTATAGGGATGTAGTAATAGCTTTTAACAAGCTCCAATACCCCTTTATGATTAAAAGGTCTGAGAAGCTAGGAATGCATGGAACATTCCTCAATATAATACACACACACACTCACACACACACACATATATGACACACACACACACATATATATACATGAAACACATATCACACACACACACACACACACACACACACACACACACACACACACACACACACACACACACACACATATATATGACAGAGATAATTAGCATTTACCTAACCGTGGAAGCACGGAGACATTAACATCAGGAATGAGACAAGGATGTCCACTCTCTGCACTACTCTTCAATATGGTAGTGGACTTTCTAGCAAGAGCAATAGGCAAGAGAAAAACATAAAGGGGATCCAAATAGGGCAGAAGTAAAACTATCCCTTTTTTACAGATGAAATGTTCCTGTATTTAAAGGACTCTATAGCTTCCTCCTCCAAGTTACTAAAGGTGACACTAGCCTTCAGCAAAGCATCAGGGTATAAAACCACAAGAGTCAGTAGTTTTTCTGTGTTACCAACAATGGGAAGATCCAGGCTGAAATCCAAAAAACAACCTCATATGTATTAGTTTCAAAATCAAATCAAATCTAAACTAAACAAAACAACAACAGGAATTAATTAATTTAATTAAAAATGTGAAGGACCTCTACTGTGAAAACTTTAAAAATCTAAAAAGGGAAATTGAAGGAGACTCAAGGAAATGGAAAATCTTTTAATGCTCCTGGTTGGAAGAATTTACATGAAGAAACTGCAATACTGCCCCCAAACAATTGACAATGCAATACTCATCAAAATCCCAACTATATACTTCAATACAATAAAGAAAGCAATCCAAATTTAATACGGAATTACAAAATTACAGATGAAACAGAAGGCTTAGAAATGAACTCATGGGCCTATAGTGGTCTTACACACACACACACACACACAGAGAGAGAGAGAGAGAGAGAGAGAGAGAGAGAGAGAGAGAGAGAGAGAGAGAGAGAGAGAGAGAGAGAGAGAGAGAGAGAGAGAGAGAGAGAGAGAGAGAGAGAGAGAGAGAGAGAGAGAGAGAGAGAGAGAGAGAGAGAGAGAGAGAGAGAGAGAGAGAGAGAGAGAGAGAGAGAGAGAGAGAGAGAGAGAGAGAGAGAGAGAGAGGAATTCTATTCACCTATCAGAAAGGATGACTTTTCACCAGTCTTAAGGAAAATGAAAGGCTTGGTAAAATTATACTAAGAGCAAAAAGAACGGAATGCAGACTCAGAGCAATATAAGTTTCATGGATTCATTCATTTATGGTAGCTAGAAGGTGCCTACAAATCTACAAATAAACAAGACTGATTCTATCTCGTCCCAGTTAGAATGGCCATTATCAAGAAAGCTAACAATAGCAAATGTTGACATGGATGTAGCCAATTGGGAACTCTATTACACTGTTGGTGGGAAATTACACTTGTTCATCCACTGTGGAATGCAATACAGAGTTTCCTGAAAAGACTAAATATAGATCTCCCTTAAGACCCAGTAATTCCCCTCATCGGCAGTAATTCAATAAATAACAAACAATCTCACATGAAAGCTACCTGCATAACACAGGCCCAGAGTTCAAGGACTTGCAAAACGTTACCACTGCTGTTATTTGTTTCTTCAAATATGAACTTTTGACATGAGAAACCAAGTCATTCTATTTGCAGTAGCTAGGATAGGACTTAAATGTTGTGGGTGATAAAAAGGCTTCTTTGTTGAATGTTAGGAAAAGAGGTAGGCAGTCCAAGAAAAGGGAGATTTTTTTGTTGTTAGTCTGAAGGGCTTGAAGTCTGGGCTTGGGCACTGTCCCTGAGCTCTTCAACTCAAGGTGAGTTCTCTACCTCTTGAGCCACAATGCAACTTCTGGTTTTCCTGTGGTTAAATGGAGATATGAGTCTCAGGGACTTTCCTGCCCAGGGGGCTTTGAACCACAGTCCTCAGCTTCCTGAGTAGCTAGGATTACAGTTGTGAGCCACTGGCACCAGGATAAAAATGGGGGAATTTTAGAAAAGAAAATCCACCTCTTCACCTGTGTCTAAACCTCAGTTATCACTATTAGAACACTTCATCCTCAACTCATTTCACCAGACATTTGTAAATTTTCTCTTACTCTTTATGTAGGAATACTGCAGTCAATATCAACTCAGCTGTGGGACTGGATCAATTGTATGTTAATTGCTAGCACCTAAATCAAGAACTGTTACATCAAAACAAATGAACCCCTCAGTTGGAATAATTGTTTTCTCTTTTTATTACAAATCTGTGCTTTATTAATTCCTAATGTGATACTGGACCTCCTAACAGACTGATGATATTTTCTTTCTCTTCAGCAATTGTCCTTCTCCCACATGTGGTCAAATATTTAAGATTTCAAAGATTTCCATTGATAATTCATTAAGTTGACCTCTAAGATAATGTGCATTTCTGGAATTTGGTCTGCTGTCTTGTTCTTACATGCACAGGCTTTTTATGATTTATTTGTTCTACAAGCAATTCTACTTTCCAATCTTCGTGTGATCAATTTTAGTCCCTCTCATCAGTCTTTCTGACCCTCTCTCTGGAGTCTCATTTGAGTCTGTCTCATAAAAATATATTATCAACTAAATGACTCTCAACTTCTGTTTCTGGCCTGACTGCATGTAGTCTGTGATAGCAGCCCTGACTGGCTGTGCTTACTGGAGTGTTTTTTGTTTGTTTTGTTTTGTTTTGTTTTGTTTTTAGAAGTCTAGGATCACTATTGAAGGTAGTAGCTTTTCTGAGCCTTTGTGATCCCCTGGCTTAGAGCCAATGGGTTTTTCTCCTAAAGATACAAAGAACAGGTGACTAAATTCCTGTTTAAATTGTCTCAAAATGAGGCAATCTGGCATCCTTGCAAAGCCATAAAAAATCCTCTATAACCAATTACAGAAATGTTATATCAAGATGGCTTGTTAAGATGACTGTTCATTGGAAATGTTCATCTCCAAGTCACCACCATACAACTGATCACATTCCTGGGAGCAGACTTTTGGAAGAAAGGTTCCCCTTCCTTCCTTATCTTATTATAGATCAAACCATACTATTCTGCAGTTGTGGTCAGCCTGGAGCACTTTTTCCCAAGAATATTCTGTAGTGTAAAAGAGGACCAACTATCAAAATAAAGGTGAAAATACTTGTCTACTACAGAATGATTTATTGTGCTTATATCTATTGTTATTTTAACAAAAAATCTATTGTTATTTTCATTACTTCAAACACATGGATAATTTATATTGGGATTAGACAAGTGGCAAAGGATTAATAGAATAAAGATTCCATTTACTTTCATATATCCAATATAATACACTTAACCCCTTATGAAAAATTAAATCCAACTGTAGAAACAATGTCAAAAATATAAAATAAGCCTTAATATGAATAATCTGGCACACATAAACCATCATCTACTCAGAAATGCAGTCTCTCTATAGATATTTATTTGGTGCAGAAAAATAATTAATGTATATGACTTTTATGTATCATCTGAAATACTCCTCGTGTATATAATTGTATATAATTTTATAGACGTTACCTAGACAGGAATTTAACGTGCATGTAGAAATCAAATTTCCACAGTTTATGCTAGATGAGAGGAGTCATACTCTCTTGTACTGTGTGGTGTGAATTTTACCACAGTGCTGAACCCTTCCACTTAATACCAAAAGTCATTTGCAATAATTTATTATTTGATGTTAAGATGAGTGCTAATTGTAGAATACACTTAGAATTATTACATTAATTCACAGAATTAAAAAGTAATGATATATTATTTGTTTAAATTCCAATGCTTCTCAATTTTACAATTCATGAACTATATTATTAAAATTAGATTCACTTTCTTCTTTTCTATAGCTGCTAAAAGTAAAATTATATATTAAGGATTCAACATTAAGAAATCAATAATAAGTAACTTATTAAAATGATATAGTACTAAACTGTGATTTGAATTACAGTTCTAACAAATTGTGATGTAAACAACTGTTAATAGAATTATAGTTAATATTTTTAAACTTACCAGCTTGTTATTTGTTTCCTAATTGTGTCATTTGTTATTTTTGGTCCAAGTTGTGTCTTCATCTTTATTGTTTAGTTTTCTATTTTATCTCTATTGGTTTGCTGATTAGTTACTGACATGAGGCTGAAAATCTGTATGCTAGTTAATTACTTCCTATGTTAAAGTAAAATTTCTGCTCTCCACATCTGTTCTACTCTTAGTATAGTATTTTCCCCAGTCCCATATCCTGTATTGCTGCTCTCATGTATTTTATTTTAGTTTATTTTTATTGTGAAAATACCGTACAGAGGGATTACAATTACATGGGCAAGATAATGAATAAAGTTCTTATCAAGCATTGTTGCCCCCTCCTTTGTTTCCCCTTCTCATCCATTCTTTATTTTATTTTGTTTATTTAAATTTTACTGTCAAGGTAATGTACAGAGGGATTATAGTTACCTAAATAAGGTAATGAATTTATTTCTTTTCTAATTTGTTATCCCTTCCCCCATTTTTCTCCTTCTTCCCTCCCAACAGCCCCTCCAAGATTATTTCCAACATATTGTCTTCTCCCCCTTGTCCTTTGTCTCACCATTTTTCCCTTTCCCTAACCTAGTTCATATCAACATATTTACAATAACCAGGGTTATTCAAAATCAAATACAGTGACTAAATATTAAATATTAATCAAATGTTAATCAAAACCAAATACAGCGACTACAGGGGATAAACTATAGGTGGGGAAAACACAAAAGGATAAAAAGAAATCATGCAGTACATTAAGAACAACAACAACAAAAAAACATGTCTTGGAGTTCATTTCACTTGGAATCATCTTATACGGTCATATGTACATAGCTAGAGGGCTATTCTGCTCATCTACTAAGATTATCCTTGATGTACACAATAATGCTCCTCTATTACCCAGTAATCTCACTTCTGGGCATTTAACCAGGTGGCCACAAGCAATGCCACAGTAAAGCTACCAGCACAATTATGTTTATCACAGTATTATTTACCATAGATAAGATATGGAATCAATCTAGAGGCCCCTCAGTAGATGAATGGATCAAGAAAATCACACACACACACACACACACACACACACACACACACACACACACGGAATACTATGCTTTCATCAGAAAGAATGATACCACCTCATTTGTAAGGAAATGGAAGTTCTTGGAAAAAAATTATATTAAGTAAGCCAGACTTAAAAAAATATAGGTCCCAGAGTTTCCCTTATTTGTAATAATTAGTTTACACCAAGGATAATCTCATGTATTTTAATTTGACATTTTGTCCTATGTTGAGCATACAAAATTATTGCTGTATTGTTTGTTATTATTTCTGCAAACAGGCAGGTATATTTAAAGAATTATGTTTCTCTTATCCATTACTGGAGGAAGAACACCCAAAAGAGCAACCCCTATAAGGAATAACAACTCCTACTTATTTAGCTTCATTCCTATGTAAGACCAGTGTTGTCCCCTGTATCCTCATGTTGTAAATTACAAATCTATAGCGGTTCATCCTGTATCTCTACTATTTTCTACATTATGACCTAAATGCCCCAGCAATTGTACTTTAAAAAATTCTCTCTTAATGTTTGAGGTGTGTGTGTGTGTTTGTGTGTGTGTGTGTGTGTGTGTGTGTGTGTGTGTGTGTGTGTGTGTGTGTGTTTACAAAAATCAGAAGACAACATTTTTCCTCATTTAGAATACATCATTCAGGTCATTATAGGTTGTGGATAATGGGAGAAGTCTCATTTTAAGGATGAAACATAAAAATATATTTGTGCATGCACCACAGTTTATTATCTTGGCTTTTGTGAATAATGTGAATAACAATGAAATACAGATATATATACAAGTTACTCAGAGAGAAATAATCACATGATTGGTGGATCAGATGATATTTCAACTTTGGATTTCTTTAGAAAACTGCATACTATTTTCTACAAGGAGAATACTAACCTGTATTTTGACCAAGAGTGTAGGAAGTTTCCCTTTCTCCACACTCTCATCAGCCAACATTATTACCTTTTGAGTTTTTTAAAAGGGCAGGTTTTTACTGTGTGCAGGACCCAAGATGACCTCAGACCCAAATCCTTTTACTCCTACCTCCTAAACGCTTCGAATTACAAGCCTTTACCACCACACCTGGTTCTTTTGATTTTTTTTGATGAGGGTTATAATAATTATGAAGTAGTATCATAGTAATTTTGAATTGCATTTCTCTAATGACTTCTGTTTACAAAGCATTAAGCCATCATAGAAGTGGTATTAAACACAACTTTGTAAACCCACTGGCAATTTTCTTTGGGCCTGGCTGACTTCACTTAATATAATTTTTTACAAGTCTTTCCATTTCCTAACAAATGGGGCAATGTCATTCTTTCTGATGGAGGCATAGAATTCCATTGTGTATATATACCACATATTCTTGATCCATTCATCTAGAAGGGACATCTAAGTTGGTTCCATATCTTAGCTATCATAAATAATGCTGCAATAAACATAGTTGTGATAGTAGTTTTAGTATGGTCTTGTTTGTGGCCATTTAGGTAAATCCCCAAAAGTGGGATTGCTGGGTCAAAGGGGAGCTTTATGGGGAATCTTTTGAGGAACCTCCATAATGCTTTCCAAAGTGGTTGAACACGTTTACATTCCCACCAACAATGCTGTATGGTTCCCTTGTGGCCTCATCCCCTCCAGCTTCTGTTGTAAAAATCTGGAACACTCCACGAATTTGCATGTCATCCTTGTGCAGGTGCCATGCTAATCTTCTCTGTATCGTTCCAATGTTAGTGTATGTGATGCTGAATTGAGCACAGAATATTTTTTATATCTAAAGTGCAATTGATTTTTTTAAACTGCACAATTGAAAAAAAAGGAAGTTCAAAAGAATTGTCGTGAAATTTTACAACCATATATTTCTTTTTTTCTTTTTTTATTTTTATTTTTATTTTCTGTGAACATACTGTACAGAGGGGTTACAATTACATGGGCAAGATAATGAGTACATTTCTTTTTTTTTTTTTTTTTTTTTTTTTTTTTTTTTGTCGGTCGTGGGGCTTGAACTCTGGGCCTGGGCGTTGTCCCTTAGCTCTTCAGCTCAAGGCGAGCGCTCTACCACTTGAGCTACAGCGCCACTTCCGTTTTTCTGGTGGTTTTATTGGAGATAGGAGTCTCACGGTCTCTCCTGCCCGGGCTGGCTTTGAACCGCGATCCTCAGATCTCAGCCTCCTGAGTAGCTAGGATTACAGGCGTGAGCCACCAGCGCCCGGCTATGAGTACATTACTTATCAAGCATTGCAGCCTCTTCCTTTGTTTACTCTTCACAACTCTTCCCAGCCTCTTCCCCCGGCTCCTCCTCCCCCCCCCCACCAAAGTTGTAAAGTTCGTTTTCGACATGACAACTTGTACTTCTCATTGTTGCAACAGGTCCACCTGTATCCTTAAACGACTTCTTTTTCCCCATCTCCTCCACAGATTATACCGACATCAAATATAGTGAAAGCAGGTGTTATACTGTGGGGGAGGGACATACAAAGCAACAAAAATAATCTTATAAATGCGTTAGAAACAAATGCATGAAAGAAAAAAACATTTAAATGCATATCTAAGGGTTCATTTTCTTAACATCACATTATCTGAATCTTTTTTGCTTGACTTATACATATACTATATATTGCAAATAAGGGAAACCATGGGAACTATGTTTCTTTGGGCCTGGCTTACTTCACTTAATATAATTTTTCCAAGTTTTTCCATTTCCTAACAAATGGGGCAATGTCATTCTTTCTGATGGAGGCACAGAATTCCATTGTGTATATATACCACATTTTCTTGATCCATTCATCTACTGAGGGGCACTGGTTCCATATCTTAGCTATGGTAAATAATGCTGCAATAAACATAGTTGTGCTGGTAGCTTTAGTGTGGTCTTGTTTGTAAGCATTTGGGTAAATGACCAAAAGTGGGATTGCTGGGTCATAGGGGAGCTCTATGTGAAGTATTTTGAGGAACCTCCATACTGCTTTCCAAAGTGGTTGAACAAGTTTACACTCCCAGCAACAATGAAGTAAGGTTCCCGTCTGTCCACATCCCCTCCAGCATCTGTTGTTATTAGATATTAGAGTTCTTGATTTTTGCCATTCTAACTGGGGTGAGGTGGTACCTTAATGTTGTTTTGATATGCATTTCTTTTATGACTAGGGAGGTTGAGCATTTCTTCATGTGTCTATTAGAAAGAAGGATTCTTTCTTCTTCAGAGAAGTTTCTCTTTAAGTCTTTAGCCAACTTATTTCTTGGGCAGTTGTAGAACCATACATTTCTTACATAAGCACACATTTAAGAATAAAGTCAAATTGACATGTCAAAAACAAAATAATTCCAGATGTTTGTTATTCAAGAAATGTATAGGAGGAGGAATTCAACTATTCTGTACAAGGCACCTGTCATAATGAACACTGCAGCAAGTATTAAGGTTTGTTAAAAGTTTTAATGTTTTAAATATATTTAATTTTGGGAATTTGTTTATATATGCCAAAATTTGGACTGTTTGGCAGGTATAAAACTTTTCTATAAAGTATTTAAGATTTATAGTAACAGACATATACTACTAAGTATGTGCATTTCAGAGTTTAGGGAAATTTTATTGAGAAGTCACAAAGTTTTTGCGTAAAGAAGCAGAATAAAGAGTTCACACTTTGTTTACTACACAGTTTCTGTTAAAACTTTAGGGCTTCCTTAGTTTATATGTTAATGAGGAAAAATGATGATATAAGCCATAAACAAATAATGAGATATGCCATAAATAGTAATCTTAGTGGGTAACTTTAAAGACTGCTCATATTCTATAAAACTCTTGTTGAACTTCACAACCTTAGTCAGTGTTAAATGTACATGATTATGAGAAAATAGTAAAACCGAATATGTAGCATATTTCAAATAGTTAAAACACATGTTTTTAATTTTATTAATTAATATTTAATTATTGGTTTTCTTTATTTGTAACATTGTTTTACTTGTTGACATATGGTACAACTTTTCATTTGGGGGGGGTATCCAGTCATGGGGCCTGAACTCTGGGCCTGGGCCCTGTCCCTCAACTTTTCAGCTCAAGGCTAGTGCTCTGCCACTTGAGCCCCAGCGCCACTTCTGGCTTTTTTCTTTTTGCTTATGTGGTGCTGAGGAATCGAACCCAGGGCCTCAGGAATGCAAGGCAAACGTTCTACCACTGAGCCACCTTCCCAGCCCTTGTACAACCTTTTGTAAGTCATCATTAGGAGGTACTTTGAGAAGGTTACTTGGATGGCCAAACCAATTTTTATAGGTGCATGTTAATTTACAAAGAGGAAAATTAAGAACAAAATATGTATTATATCTAAAATATACTTGGAACTCAAAAAATTAAACCACCCAACAACAAATCCTCAAAGAAACAACTGCCCAATAAATAAGTGGGCGAAAGACTTAAAGAGAAACTTCTCTGAAGAAGAAAGAAGGATGGCCAATAGACACATGAAAAAATGTTCAACATCCCTAGCCATAAAAGAAATGCAAATCAAAACAACATTGAGATATCACCTCACTCCAGTTAGAACGGCAAAAATCAAGAACTCTAACAACAACAGATGCTGGCGGGGATGTGGACAGAAAGGAATCTTATTTCATTGTTGGTGGGAATGTATACTTGTTCAACCACTTTGGAAAGCAGTATGGAGGTTCCTCAAAAGACTTCACATAGATCTCCCCTATGATCCAGCAATTCCACTTTTGGGCATTTACCCAAATGCTTACAAACAAGAACACACTAAAGCTACCAGCACAACAATGTTTATTGGAGCATTATTTACCATAGCTAAGATATGGAACCAACCCAGATGTCCCTCAGTAGATGAATGGATCAAGAAAATGTGGTATATATACACAATGGAATTCTATGCCTCCATCAGAAAGGGTGAGTTTGCCTAATTTGTTAGGAAATGGAAAGGCTTGGACAAAATTATATTAAGTGAAGTAAGCCAGGCCCAAAGAAACATAGGTCCCATGGTTTCCCTTATTTGTAATATCTAGTATATGTATGAGTCAAGCAGAAAAGGTCAGATAATGTCATGTCAGGAAAATGAACCCTTAGATGTGTATTTTAATGTTTTTTTCTTTCATGCATGTGTTTCTAACGCATTTATAAGATTATCTCTTTGTTGCTTTGTATGTCCCTCCCCCACAGTATAACCCCTGCTTTCACTATATTTGATGTCAGTATAACTTGTGCAGGAGATGGGGAAAAACCAGTTGTTTAAGGATACAGGTGGACCTGTTGCAACAATGAGAAGTACAAGTTGTCATGTCCAAAACTAGCTTTACAACGTCGGTGCAGGGGGGGGGGAGGAGAAGGATTGGGATTGGAGTGAGGGGGGAGCCGGGGAAGGGAAGTGAAGGGTAAACAAAGGAGGAGGCTGCAATGCTTTAAGAAATGTATGCATTATCCTGCCCACGTAATTGTAACTCCTCTGTACAGTATGTTCAAAAACAAAATAAAATAAAATTTAATTAAAAAAAAGAAGGTTGAGAAAGTACCTAAAAAATTATCAAATAGAGTCTGAATCAGGAGTGTTGATAAATGTCCACACCTAATATCTTAGCCCTACTCTGAAGCAGTGGTATTACAGAGTTGAGGCAACAAAACGTGACAGACTGTGTTTTGTTTTGTTTTGTATTTTGATTTTGTTGGTGATGGGGCATGAACTCTGGGGCCTGGGTGCTGTCACTCAGCTCAAGGCTAGCGCTTCCACTTGAACCATTGCACCACTTCCATCTTTTTTGCTTATGGGTGCTGAGGAATCAAACCCTGGGCCTCATGCATGCAAGGCAAGCACTCTACCACTGAGCCACCTTCCCAGCACCTGAGAGACTGTGTTTTAAAAAAAACATCTAAACAACATTTGCTTTCTGCTTTGGGTTATATAAGGAAATATATAAATGTATTTTTATATTTTTGTGAATTGTACTTCTAAATTTATACTAACTTCAGCCACTTTATCCTTTTCAAAGTCATGAAA
This sequence comes from Dipodomys merriami, assembly GCF_024711535.1. Taxonomy (NCBI): domain Eukaryota; kingdom Metazoa; phylum Chordata; class Mammalia; order Rodentia; family Heteromyidae; genus Dipodomys; species Dipodomys merriami. Next base: position 22,098,878 of record NW_027203715.1, on the reverse strand, counting down.
TATCTCTGAGAGTTTGCTTCTGTGAAAATTGTTTTTGCATTTATAATTTCTCCTGAGTTATTTTTATTTTTATCAAAATAACTTTATATTTCATGTTGATGGGTTATCATACATCAAATGCCTTCAAATGTACATGTAGAGTCTAAAGATAGCAGTATGAATATTCTCATACAGCTCTTGTTTATCTGTTATGCACTTCCAGTATTATGATATTTCTCTCTCTTTCAATCTCTCTCATTTCCTCTCTTTCTCTTTCATGGTCCATGTCTGCTACTTAGAATTTCTGCTGATCTACTATTCCTTCAGGATCCACTGGTTTTGTGGGAACATGATAGCGACCATCAGTTATCCTTTCATTCTTTAAGAGTTATAACAGTTACATGATCTTATTCTTTGCCATTCAAAATGGCAAAACAGCAAATCTAGGAATTCCTTTTCATTTTATTACTATTATAAAGTTTATCTCATAAAAATTGTTGGGATGGATAAGACACTCTGTCCTGTGACCTAAAAGTTCTTTTTCTTGGGGCTGGGATGGTGGCTCAGTGGTAGAGCGCTTGCCTTGCATGTCTGAGGCCCTGGGTTCGTTTCCTCAGCACCACATAAGCAAAAAGAAAAAAAGCCGGAAGTGGCACTGGGGCTCAATTGGTAGAGTGCTAGCCTTGAGCTGAAGAGCTGAGGGAGAGCGCCCAGGCCCAGAGTTCAGGCCCCACAACTGGACCCCAAAAAGTTCTTTTTCTTTTAAAAACAACCTTTTTCTTTTATTATCAGTTAGTTACTACATATAATGAAAACAAAGCTATCCTATAGAAAGTACACCGAAGTTGCTCATAGGGATGAAAAACAAAGGAATGTGAGAAGTGAGTACAAAGGATGCCCATCATAGAGCACAGATCCTAGGAGCAATTTATCATGTACACTTTGTGAGAATGACAATGTGCTGGAAGTATAGGTTAAGTCACTGAACAACTGATATATATATATATATATATATATATATATATACATATATATACATATATATATACACACACATATTTATATCTGTATATTTATTTATATTTGCATATATATGTTTTATACCCTTATATATTTACAAATGTATGTTACTATACACACAAGTACAAGCATACATATACACATGTATACATGCACACATGGAGAAAGACACATAGTTACAGACAACACAAGTTTCACTAGTTGTTGAATATGCCTTGGTGGAATGCTTGGAACCAAATATGTTGAAGATGTATTTGTCTCTAAGAATTCTTTTACCACTCCTCTTATCTCTTAAAATTGGTAGTTTTTGACAGATTCGATTTGCAAAATGAAGTACACGTGATAGCAAATCACTCAGAAATCTCAGTAAGTAAAGGTCATATGGTGTTTCCTTGCTCCCTACAGAATGCTTGCTCTTGTAGACACTCTCAACAATCAAAGCATGAGGAGAATACCCTGGTCAAGAATAAAGTTATAAAGCTTTAAATGGCATCCTTACTTGAACTCCTTTTCAACAGCATCAATTCCTAAGCAGATGAGTGAATCCTCAGAACACTGGATTCTACATATACATTTAACCAACCCATGTGAAAAGTCCTATGTGAGAAATGCTGACTGAGGTCTTGCTGATTTCCTGGCCAAGAAAATAAGAAAAAAGAAAATATTTTTAATGTTTTAAAGTTTGAGAATAATTTGTAACCTGTCAACAAATGTGTAGAACACAATTATACCAAGTGAAAAAAATGCTGGCGTTTCATTTATGTGCTCTTGGCCTTGGCAAGTGATTTTAGGTGTGTCAACACAAGTAGAATCAGCAAAAATCAAGCCAGCACTTCTTCATTTAAGATACAAGGAAAGGATACAGGTTGACCCATTTTAACAATGAGATGTACAAGACAGTCTATCAGAGTGGGGGTGAATGGGGAAGTTGGGGATGTGTGAAGGAAAAACAAATGATGGGGTAACAATGCTCAAGAAGAAATGTACTCATTACCTTACTTAGGTAATTGTAACCCCTATGTACAGTATATTTACAATAAAAATATATATTAAAAAGATACAAGGAAAACTTCTGTACTTATAGGAATTTGTATTTGTCACTCAATATCAGTAAGGTATTGGTTTTAGGACCAGAGGCTATGAACACTTTGGATACTCAAATTCTCTACATGAACACAGTATATTATTTACTTTAGAATCTGCCCACAAGCTAGTGCAGAGTAATTGCTATGAAATTTTTTACTACATTCTCTGTTTGTAATGAAACATAAAATTATATTCACTATGAACAGATACAATTTTTTTCAGATAAATTTTGTCTGCAGTTTGTGGATGGAATTGGGACAGCAATTTTGAAAAGCACAAATTTCTTCACCAAGACCGGTCTGCAAATTGTAACAAGGAGCTAATACAGCATCATTGAATAGTATGGAACTCCAAGGAGAAGTACTTGAATTGAGACATTATCAGAAAGTGTAACAACCCAAGGACTTTTTAGAAATTCAGCTGCTAGATTTCTCATGGAGAGCTTTCATAACACTTTGTGAAGCACAAGTCAGAACCTCACTGAAGTGTAGATGGTTTTCCCTCTCCTTTCTGTCATGCTCTGTCATTATCAATCAACATATAGCTAATCTTGAATAATCCTCTAATAACAAAATGTTGATGGAGTGTTTATATGTAGAAAATCTGGGAAGGCTAACTTTTTCCAATTAGGACAGTCTGTATTCTATGACCCAGCAGAGAGAAAACTAGGTAAGCATCCATTTGCAACCTTCTGAATAATTCTGATTCTGCCCACATCAGTTATCTATCCATACCTGTGCACAAGTAAGAAGATTTTAAAAGCATTTAGTATTTAAAATTTAAACTTAAATATAGAATGAAATTAGTTCCAATGCATAACATTAAGATATTTAGAAACAACTGAGAAACCTAAAGGTCTATAAGATTTATTTTTTTTTAAATTGTATTTTATTTTATTTGAGAACATACTGTACAGGGGGGCTACAATTACATGGGCAGGATAATGCATACATTTCTTACCAACATTGCAGCCTCCTCCTTTGTTTACCCTTCACTTCCCTTCCCCGGCTCCCCCCTCCCCCCACCCAATTATACCCCCCTCCCCCCCCCCACACCGACATTGTAAAGCTGGTTTTGACATGACATTTTGTACTTCTCATTGTTGCAACAGGTCCACCTGAATCCTTAAACGACTTGTTGGTCCCCATCTCCTCCACATGTTATACTGATATCAAATATAGTGAAAGCGGGGGTTAAACTGTGGGGGAGGGACATACAAAGCAACAAAGAAGTAATCTTATAAATGCGTTAGAAACACATACATGAAAGAAACGAAAACATTAAAATACATATTTAAGGGTTCATTTTCCTAACATCACATTATCTGACCTTTTCCGCTTGACTCATACCTATACTAGATGTTGCAAATAAGGGAAACCATGGGACCTATGCTTCTTTGGGCCTGGCTTACTTCACTTAATATAATTTTTTCCAAACCTTTCCATTTCCTAACAAATGGGGAAATGTCATTCTTTCTGATGGAGGCATAGAATTCCGTTGTGTATATATACCACATTTTCTTGATCCATTCATCTACTGAGGGGCATCTGGGTTGGTTCCATATCTTAGCTATGGTAAATAATGCTGCAATAAACATAGTTGTGCTGGTAGCTTTAGTGTGGTCTTGTTTGTAAACATTTGGGTAAATGCCCAAAAGTGGGATTGCTGGATCATAGGGGAGATCTATGTGAAGTCTTTTGAGGAACCTCCATACTGCTTTCCAAAGTGGTTGAACAAGTTTACATTCCCACCAACAATGAAGTAAGGTTCCTTTCTGTCCACATCCCCTCCAGCATCTGTTGTTGTTAGAGTTCTTGATTTTTGCTGTTCTAACTGGAGTGAGGTGATATCTCAATGTTGTTTTGATTTGCATTTCTTTTATGGCTAGGGATGTTGAACATTTCTTCATGTGTCTATTGGCCATCCTTGTTTCTTCTTCAGAGAAGCTTCTCTTTAAGTCTTTCGCCCACTTATTTATTGGGCAGTTGATTCTTTGAGGATTTGTTGTTGGGTGGTTTAATTTTTTGAGTTCCAAGTATATTTTAGATATGAGACCCTTGTCCGTTGTATGGCTAGTAAAGATCTTCTCCCAATCGGTGGGCTTTCTATTGATCATGCCAGCTATGTCATTTGCCCTGCAGAAGCTCTGCAATCTTATGCAATCCCATTTGTCCAACCTTTCTTTGATTTGTTGTGTTTCCGGGTCACTATTCAGAAAATTTCGGCCTGAGCCAAGGAGACCTAGGGTTTCTCCTATTCCATCCTGTAATGTTTTCAGAGTGTCTGCTTTGAGTTCAAGGTCTTTGATCCATTTGGAGTTGATTCTGGTACAGGGTGATATATAAGGATCTAGCTTTAGTTTTCTACATGTAGTTAACCAATTTTGCCAGCACCATTTACTGAAGAGGCTGTCTTTCTTCCATTCTATTGTTTTAGCTTCCTTATCGAAGATTAGATGGCTATAGGTCTGTAGGTTCATTTCTGGGTTTTCAATTCTATTCCATTGGTCCTGAGGTGTGTTCTTATGCCAATACCAAGCTGTTTTGATTACTATGGCTTTATAGTAGAGTTTGAAATTTGGTATTGATATTCCTCCAGCAGTGTTCTTTCCGTTGAGGAGCGTTTTTGCTATTCGGGGTCTTTTATTGTTCCATATGAATTTTTGGATTGCCTCCTCTATTTCCTTGAAGAATGAGGGTGGAATTTTGATAGGTATCGCGTTGAATTTGTAGATAGCCTTGGGAAGTATTGCCATTTTCACGATGTTAATCTTGCCAATCCAGGAGCATGGGAGGTTTTGCCATTTTTTAAGTTCTGTGTTGATTTCCTTTTTCAAGATTTTAAAGTTTTCATCATAGAGGTCCTTCACTTCTTTGGTTAAGTTAATTCCTAGGTATTTTATTTTTTGTGGGGCTATTACAAATGGAGTTGCTTTCCTAATTTCAGCCACACTTTTCTCATTGTTGGCATATAGAAAAGCCATTGATTTTTGGGGGTTAATTTTATAACCTGCTACTTTGCCAAAATTTTGAATCAGCTTGAGTAATTTGGGAGTGGAGTCTATGGGATTCTTTAAATACAAGATCATGTCATCTGCAAAGAGGGAGAGTTTTATTTCTTCTTTCCCTATTTGGATCCCCTTTATGTCTGCATCTTGTCTTATTGCTGTAGCTAGGCATTCTAATACTAGATTGAAGAGAAGTGGAGAGAGTGGGCATCCTTGTCTTGTTCCTGAGTTAAGAGGAAATGGCTTTAGTTTTTCACCATTGAGTATAATGCTGGCTGTAGGTTTGTCATATACAGCCTTTATTGTATTAAGGAATGTTCCATGGATTCCTAATTTTTCCAGAACCTTCATCATAAAGGGGTGTTGGATCTTGTCAAATGCTTTTTCTGCATCTATTGAGATAACCATGTGGTTCTTGTTCTTGCTCCTGTTGATGTGATGAATAATATTAATTGATTTGCGTATATTGAACCAGCTTTTCATCCCTGAAATGAATCCTGTTTGATCATGGTGTATGATTTTTTGGATGAATTGTTGAAGTCGATTGGCCAAAATTTTGTTGAGAAGTTTTGCATCAATGTTCATCAAAGAAATGGGTCTATAGTTCTCTTTCTTTGATGAGTCCCTGCCTGGTTTTGGGATGAGGGTTATGATGGCTTCATAGAATGTGTTCGGTAGTGAGCTTTCTCTTTCAATTTCATTGAAGAGTTGGAGGAGTATTGGTGTGAGCTCTGCTGTGAAGGCCTTGTAAAATTCCACTGTAAAACCATCTGGTCCTGGACTTTTCTTAGCTGGGAGGTCTCTTATTGCTGTTTCTATTTCAATGCTTGATATGGGCCTGTTAAGCTGGTTTAACTCATCTTGGTTTAGTTTTGGCATATCAATATTTGCTAGGAAAAGGTCCATTTCTGTCAAGTTCTCAAACTTATTAGCATAAAGTTTTGAGAAGTATCCCCTAATAATGTTCTGAATCTTGGTTGTTTCCGTGGTGATGTTTCCATTCTCATCTCTGAGTTTATTAATTTGGGTGTGTTCTCTCCTTTTTCTGATAAGGTTTGCTAAGGGTTTGTCAATTTTGTTAAGTTTTTCGAAGAACCAACTCTTTGTTTTGTTGATTCTTTCTATAGTTTTTTTGGATTCTAATTCATTTAATTCTGATTTAATTTTGATTATTTCTTTCCGTCTACTGGATTGGGGTTTATCTTGCTGCTCTTTTTCAAGGAGGTTTAGATGTGTCATTAAATTGTTAGTTTCTGATCTCTCCAATTTGTTGATGTAGGAGCTCAGAGCTATAAACTTGCCTCTGAGTACTGCCTTTGCTGTGTCCCAGAGGAGCTGGTAATTTCTGTGTTCATTTTTGTTGAATAGCATGAACATTTGAATTTCCTTTCTAATCTCTTCCATGACCCACTCATGATTCAGCAGTGTGTTGTTCAGCCTCCATGTGATACCGGACTTTCATTGGTGGGTTTTGGTGTTGAGACCTAATTTTATTCCCCTGTGGTCAGAGAGAATGCAAGGTATAACTTCAATGTTTCTGAATTTAGACAAGTTTGCTTTGTGGCCTAAAATGTGGTCTATTTTAGAAAATATTCCATGTGCTTCTGAGAAAAACGTGTATTCTGTTGCTGCTGGGTGAAATGTTCGGTAAATGTCTGTTAAGTCTAGTTGATCTATGCAGCTGTTTAGATCTGCGGTTTCTCTGTTGAGTTTTTGCCGAGTTGATCTATCTAGTGGGGAGAGTGGTGTGTTAAAATCCCCAACAATTAATGTCTTTGGATCTATATGGGATTTGAGGGAAAGTAGTGTTTCTTTGATAAATTTGGGTGCTCCATTGTTTGGCGAATAGATATTTAGAATTGTAATATCCTCATGAAGGAGAGATCCTTTAATTAGTATGTAGCGACCTTCTTTATCTCTTCTCACGAATTTTAGTTTGAAGTCTATTTTATCTGATATTAGGATTGCAACTCCCGCCTGTTTATGAGGGCCGTTTGCTTGGTAGATTTTGTTCCAGCCTTTAACTTTGAAAATATGTTTGTTTTTACGGGCAAGATGTGACTCCTGCAGGCAGCAGATAGAGGGGTCTTGTTTTTTAATCCAACTAGACAGTCTATGTCGCTTAATTGGAGAGTTCAGTCCGTTAACGTTAAGAGATAGGACTGAGAGGTATTTGGGGGTTCCTGCCATGTTATCCACCTTCTTGGGGGCTGTGAAAACTGGGTTCTTCCTAAGGTTCTTGGATTCTCAGTTTGGGTGCAGTTTCTTGGCCTTTGTTGCGTTCTTGTTGGTTTTTTATGTGTAGGACATCTTTAAGAATCTTTTGTAGGGCTGGTTTGGTGGAGATGTATTGTTTCAATTTTTCTTTGCTATGGAAGGTTTTTATTTGGCCTTCAGTTATGAAGGAGAGTTTAGCTGGGTACAGTATTCTTGGTTGATAGTTGTTTGTTTTTAGGGCATGGCATACGTCATTCCAGGCTCTTCTTGCTTTGATTGTCTCTGCTGAGAAATCTGAGGTAATTCTAATTGGTTTCCCTTTATAGGTGATTAACCTTTTCTCCTTGACAGCTTTAAGGATCTTTTCCTTGGTCTGGGTTGATCCTGTGTGGATTATAATGTGACGGTGGGATGTCCTATTCTGGTCTGGTCTATTTGGGGTTCTAAAAGCTTCTTGTATCTGAATAGGCCTATCTTTTTGTATGTTTGGGAAGTTCTCTGCTAGGATCCTGTTAAACAAATTTCCTAGACCATTAACTTCTGTTTCTAGGTGCTCCTCTACACCCATTATCCTTAAGTTAGACCTTCTGATGGTGTCTTCCAGGTGTTGGATAGACCTATCATATTTCTTGGACTTGTCTTGGATGGTTGTATGTTCTTTCTCTATAATATCTAGGCTGTCTTCAATCCCTGAGATTCGATCTTCTGCATGGTCTAACCTGCTGTCAAGACTCTCTACTTTGTTTTTTTATCTCTTTTCCTTCTAATTGGTCAGCTTTGATGGCTTCAAGTTCTTTGTTGAAGCTCTGTTTTAGGTCTTGTATGATTTTCTTTACTTCCTTAATTTGGTGTTCAGTGTTTGTTCTCAAATCACTTAGTTGATTGGTTATGGTTTCTTTGGACTCCCATTCCTTCTGTTGGGTTCCATTCAGCATTCCCTTTGTGGTCTCCCTGACTTCCTTCAGCTCTTTGTTAATGGATTCCATGAATGTCTTTAGTGATCTTTGTGTATTCTCTACCTGGTCTCTTAATTCGTGAATTACTCTTTGATTAGTTTCCTCCCTTCTGTGGGATTCCTGCAGTTCTCTTTGAGTGTTCTCTGCCTGCTCACGCCATTCCTCCCTTTCTCTTTGAGTATTCTCAAGTTGTTCACGCAAATCCTGTATCAGTTTTTGAGAAGCTTCCTCACGCTTATGATATTCCTGTATAAACTTCTGGGATGCCTCCTCTCTCTCCCTATCACGCTCATACAGAGTCCTTTGTACATTGTCAAACTTCTCATTTATCATGTTTGCTATTAGTGTTTGTAGAGCTATTTGGGAACTCTCCTCTGGATTATTCTTTATCTGTTCTAATCCCTGATTATCAAGATTGGGAATTGAGATACCCGAATTTGCCATTTTTCTTGTGTTTTTCCGGCTTACTCGGCCCATTTGAGATAAAGATTGCACCAGTTTTGTGCTAGAACACTATCTTAAGGCAACCATCAACCAAAGTTTGCATTTGTACAGTCAATAGTCTACAGATACAATCTAGTTCAACAGATACATCTATTCAACATCAAACGACTATATGTTAAAGGACTTCGAACCGCAGAAAAGAATTTGGAAAACCAGAAATTATTAGGATTAGGGAGAGATGTGGGTAAAAAGTAGGAATAGATTGGTGTGGGGAGGCAAAGGGAGAGTTAACTATGTCCTAATCACAGTGCAGGAAATGAGTTGGGTAGGATGCAAGTAGAGAGAGAGAGAAAAAGAAGAGACGGAATGGGGAATAAAGAGAGACCAGAAAAAGAATAGAAACGTAAAAATTAATGTTATTATAGAGGTTAAAAGACCGTCTATTTAGAGAGGAATGTGAGTATGTTCAGAGAAGGGGAGGGATATAGAGGAGATGTGAAAAGCTTTAAAGGATGGGAACGGGAGAAGAAAAGATCAAAAGTTCAGTAGAGCTAGATAAAAAACAAAAAGATAATTAAGAAAGAAAGAAAAAGAGAAAGAAGACAAGAAAAGAAAGGAAAACTCTTATTCACGTATTCCTAAAATAAAAATTATAAAATGAGAAAAAAAAAGGTTACTGGAAAACAATTATTTTTTCAGAAGAGGCAAAAATTAAAGATTAATAAAAGTTTTAGAAGGGAAAAAAATTTATATATATATATATATATATATATATATAAGGTAACAAAAAACAAAAAACAAGCAAAAAAAAGAAAAGAAGAAGAAGAAGAAAAAAAGAAAAAAAGAAAAAAAAAGAAAAAGAAAAAAAAAGTCTTTTGATTGTTTTTTTGGGGTGGGGGGGGAGGAGTGGGAAGAATCCTGTATCTCCCTTTTGTCTGCAACCAGTCTCTTGTTGGAGTCTCTGGTCAGCTTGAGGTCCTGTGGCTTGATTGGTTTCTTAAGTCGGTTGGTTGGAAGAGGCAGAAAAATGCTCTGCTTTACCCAAGATTTTGAGATCCCCCTCCCAGGTTAGTTTTCTGGGAGGGTGGTCTGCTTTGAGAGTCACAAAAGAGGGGGATGTGGTGATGAGGCTAGGTTCTGGGTAGAGTTGAGGCCTTTCAATAAACAGTAGCTTTTCCCTGGGGCTATTTTGTGATAAAGCTCACAGCGCCCAGCCTGGAGCCATTCTCAGGGTTTCTGTTTTTCAATTGATTGTCGAGGCTGCTAGAGGGAGGGGCAGCCTCTGGCTCTGGTTACCCAGTGAAGCAAGGCACTCCGATGGCTTGCGCCTGAGCTGGGTGACTTTTCCCTGGATGGAGCTGAGTCTGGCAGGTCACTTCACCGTTAAGTTCTTGTGACCTGCTAAATGACTCATTTTATTCCAAGGCCTGAGCTGGAGCTAGCAGCTCCTCCGAACTTTGTCGGTATCCAAGATGGAGATCACCGGTGCTGGGGGGGGAAGGGGTGGCCTTCCCTCCTCTGCTCCCTGAGGAGTGAGGATGTCGGGCTTGTACTCACGCCGAGTCTTGGATCCTGGGTCGTCTCTGGTCTGCAAACAGCAGGATGAAGATGTTCGCTCCTTGTCGGTTCTTGTTGGTGTTGAGTAGAATCCGCTCGTCTGCTGCGTCTGGCTCCTTTGTCCCCGACTCTCTGTGTCTCAGGTATGTCTCCGCGGCGGTGGTCGCCGCCACCGCGGCCCCGCCGCCGGAGCGGCAGCTGCTGCGTTTCCTTGGCTTCCCCTCTCTTGTCTAACTCTCTGTCCTGTGATGACACACTTGGTGTGATTCTCTGGCTTAGGACTGTTCACTGGAACTCTAAAACTCCTTTCTATGCGAGAGCTTGTTCAGATTCCAGCTTCTCCTCCGCCATCTTCCCGGAACCCCCTATAAGATTTATTTTTATTGGAAGTGAAGGAATATTGGAATTTGATTCTCTACGGTTTAAGCAATTTGCAGCAGACTTGATACTTATTAAATTTTGTATATTGAAAGGAATACAAGCCTCAACAATATGTCAATACTATCCTCTTATTTATCTCTAAAGGTTTATGCTTCTGGTCTCTTAATATTAAAACTTCAAAAAATTTTATCTGTAGCAAGTTGTGCAAAGGGGTTTCACTTCCTCATGTCAGTGTTGAATAGAGTGTATGTGCATTTCAATGTTCAGTGCATCTGGATCATTGTCCAATTTTCCAGTTTTCTTCCTTCCCTTACCCCAAACCCACCTATCCCTTCAGATTTCCTACTTATAGTCTCACATATGTACATTGAGTGTTATGACTGTATTAGTCCACCATTTCATTCTCCAGCCTTCTTCTCTACTCCCTTTAAGCCAAGATCCCCTTTTAAGACTTGTTTCAACTTCATGGTATTTTGTTAAATATCTCTACCTTTGGCATTTGTCTATGGGCTTGCCACATCCTCTCTTCCATTTTTGACCACATAAATGAGTATATTTCTCCACATTTCTAATCTCTGAATGGCTGAGATAGGTCTCTTTTACTATTCACCTTCTGTCCTAAATTTAGAATTGCACCTTCAGAGCCATCCTATAGAGTTTTTTCTTCTCTACACACTGAAGATGGAAAGGAAATAATTTCCATGCTCTTAGCATTATGCTATCCATCATGAATTTCCATGCTTATCACTTCAGCAGTCTATGTTTAAGGAAGATCTTCAATTTCTGATGATAGGAGCATGAGTCAGTTTTAATTATGCAGATTCCACTATGTAGTGAGCCCTAAATTTTCAATAAATTTCGAGTAACTTTTTATTAATAATTTAAAAAGTTTTATTTCAGTATTTGAAATGCTGCCCCAATTATTTTAAAAGTTTCACAATATGTTAGACTGAACTTTCCCCCCCATTTTCCCCACTAGTTCAGGTTAAGTCTCCTTTGGCTTTATTGTTTGAGAGGCCAAGGGATGAGGGTATACAGAGAGATGATCATTATTCAGATATCTCCTTCCTCTTCTGTTTCTGCTATTCTTGTTGAGAGTAAGACTTGAGCAGGGAACAAGAGTGATGCTTGACTTCACCATACAAGGGAGCATTCCTGGCATGTCAATTATTGTTTCTCAGTATAACTTAAACTGCTTACTCTTGCCTTCTATGTAACAGTAACCGAACTGTGGCTTCCTTGGTGCAGGAGGAAGCACACTAACAGGTTACTACCTGTAAATTTGTATCTTATATCTCAGCTTACTACCAAAAAATATAAAGCTTTGGCTACATAAATGCAAAGGTACTGATTGTCCAACAATACCTTAGTGAGCAGTAGACAATTTTACTCAGCTGCCCTCTTCTCTCATATCCTCCTCTTAATTCCCCTCCACTCATTTACCCTTCCATCCCTTCTTTCTTTGTCTCTCTTTCCTCCATATTAATCTCTATCTTCTCTCTTTTTCTTTTCCAGTAGCAAGTGATTTGGTTTATCAGACAACACATAAATAATTGAACAAATATTTATTTCTCCTCTTTTTGTGATTAGTTATTCTTAAGAAGTGAGTTCTAGCACAGCACCAGTGGCTTACACCTAGATACACAGTAGGTTCAAATTTGACAATTGCAATTCCAAGCTATTTTAAGTAGATAAACCTAAGACATTCTTTTCTCCACTTGTGGTAAAAGGAAGAAGTGAAGGTGTGGCTCAGGTGGTATAGAGCAAACATTGAGAATTAAAGCCCAGATAGAGCTCAAGGCCATGAGTTCAAATCCCAGTACCAGCACAATATAAAAAAAAACTGAGTCCTTTGTCTTTGAAAAGGGATATTTCTCCAAAAATTCATACCCAGGGAAATGTTCAAGGTCCAAGACTCTTTGTAAGTCTCTTTCACATCTTAAACTGATTCCTCTGCTTGATTCACATTATGGAAAATAGGAGTCACACTTCACATTAAAAAGTATGTGCATTGCTGAACAGTTCTTACCATTTTTAATGTAAAGGAAGCATGAGAGAGGAATTCACCTCACTTGTGTGAGTTAGGTTTGACTCACTGACAGACTTTTGCAAGTAAATGAGGGTCTGTTTACACATAAAGAAGTCTATACAGATGGTTTTCTAGGAGAGAGAACAAGGTAGCTGTGGTCCAAGTTTGAATCAGAGTAAGTTTATTCCGATGATATGGCAAAGAGAAGCTCATCTCATAGAACTCTATGCAGACAGTAATTTCAAAAGGATTAAAAACCCATGTCTATGTTGTGAACATCCAAGTTTTCACAAACAAAAAGCAGTTTCCTTAGCCATGAAAATATAAGTTAGAGCAAAAGGAACTATGTTAAATATAGTTAATGGCTGAGTGACATGTGTAAAAGAGTTCTGTAATTACAACTAAACTATAAATTTTTCATCATGTCCCTAACAAGAATCTCAAAGATAGGCCTGGCTAAATCTGTCATAGAGGACTGGGTTCATGCAATTGTCAGTTTTGTTTAGAGTCCAATATCTTCTACAGTCGCTTGGGCTGCAAACCGCTCACACCACATGCAGTGTCTGGAAAAACATGCTGTCTTGCTAGGCAGCTAAGGGATTTTTGTGCCACTGTGAATATTTATCGTTTTTCTTATAATTATACCTGTCAGTGTGAAGTCATTTCACAATAAGAACAATAGTTACTGTACCCTTTGTCCCACTAACAAATCTCAGATGTAAATATAGCCGGTAGCCCGTGGCTCATGCCTATAATCCTAGCTACTCAGGAGGCTGAGATCTGAGGGTCACAGTTCAATGCCAGCCCAGGCAGGAAATTCCATAAGATTCTTATCTCCAATAAATCACCAGAAAACTGGAAGTGGAGCTATGTCTCAAGTGGTAGAGCTCTTGCCTTGAGCTGAAGAGCACAGGGACAGCACCCAAGCCCAGAGTTCAAGTCCCAAGACTGACCAAAAAAAAAGTATGTATATATATATATGTATGTATATATATATGTATAAATGATGAGATGAATTACATTTAAATATAAATCAATATTTATGATATACATTTAATATATATATGATATATTTATAATATATACATATATTTATATATAAGATCATATTATATCTATATGTTTATAAATATATTTGTAATTAATGTCCAAAGAGTACATCTGAAGATTTCGGGGAAAATGTAGTGTGTCTAAAGGCTTATTACTGATCCATCATACTTTCAATCATTTTTTCCACTTATTACAATGTCTGGAGTACCAAGACAATGATTATTTTATTCCTTACAATTTTGGATTAGAAACACCTACTTACTTGGTATGAAACCTACCAAAATATGATCTTGAAATCACACACCACAAACTGGACATCTACATCAATTTAGCAACTTACAGGTCTCAAACATTTATTTGAATCCTGTATCTCGTAAACATTGTTTCCTTCGAGTCAGCTACATATACAAACATGCCTAGATTTTCATCCTCACATGACATAGTAAACATAACACTGTAATAAAAAATAATATGATACTGAAAAAACACCTTCGCAAAAGTAATTAAATTTTATTTTTTAAATTTAATACACTATTGAAATACTGATGAAAGAGCAGCTGAGAGAATGTTTCAAATATTAGAGTGCCTGCCTAAAGAGCATGTTTCTCATTCCAAGCATCATTATTTACATCCTTCTTCCTCCCACATAAAAAATAAATAACTAGAGAATTAACCTACATGTTCCTTAATCACTCATTGAAGAAAGAAATTGTAATATATATATATATATATATATATATATATATATATATATATGTATGTATATACACACAATGATGTACTATTTAGCCACACATAATTATGAAATCATATTATCTTCAAGAAAATAGAACTGGAAACATTCATATTAAAGCAATAAGCCATTCTGTGAAAAACAAATACTAGATTTCTCATATGCAGACTCTAGACCCAGAAAATAAAATGAATGACCCAGGTGTAATAGATAGAACTGATTAAATTTGGAAAAAAGTAAGAGAGGAGATAAAGAGAAATGCTGTGGAGTAAATATGTTCAAATATTTCATAAGTTAGTATGATGACATAATAAAACATAACTATAAAAATAGGCTAATGAAATTAATAAAAGGAATAAAATTTAGCAAGCTACATTATATGGACATATGTGTATAACACAATAAAATACCTTGTGAAATTAATATTTGCTAATAAAAAGGCAAAAATTAATTCCAGTTTTTATAGATTCATATGTTAATTTCCATTTTTTGTCCAGATATTTCCCTGATAAAGTAAAAGGAGAAATAGGTTTTGTTCATTTAAATTATTCCAGTTAACTACTGTCAATGTGAAATTGTTCAACTTAATTATTATATTAGAATATTTCCAATGTACTCTTCAAAATATTACCCTATAGGTATATACTTTTTGCTATTTATTGAATATGGTTCCTTTACTTAATTAGTATAGACCATTTTCTGAATGTAGTTTGGTTTATGCAGCTAAGATATATAATACCTGACCAGGAAATCAATTATTCAAACAGTTTTTTTTTATCAAAAATGCCTATAACAAAATAAAGAGCTAAATCCAAAGTATGTATATTTGAAGACAATACCTGTTTAGTCCTCTTCTCACATTCCCCATTCCCTTCTTGAGAATAATACACATTGTAAGGAAATGCTTTAAATGTTTTACAGAAATAGGTTGACTTTAGACCAATGAGTTACTCTATGCTGTATTTTTATTTACATTATATACAAAAAAGCTAAATTCTTACCTTATCATTTTCCTTAGACTTTATACTCATGTTTAAGCTCTGATGGGTGACAGATAAAGATATAAACATTTTTGAACAGTGGCTAAATTTAGGCTGAGGAATTTATGTACAACTATACTCTTGCAGATAAGCCTCATCAGTGCTGAGACCACGATAGCAAAATGTTAACTCAAGGTCTTAACAGTCTCTGAGCACCCTGAACATCCCACCCCCAAGATGTCACTACCATCCTCAGACCAAGTGTAGACAAATCTCAGGACATCTCACACATCTGGAATGGCTCATAACACATCTTGGCATTTCCTAACTGTACAAACCACTATGCAGAAAACTCAGCTACCTTATTATTGGTTGTAGGTCATGGGGTTTGAACTCTAGGCCTGCACGCAGTCCCTCAGCTCTTCAGCTGAAGGTGGGCGCTCTACCACTGGAGGTACAGCACCACTTCTGGCTTTCGGGTGGTTCACTGGAGATAAAGTCTCACAGATTTTCTTGTGCAAGCTGGCTTTGAACCGCAATCCTCAGATCTCAGCCTCCTGAGTAGCAAGGATGACAATTATAAGCCACCGGCAGGGACCGGCTTCAGCCTCCTTCTTAAACACAGGGGAAACCCAACTCATCAGGCCACAAACCACAGGCAATCCTTCAATTCAGACTTTGTCACCAGCATCCAAAACCATTCTTCCATGGATGGACAGCATATAATTGACACTACCATCCCACCCCTGCTCCCATTCACCCACTCCCTGCCTGCCACAGGCCATGACCTCTGGAGTTCTTGGTAAGGCACCGCCCACCCTGCTATGGCTTCACACTGGGGCAAACCTGGAGAATTCTTAGAAATGTCTGTACAGTGAGGCCATCATCTGGTCTCTCAATCCCAGCAACCCCACTACTTCACCATCTATTGCAAGCAAGGAAGGGGTGTATTTCTTTCTTTCTTGTTTTTTTTTTTTTTTTTGGTTTAGGGGCTTGAACTCAGGGCTTGGGTACTGTCCCTGATGACTAATTTTCCTCCAGATCAGTGCTCTACCACTTGAGCCACAGTGCCACTTCCGGTTGGAGATTGGAGATGAAGCTCTTGTGGGACTTTCCTGCCTGTGCTTCGAAAACAGATCCTCTGGATCTCAGCCTCCCGAGTGACCAGGATGGCAGGTGTGGGATGACAGGCATGAGACACCAGCTTATGGCGTAAGGTGTCTAGTCCTTTAGAATTTCCACCTAGTCTTCGTCTAGATGCTACCACCTAGACACCCCTCCACCTCCATCAGGGAGAGCAAAGGAAGGCTCAGAATCTGGGTGGGGCCATGGGAATTAAAGGGCCCCCTCCACACCACTAGCCATCTCTAAGCTCCCATCTGCTTCCTCCAGATTGCCTGGTCATCCAGGGCAGATCAGACCCACTAGGAGTTCTGGGGCCTGCCCTATATCCTCCTGCCCAACCCAACCAGTATCTGAGGATTTCTGGGGCCAGCTGCTCTATGTCCCAGTGGAAGACTTTGGGAAGGTTTGTGATAACTGGATCCAGGGGTGCCCAGGGGAGAAGGAGTGTCCAACTCCCCTCTGTCAATGGAGACAGAAAGCATGGATTGATCTACTAAGAGCTTTAGGGCATAGTCAACCACCTGTCACCAAGGTCCCTGGGAGAACTGTTTTATGGTGTCAGCCCTGGGGCCTGACCTCGGGGCCCTGGCGCTGTCACCCACTTTCTTTGTCTCCAGGGGAGCGCTCTTTCACCTGAGCCACAGTGCCACTTCCAGCCTTTTCTGTGTATGCAGGACCTAGGAATAGAACCCATGCTTTCCTGCAGGCTAGATGAGCACTCTACCTCTAACACACAATCCCAGCCTTGGATAGCTTTTTTTTTGTGACCCCTCAGGCCTGTCTCGGGACAATCTCACATATCTATACCAAGTCTCACACATCTATACTGAGTCTCTCACCAGCATCCCTGGCTGGACATGTTGTCCATCATATTCAGCACCTTTGATCTCTGTGCTTCCTGTCAGATCCTCCTTGTTAAGCAAGAACCACTTTTCAAGTTCTGCCTCCAAGAAGCCCATTCCGGTCACTTAGGCAGAGCTGGAGAGTCTCCGCTGTGCAGGTTGCTGGCCTTGTCATACTCTGTCTTCCATTCAGTGTGGGTTGAGAGCACACAAAAGGGAAGACCTGGATTCCAGCACCGGATTTCTGACAGCCCTGATATACCACCCAGGGACAAGTATTGTATCACACTCCATGAGAGGGAGGTCAAGGCCCGGGCAATCTGTGGGCAACAAGATGGGGCCATTTCTTTGTGTGAGCTTGAACTGAGGATCTTGGAGCTTTCTCTCTGAGTTTTATTGTTCAAGGCTGGTGCTCTACCACTTGAGCCACAGCTCCACTTCTTGCTATTTGGTGGTTCCATGGAGAGTAGAGTCTCATGGGCTTTCCAGCTTATGACTGGCTTCAAACTATGATCCTCAGATCTCAACCTCCTGAGTAGCCAGGATGACAGGCATGAGCCTCAGCCCCAGGTGACGGGCACCAAAGGCTTTTTTTTTTGCTCCTATTTATCAGCTGTCAACTAGCAAGCCCAAGTTAAAATAATCAGTTACAGGGGATCAAAATCCACTCCTAAGTCAGTCAATCCAAGGAGATAAAGTGTCTTTGGAATAGGCTAGTCTGAATTGGCTTAAGGGTGTTTGTGTGTGTGTGGGGGGTGGGTGTGTGTGAGTGTTGGGAATACCTACCCTCAACTCTGCGGTGTCTCATCATTCCAGCAGGGAGTGCATTCAGAATCCTGACCCCAAGGAAGGTGGGTGGGAGAGGGTACCTAAGGTCACATCCAGGAGGATGATTCGAATTCTGTCCTGCAACCGAAGCCTGGACAGATAAAGGAAAGAAGGAGAGGTTTAGGGGAACATCAAGGGGAGCCCCTTACCTTTGGCTACAAGTACCAGCAAGAATACGGAATCCATCTTTCTTGGTAGTCAGATAAAAGGTGTATACTGTTAATTTATTTTATGATTGTGTTGGTCCTAGGGCTAAAATTCAGGGCCTGGGTGTTATCTCTGAGCTTCTTTTGTTCAAGGCTGAGGCTCTACCACTTGACCACAGCACCACCTCTGGCTTGTGTGTGGGTTTGGGGAGGGAGATATTTTATGGGAGATAAGAATCTCACTGACTTTCCTGCCTGGGTTGGCTCTGAGTCATGACCATCAGACCTCAGCCTCCTGAACAGCCAGGATGATGGGTGGGAGCCATGAGCTCCTGACTGCCACCATCCATTTATAATCCCTTAGGCCCAGTGCCGGGCCACCCACACTGCACCTCCTTGTTGGGAGTAGGAAGCAGACATGAGTGGGTTTGATAATTCAACAGCCTACCTATCTTTGAGCATTGTTCTGGGTCTGTCTGATGGAGGCTTCCTCCTTATCCACAGCAATGACTTGGCTGTCACAAGAACAAATGTCCCCTGGGAGCTATCAGGTCTTGGGTCTTTCCTCTGCACCCCCCCCCTCACCGAAATGAAACTCCGCAGCAAAGGGTAGTAGACATGGAGTGTTTTCATGGTCTTATAGCCAGGATCTAGCCAGATAGGTGGGGGTATGGGTCAGAGGCATGGGATTGTGCTAGGCAGGGGGACAAGGCAACACCTCCTCATCCACTTTCCTTCAATGGTGTAGCAGAGGGATGTGGGGAAGGACTCATGGGATGGACAATGAATAACCATCACGGTCTAGCCGGGGTACAGAGGGGCTTACCTCATAAAGCTGGTTCAACAGGCTGAGTGAAACAGCTCCTGACCCACAGCCCACCTCCAGAATGAGAGGGCCACCTTGGGTTCCAGGCACATGGGGATGCTGGACCACCTCCTCCAGCACCCATTCAACCAATTCCTGAGAGAGAGGGAAAGAGAGAGGGAGAGAGAGAGAGCAAAAGGGAGAGAGAGAGTGAAAGGGAGAGAGAGACAGAGAGAGAGAGAGACAGAGAGAGAGAGAGGAAGAGAGGGACAGAATTACACTTAAGCCAGGTGCTGGTGCCTCAGGCATATAATCCTAACTACACAGGAAGCTGAGATGTGAAGATCATGGTTCATAGCGGTCCCTGGCAGGAATGTCTGTGAGAATCTTATCCTCAAAGAACCAACAGAAAACCATAAGTGATGCTGTGTCATGTGGCAGACTGCTAGCCTTGATCTAAGGAGCTCGGGGACAGCATCCAGGCCCAGAATTCAAGCCCTACGAGTGACAAGAAGTGGACTTCCCACCACAAGAAGTGGACTGAAGAACACCCACTGTCCTAGGAAGCATGGCAGAGAAGTCAGGTCAAGCTTCCTGTCAGCTGGGGGTCATGAGTAGGTCACCTGGCTATTGCATGCCTCATTTTCCCCAGCTGCAAAACTGAATGCAGTGAAGGATCCCCTTCCTCATGGAGATAGGGTAATGATGAAAGACAGCCATGTTTCATTTCATAATCCAACACCTGTTGCATGATTAATAACAGACCCAATCTGAGCCTTTTCTGGGTAACTTCCTGTCATATGTGCACAGAATTGTTGAGAACCGTATCTGACAGATGCTCCCTCTGTGCTGGTCCTGCTCGAGAGATCCCTCTGTATTAATCCCTTGTTTCCTCACAATTGTCCCGTGAGGAGACTGAGGTCCGATGGTCGATATCCAACACAGAGCTTCACCTGTGGTCAAGAATGGGCTGCCATGGACTAAGAGTTTGGTACAATCCATTTAAAACGAAGACGCTAGGTGTCTCCCATCCCTCCCCCCATACACAAACATACCTCCACCGTCCTTTGCAGGCAAAGATGCATTACTTTCTTTTTGTTGGTTGTGGAGATTGAACTCTAGGCCTAGGTGCTTCCCTGAGATCTTCAGCTCAAGTCCAGCACTCTACTACTTGAGCCACAGCACCACTTCGGGTTTTCTGGTGCTTTATTGGAGAGAAGAGTCTGAGGGTCTCTCCTTCCCAAGCTGGCTTTGAACCGTGATACTAAGACCTCAGCTTCTGAGTACTTAGGATGACAGCCATGAGCCACTGGCACCCGACCAAAGATGCTTTTTCATGGCTGTCATCCTATCCCCTCAGGAGACGGAGATCTGAGGACTGCAGTTGGACGCCACCCTTGGCAGCAAAGTCATTGAGAACTCTTATCTCCAATTAAACACCCAAAAACTTTGCAAGTGGAACTGTGACTCAAATGGTAGAATACTAGCTTTGAGCATAAAACAAGGGATGTGACACAGACCCTAGTTCTAAGCTTTTTCTAGCATAGACCCACCCAAGAAAGGGAAGCAGGTGAGCATACAGGAGCTCAAAGCTCACACATAATACTCAAGACTCACAGAATAGACCCTATCCTGCTCTGATTCTTTAGATTCTATGTCCTAGGTCATGGCAGTCTTAGACGGGACTAACCATGCACCAAGTCAGGACGTTCAAGTACAATCTCATACTTAGGATCACGTGACCTCATCAAGGACTCAACATCTCTCGCTGTCCTGCCTCGACACTGGGCAGTCAGGTGAGGTCTAGTTATCCAACCACAGGATATGGGAATGAAAGGATTTCTCAGCCAAGGGATAGAGACTGGAGAGCTCTAGGTCCCTCTCTTTCAGGAAGGAGAAAAAGGCCAATCCATCCCAGGAATTTTCCTGGGTTGTGAGTATCCTCAAAAAAAACCAATCCTGCTCAGAGCCCAGTGGCTCTGGTTTTCCCACCAGCCTCGACCTTCAGTCAGCCCTCTCTGAATCCCACATCTTCCATCTAGACTAAAGGCTGAGCCAGCAAAGAGACCCACCTCTACCTCTGAGAATGGCAGTCATGGGGCCCTAGAGTCGCCTAGAGGAAGTCTCTGGGCAACACGGGTCTGACTCCCGCCCTCATTCCCTGGCTGTCCTGTGACAGTGGCATGTTTACCTCTGTCTCTGCTCGAGGAATGAACACTGGGGGTGTCATCTTCAGATTGAGCCAGCAAAAGTCCCAGTCCCCAAGGATATACTGCACAGGCATCCTGCAGCGGACAACAGCCAGGTTGTCAATGGTGAACCCTGAGTGCCAGGACTTTTAATAGCCATGTGGCTGGGTCGAAGTCTGTATCACTGATGGTCTAGGTTTTCCAGTGAGGTCATGGTTCCAATGGCCTGACACACCTGATCTGGGATTTTCCTACCTGTCAAATTCCTGCTAATCCCTTGCCATCCCTCTGTTGACACTCCCTCATCCTATACCTCCCTAGCCCTTGGACACTTTCTTCTTATCTGACCAGAAAATAAACTTGGTATGCCAGGGGAGATTGAAACTCAGTGACCCACCCTGAGCCCTAGGGTCTACCTGAGGCTGTTTCCCTCTGCAGTTGGCCACCACACAGATCATGGATGGCATGAAGTTGCTGATGTCATGAAGGAGTCAGTGGCTTGGTTCCACATACTGGCTTTAGGCTCTGAAACTGTCCCCACGGAGATTGTGAATGGTTGGCTCCCTTTATCCAGGGACTCCAAACCAAGGCTTGCATGCTCCCTTCTTCCTTCCTTTCCTCCTTTTCTCCCTGCATCTTTCCCTCCTCTCTTTTTCTTTCCTTTCTTTGTGTCACTCCTCCTCTTGAACTCAGAACCTGGGTGCTGTCCCTGAGCCTTTTTTTTTGTGTAGGTTGTGGGGCTTGAACTCTGGGCCTGGGCGCTGTCCCTCAGCTCTTCAGCTCAAAGCGAGCGCTCTACCACTTGAGCTACAGAGCCACTTCCGGTTTTCTGGTGGTGTATTGGAGATAGGAGTCTCACGGTCTCTCCTGCCCGGGCTGGCTTTGAACTGCGATCCTCAGATCTCAGCCTCCTGAGTAGCTAGGATTACAGGCGTGAGCCACCAGCACCCGGCTGTCCCCGAGCCTTTTTAACTCAAAACCAACAGTCTACAGTTTGAGCCACCTGCCTGGGACTGAAGCTTCAATCCTCCCATCTCAGCCTCTTAAGTAGCTAGGATGACAGGTGTGAAGGACCAGCAGCCAGCTCAAACCAAGATTTCTTCATGTGCTGTGGAACCAGCACTGGAACCTTTCATCGTCTATGACCCGTCCCCCCCCTCCCGACCTGGCACTCACTGTAACAGTTTGTTGGATAAATAAATGAGCATCTGCCTACGACAATACTACAGAAAAGTCCCATCCAATTCAGGTAAGCAACCTGGGTGGAGGTAAAGCCTGATGTAGCTCTCCCACAGTTCTCCCTCCTCCCCCTTCCCACCCTCCTGGTGCCACCGCACTTAACTGTTTTGTTTCTAAGGGGCCTCTGGGATGCCTATCTTCTCAAAGATCTCTGTCCAGCCACTGACCAGCTCTGTGGCACTCAATTCCCCACTTAGCTGTGAATAAGGTTGCCTTGAGGTGAACGCCCGGCTCAAGGGGCCTCCTCTCCACTCCCTGGGGTCAGACAGGATGGTCCACCACATCCAGCCCCCATGTTTCATGTTGCAGAGAAAGGATCCCTGAGGCATCCTGGGTCTCTGAATCTCCCAGAGTCCAGTACAGGTGCTGGGAATTGTCTCTGCTCACAGCTGGCAGGCTGTGGATGGCGAGGTCACAATCTCTGCTCCCCATGACATCCTCGCCTGTGGTGATCACCCTAGAGAAAGCCGGAGGAGAATCAGCAGCTGCCAGAGAAAGGCAGTCAAGGCACCACATTCATAGCATACCATCTGGCTTGGGAACTCTGCCTGTGCTGCTTTGAATATCATTGTTGGGTGGCTGAAATGGTCCATCTAATTTGACCCAGAATCCCAGGCATTAGTAGAAATTGCCAGCTTCAAGAAAAATCTCTGAAAAGCTGGCATTTTTCACTTGTCCCAATCAAACTTAATGGGTTCAAAAGTCAGTAGACCCCTTTTTCCTTGCAGACAGCCTACAGCAGGTTACAGAAAATGGCATTCACAGAGCCCTAGCTAACTGCCATGTCCTGATCCCAAGCAGACTCCAGCAGGGGGAAAACACTTGCCTACCATTGACCAGCTGGAAACAGCCCAGGAAGGACACAGATTGGACTTTACAGGACTTCAGGGAGGACTGCCCACCAGTGCACTGCCCCAGGAGGGAATCCATGCCACCATTGGGGGCCCGGAGCCCACTGCCCAGATGCCCACGGACACTGTCAATACCCTGGATAAGATTCCCCTCTCATCTTTGTTGTGATGAACCCTCTTATCCTGTCACATTGTTTGTCACAGCCCCTGCCCTACTCCCCCCATCTCATTCCCTGTTTATGTTTGGCAGACTCATTCCCAACCTTGAATTACCTCCCACTATACACACGAGAGCAGACTGTCTGTCTGGAAGTGTGCGGCTGTGGTCACAGTAGCCTCACGAGCCTTTTGGCTGAAGACAGAAGGGCAGGTGTCCACTCTGGTGTGTGGTTCACACAGGCCTCCTAGAGGAGACCCATGTAGGCCCAGCAGCTACTGTGGGCTGCAAGAAAGCGGAAGAAAGAGGTGGAAAGGATCATCTACTATAACCTTTCCTAACGGAGCCATGAAACAGTGAAAGAGAAAACAAAAAATGTGGCTGGGCTTGTACTGGGCATTAATGAATAAAGAAAAACAAATAAAATGCTTTTGCTCTTTTTAGACAGGGTGATTTAAATATATTTTCATTGTTCTTATCTCCCTGATCTCCTAACACACACACACACACACACACACACACACACACACACACACACAGAAACACAAACACATACAAATCCAAACCAGTGACAGAAGACTCATCCATGCAGCACCAGCAATTTGCCAACTGATCATTCACCTGAGCACAGTCAGGCTGTATAATGAGAAAGACAAACTCTCTCTCTCTCTCTCTCTCTCTCTCTCTCTCTCTCTCTCTCTCTCTCTCTCTCTCTCTCTCTCTCTCTCTCTCTCTCTCTCTCTCTCTCTCTCTCTCTCTCTCTCTCTCTCTCACACACACACACACACACACAGACTCAGAGCAGTGCCTCTCCTGAGTTTGTTGGTTTCTCATTTGGATGATGTACCAGCTCAAGCATGGGGGTTCCCTTGTCAGAACCAGGTGCTCCCACCCAAGTGAAACAATGTTCTAATAATGCAGAACCACCCTGCCTCCCCCTTTCTTCAGGGCCAGACCCTTTCCCCTGGGAACAACCAGCCTTGACTCCCCATTCACCAAAACCCTAGGCCAGGACACTGGGTGGAGTCTGGAGACAGGTGGCTCTTCAGAGCCTGGACAGAAAACAAAGCAGGGGTCATGGTGCCTACAGAAAAGTGTCTGACCTGGGGTGGGGGCATTGTTGGGGACTTTGATGGGGTCCTAAAGGCTATATAATTGGATGGACTCCCTACTTCCAGCCTAGTTACTTCTGGGTGACTTGGCAGATTCTTGGGGAAGATGAGGAGACCACATGTACTGGGAGCACTAGCAGAGGTTGGCAGAGCTGGGAAATGTGATCACCCAGTCAGAACTGTTGACAGCTGGGGTTGGAGGTACAGGCCGAGTGTATGTTTGTGAGAGGGGGTACATTTTTCTCCCAAATATCCACCTTCTAGCTGACCACAGTGCTCTCACCTCTCTAGTGGGCTTTTCTGGGAACGTCCTCAGGTGAAAGGGTCACTGAGCACAGAAGACAAGGGCTCACAAGGGGGGGCTACCTTCTGCATCCAACACACCCCTCCCCAGTAAAAAGGAGAAGACCCTAGAAGGCAGGTGTGGAGGTGCTGCTTCCCACCTCTGACTAAAGCCACCAAGTTTCTACCAAGGAGAGAAAGGGTGCAGATATGCGGCTGTGTGGCTCCAACTGCTCCAAGACAGGGGCTCTGTGTTGGCCCCTCCTCACCCATCCCTGCAGCTCCCCTTTTCCTGCGACACTGGCCGCTATGGATGGGGTGGGATCCCCGGGTCGACACCCACCTCCACCCCCCACCCCTGGGGTGCATTTGTGGCAGAGCCAGGGAGGATTGTAGGGCACGGGGGAGGTGCAGGTGGGACAAGAGAGGGGAGGCCAGAGGCGCTGGTCAGTGGGGGTGGGGAGGAAGCCATAGAGTAGGGGGCGTCGCAGGGGGCAGGGGTCATGGGGTGTGGGCCTGCAGGGCGGACACACATGTGTGCTGCTGGGAGAAGCTGTAGTCTGCGAATCCAGGTGTGCACCCAGAGTCTGAGGACCCGGGGCTGTGACTAAGTCGGGCCACAAGTTGGCCAGGGGTGGGCCCTCTCTGCCGGGTGACTGCAAGAGGCTCCGTGGGTCACAGCCGGCAGCGCCATGTTTGAGACGCAGGGCTGCTGGGAGGGGGCGGGGACATCTGCGGGTGCGTGGAGGGGCTGTGGGAAGCCTCTGCTCTTTTTCCTCAGCCACTGCCGCTGTTTCAACGGCCTCTTCCCCTTGGCCACTGCCTCTGCCTCAGCAGCCAGTGCCTGTGCTATGCTCCCCGAACTGGGACCTCAGACTCAGGGCCACCATGGCTGCTGCGCTTCCGCAGGACTGTGTGCAGCAATGTGCCTGCCATGAATGTTCCACATGCTTTATGTTCCCGGCCAGGACCCACACTATGATCTGGGCGGCCACCAGCCACTGAAGCCATTTCCACTGGTGCTTGTGCTCATGCTCACTCTTCTCTCTTCTCTCTGCTCTCTCTCAGCCCTATACTCCTCTCCTGGGCCACCCCACTCCTGCTGTGCACACGCCCTTGCCCCTTGGGCCCCTGGCCATTGCTGCCACCAAAGTGGGTCTCTGGGTCCTGTCCCCTCCTCCCCTGGGCCACGCCCCCCACCCGTGGCCACAGCAGCCCTGACTGGGCCCTGAGGCTTCCAGACCATGGCAATTGCAGCATTACTTCAGCTCAGCACTCCCCCCCAACCCCACTACCGGCCCGGGGAATCAAATTTCCCCTCAGCCCCACCGCTGGGGGAGACTCTCCTCCATCCCCCTCCACTCCACACACCAAACAGGTGCATGGTGACATTCGTGTGTATATGTGTTTGTGTTTGTGTGTGTGTGATTGTTGGGGATAACTACCTCTCAAGGACTCAGAACATAGCACCCTTTGGGATGACTCAGCACACAGCCCACTTCCAAAAATAGCACAAAGCACCCTGTGTAAAGGACTCAGCACATAGCTCTCTTTGAAGGACTCAACATGTAGTACCCTGGGTAGAATACTCAGCACACAGCATCCTTTGAAGGAGGGAGTCCATAGCCCACAGTGTAAAGGCCTTAATGCATGGCATGCTTTGAAAAACTCAGCATGTAGCACTCTTTCCCAGAGACTCATCACACCCTGTGTTAAGGCTCCACACACAGCACTCTTTGAAGGGCTGAGTATGAAGCACCCTGTGTGAAACACCCAGTGCACAGCACCCTTCGAAAAACTCAGCACACAGAAAAATTTTGAAGGACTCAGCACATACCAAACTGTGGAAGAACTCAGCACACAGCACCATTTGAAGGACAGTACAGAGCACCCTGTGTAAAGGACTTGGCACACACATTCAAAAAACTCGTCTCATCCCTCTCTTCTGAAGGGCTCAGCACATAGCAGGACCCTTTAGGATGAATTAGCACACCACACCTTTTGAAGGACGCAGCATACAGTACGTTGTGTAATGGACTCAGCACACAGCACCCTTTGAAAAACCCAGGTCGGCGCACTCTTCTCATGGACTCAGTACATAGCACCCTTTGGGATGACTCAGCAAACAGCACCTTTTTGAGGACTCAGCACAAAACCCCCATGTGGGAAGGACCCAACAAATAGTGCCTTCTGAAGGACTCACCACATAGCTGTATTTCACAAGTTCAGCTGTCATTAGAATTAGGGTGCTTTTTTCAGTATCACCATTCTTCAGAAACACTTCACAAATCCTACTAGATCACATTTAGCCAACTTGTGTTTTATGGGGGAAGGTCAGCTGGGGGTCTTGAACTCAAAGTTTAGGGGCCCTTTCCCTGAGCTCTTTGGTTCAATGCTAGAGTTCTACCACTTGGAGGCACTGTTCCAATTTTGTTTTTTGGGGGTTTTTCTTTGACAGGTCTTATGGTAATAAGTAAGGCCAAGTTGGGGTATCCGTGGGCAAAGGCTCTTAGCACAGCCTGGCGCTGACCTCTCCCTTCCTTGTGTCCCTGGTAAGCTGGGCCTCCTGGAGCTCTCTTGGCCTAGGGTGGAACAAACCTGCTCTGGCATCAGCAATCAGGGTGAGCAAAAGTCAGCTTGGCCCTGGTCACTTCCCCAAATTGAACTCTAGAGGATGATGGCACAGGGCCGCATGTTTCGCATCTGGCCACCAGGGGGCAGGAGTGGCCCACCATAAGGATTGTACCTGCGAGTTGTGTTTACTCTTGCTTCCCTGGGCCTCCCATCATGCTTCAAAGCCACCCTGGGCAGGAAAGTCCTTGAGACTCTTACCTACAATTAACCATCGAAAAGCAAGTGGGGCTGTGGCTCAAGTGGCAGAGCACTACCCTTGAGCAAGAAAGCTCAGGGATAGAGCCTAGGCCCTGAGTTCACACACACACACACACACACACACACACACACACACACCACATGCATTCAAAAATCAGAGATTTCTACATTTCAATCTTAGGGTATTCTCTACTTTTTCCCCACTAAGCCTGGTGGCTGCTGGCCTAGGTGTTTGATGCATACAACACCATCTGGCATCTTTAATTTTGGGGAAACAGAATGGCTAGAAGGTCAGCCTTCCCTTATTCAAGCTCCTTAATTGGGTCATGGTCTATCCAGGCCTTTTGGGGCTCCTTTACAGACTCGCCAAGATGCCTTCAAAAGGCATCACATACTGGGCACTGGTGGCTCATGATTGTCATCCTAGCTATTCAGGAAGCTGAGACCTGGAGGATCACGGGGCCAAGCCAGTCTGGGCAGGACAGTGTGTGAAACTCTTATCCTTGATGAACCATCAGAAAACAAAAGTGGCCCTGTGACTCAAGTGGTAGAGTGCCAGCCTTGAGAAAAAGAGATCAGGGACAATGCTCACAGCCAACAACAACAAGGAGAGGCATTGCGTGTTGGCTTTGAGATTGGCATGGGCCAAATATAATTGGAATTTTCAAGTGCTCCAAGACAAAGCAGTACCTCCTTTAGTCCCATGCTCCTCCATCTCATCTCACCCCTTGGCTTGGTCCGTGCTTTGGGTCAGCATGGCTCTGGCTGTATGGGTGGGCTACAAGGAAGATCCCCGAGCAATCTCCCCACCTCCTTCTGCCCTGCTCACACTGCTGCTTCTACTCTTTGCCATAGAACTTCTTCCTGCAATCCATCCATGAGGTCATCACTGCCAATGTAGTGGTGAGTTGTGGGTCCGGCCTAACTCGGGGCAGTCAGACGTGGAAGTGGGTCTGTGACTAGAAGCTTCCACCCTGGGTTTGGGCTGAGGCCAGGGCTGACCTTTATTTCATCCTGAGGCTTGCAGAGGTGGGGAGACAGTGTAGACTCCACATTGAGTCAGGTAAGATTAGAATCTGGAGGACCACTTATGTGGGGGAGGATGTGGGACTCAGGGGGCCACTGTTGTTTGTACTCTCTTGGGACTCCCCTCTTCCTCTCTCATCCTTCAATGGTAGAAGAGAAACTTCAACTAAGGGTGTGGGAAGAGGGGCGGGGCAGTATTTTGGTGTGAACCAGACTTGTGCTTCATATTCATTCTAGACCCTACTTACTATTTATCTGAGGAATGGCCATATGGGTTTGTGAAGGGGGAGAATCTTCATAGCTGAGGATGTGGCTCAGTAGTAGAGTGGTCGCCTAGCATGCCTGAAGCCCTGGGTTCTATTCAACACAGAAAAGGGTGGAAGGGGAGGTGGAGCTCAAGTGGTAGAGCGCCTGCCTTGATCAAAAAGAGCTCAGGGACAGTGGCCAAGCCCTCAGTTCAAGCCTCAAGAATGGAAGAACAAATCTTTGTTGGAGGCCTTTTTTTTGTTTTGAAAACAATTTATTCTTTGTGATAAGCATAACATGGGCCTCCTTCCTGGCCACCAATGAGCCATTAGATGTCCCTTGAGTTTGGGCCAACTCCTGGCATCCTCTGCCTTACCTAACCCCCAGTTTAACCTTTTCATCATCCGGCAGATGGAGGCCTCAGGGAAGGCCACCTGGCCATCTACTTCTGGTGGCTGCCAAGGATTTGAGAGTCATTATGTCACATAGAAAGTCATCATCCACATCGGTCTATAGAAGTAAGTGAGGGAGCACTCCTCCCCTGAGCCTGGGAGCTGTGGGCAGATCTGGATGTGGGGCATCTGTAGCAGGATGTGCTCCTTCGGGGAGAGTCCACTCTGGCGTCGGGAACCCTGACCTCTCCTCTGGCATTTTCCATGCGGTCTTCAAGTTTCAATTCTTCAAAATCTTTCTGCTGCTCCCTCATTTCACCCAGCATGGGCCCTGAGGCCTCTGAAGCAGTGTTGGTGGTGGGGGGCTCAGCCTGTGCTGGCATCTGGAGACTGCTGTCTGTGCCTTCCCCTGCTAGGAGCAATAGCAGCTCCTGCAGCACTGTCCTCTTGTCCATCTTCTCCTGGGACAGCCAGTGCCTGCACTCAGCATTCTCCCAACACAGCATATGCAGGACCAACATCTGCGCTTTACATACCACAAGGGACTCCTCAATGGTTCGGATGTGTGCCGACAGCTGGCTGCATCAATGGTGGTGCTCACCTGCTGGACTCTGGAAGTCCACCTCATCAGGCAGGTCATGGATGAAGCAGATTTTCTTCTCAGAGGCACATATGTCCCGCTTCCCATCCCCATGCATGCTGTGGTGTCAGCTCATGGGATGGAGGGTCTGTGGCTCCAACTCAGTCTGGCACTGAGCTGCCAGGTGGCCCCGGGTGCCTGCAGCAGGCCCTCCTCTCCTGTGGCATGATTTTCCCTCTGTGGATCTAAGCCTCCAAGTGTGCTAACAGAGCCTAGTCCATCTACCAGGTATCATGGAATACAATTCTTGTATCCCATTGGTCAGAAAGAACCATGAAATAATGTGGCCGGAATCCTGTGATGCATGCAGAATGGGTCAAGTCAAGATGACAGTGGCTCCCCCAGCCCCTTTCCCAGGGAACTCTGTCCAATTCAGCTGGGGAAAAGAGGGTGACCAGTTTTAGCGGGATGTCTGCACAGATTGTTGTGTATGTCTGTTTGTTGCCTGTCCTAGACCTTGAACTCAGTATCTGGGCACAGTCCATGAGCTGCTTTTGCTCAAGGTTAACCCTCTACCACTGGAGCCATATGGCTCTATTTCTGGCTTTGTTGACAATGAAGTTGGACAGGGGGTCTCAAGGATTTCCCTACTTAGGGTGACTTTGACCACGATCCTCCTATCACAGCCTTGTAAGTATCAAGGAGGACTGCTGAGAACCACTGGTGCCTGCCTAATCATTGGTCTTGCTGATGTTCTTGGACAGACCGATAAGTTCCTATCCTTGGGTTGAAGTAATGGGAGCTGGAGCCCACAGTTTGAATCCTGGTCCTGCCACCTCCAAATGGCAGGCAGGAAATCCTAAGAAACTCATTCCTATCCATATGAATACCAATGGAATGTGATGTATGTCATGATTGAATGGGCAGTTCTTGAATGATTCTAGGATAAAATTATATACAATTATTTTATAGGACACTGATCGATTTTAATTAATACTTTATAAAGATTTAAACAATAACATTCATTAAATTGGGGCATAATGAAATAGCTAATAATTGGGCGTCACATAGTTAGAGATGCCATTTTTTCTGCCCGGACTTAATTGCTATATAGCATTTTCTGAATGTACTTTGGAATATGCAACTAGGATATATTATACCAGACATGGAAATCAATCATTCAAACAGTTTTTATCAAAAATGCTTATAGGAAAATAAAGAGGAAAATCCAACTTATGTGTATTTGAAGATAATGCTAGGTTAGTCCTCTTCTTGTATTCCCCATTCCCTTCTTGAGAATAATACACATAGTAAGGAAATGCTTAGAATGTTTTGGAGAAATAGGTTGACTTTAAACCAGTGAGTTACTCTATGCTGCATTTTCTTTACTTCATATCTAGAAAAGCTATATTCTCACCTTATCATTTTCCTTAGGCTTTGTACTCAGGTTTAATCTACAATGGGTGACAAATAAAGATATAAACATTTTTTAACAGTGGATAAATTTAGGCTGAGGAATCTTGGTACAGCTATACTCAGGCAGATAGGCTTCATCCGTCATGAGACCATGATATCAAATGTTAATCAATGCTTACTGGTGTCATGCTTATGAGATTTTGTGTATTATAAACAGTGGTTATTAGCAGTTGTTTTGTAATCAACATCATTTCATGGGTTAGGAACTGAAGTAAGATATTATTTTCAAAATTAAATTGAAGGAGGAATCCAAAATTAGTTACCAAGATATACATCATTAACACAATGTTTTAAAAATGCAAGCTAAAGGAAATATATGAAACAAAACAATATTTACAATAAATACAGAATCGGTATATAACATTTCTTTTATCCCAGTTGCAAAACAGCTTGCATGATGACTTTTCTGGCTATATGTTTGTTAGGTCTTGATATTTAGTTGAAGTTCTGTTCTTTCACATATTTTTGTCAGATCAAAGAGGAAATTAATTCCATGCCAGAGTCACATCCATAATTATGTTACAGTTGTATCCCGCTACTTTCTCAAAGTTTCAAATCAGCTTGAGTATATTGTGCCATTTTTGGATATAACTAAATAGGTATGCAATTTTGTCAGTACTAGAAAGATTTTGACCACTACTTTTTAAAATAGCATTTTCCAGAAACTACTTCTCTCTTTTAATGAGATTTTTAATGTCATTTATATCATGGGTTGATGTTTTCCTTCAGATAGCCCACATTCAGTCTTCTACAAAGTGTAATTTGGAGTAGTTTAAAATTATGTACACTCAGGTACACGGCTCAGATTCTATTATTTGCATATTTTGTTCTTGTTAAATCAGTAGGATTTAGGTCTCAATATGGATACTATTGGACTTATTGGTTGCATTTCTGAATTTTTTAAGTATGTGATGATTTTTGTTATTTTATTCTTTTAAATATGTGCAGCTTTAAAACAATTTGATCCATTCACGTGATTTGCTATATTAGGTTCATCTAGATGAATTTAATTACAAATTAACACCACCGTACTTCTGAGACAGTTATCTTTATGGATCTACTCAAGGGTAACATGTATTTGAGGTTTTTGTGCTTAAAAATAATCAGGCACAACAGGTTTTTGTTCCTGGGGGAGTTCTACTTTGTTGGTTGTTTTTCCAGCTGTGGTGACTTCAACATATGTGTGCATTTTATTTCAATTGTTTTGTGTCTATATTTTGTTTCATATAACAGAAAGTACATATATAATCAGTGATTTAGAACTTTTCCAAATAGAGTTCTAAGAGAGATACTTGAAGTTTTGTGGCATCTGGGACCAGGTAGGTCTTGTTAGTGGAGGGGGTAGCACAATAACAGACATTCTTTGACATCATTTGAATTCTTCCTCCTCTTACGTCACTATTTCCAATAGTATTACTTCAAAGCCTTTAGTGGAAAGAAAATAATTTTGTCTGTGTGAACTCATAAATTTTGCTTTAATTAGGATACACTATGCATTTACACTTTATATTAACTCTAAAATCTTCTTTCCTTCTTTTAAAATCACAGATGCGAATTTATAATGCTAAAATACCATCTAATAATTTAAATGAAATGGTCCAAACTATTTTTGCTTCACACTATATGTAATACAGAGTGTAATAATAGTGAGTAATGTAGTATGTAATAATTGACTTTGGGGAAAGTCAATTACAAGGGATTTTGTGAGGTACTGAGAAATATTAAAAATATGTTTGATTCTATTAAAAATTTCACAGTTACATCTAAAAATAACTCATAGTTATAAACTAATGCTAAAAAGTAAGATTGTTTATTGGAAAAAAAACAGAAGTTACAATAAGCTGGCTTTTTACAAATTGACATGGTTTGGGCTTTGGTGGCTCATGCCTCTAATCGTAGTTACTCAGGAGTCTGAGATTGAGGATAGTGGTTCAAAACCAGCCTGGGCAGAAATGTCTGTGAGACTCTTATCTCCAATAACCCACTTGTAAAATAGAAACAACACTGTGGCTCAAGTGGTACAGTGGTATCAATGAACTGAAGAGTTGAGAGACATTGCCCAGGCCCAAAGTTAAAGCCCCATGACCAACAACAATAACAAAAAATTGACATTAATTTTTACTTTATTATTTCTTGATTTTTTATTGTGAAAATACATATAGAGGGGTTACAATTACATGAGTACGGTAATGATTACATTTCTTATCAAGCATTGTTGCCTCCTCCTTTGTTTTCCCTTACCATACCTTCCCATCTCCCCCCCTAACCAACCCATGCATGCGCTAACATAACGTGTTGTACATCTGATTGTTGCAATGGGTCCACCTGTATCCCTATTTAAAGAATTTGTTTTTCCCTACTCCTCCACAAATTATAACAACATCAAATACAGTGAAAACAGGGGTTATACCATGGGGGAAGGACTTACAAAGCAACAAAGAAATCATCTTATAAATATGCTAGGAACAATAGCAAGAGAGAAAAAAAAACCATTTGAGTCCTTATCTTGGGGTTCATTTTGCCTAACATAACTTATCTGACCGTTTCTGCTTGTCTCACAAATATACTAGTTCTTGCAAGTAAGGGAAACCATGGGACCTATATTTCTTTGGGCCTGGCTTACTTCACTTCATATAATTTTTTCCAAGTCTTTCCATTTCCTAACAAATGGGGCAATGTCATTCTTTCTGATGGAGGCCTAGAATTCCATTGTGTATATATACCATATTTTATTGATCCATTCATCTCCTGAGGGCCATCTGGGTTGGTTCCATATCTTAGCTATGGTAAATACAGTTGCAATAACCATGGTTGCGCTGGAAGCTTTAGTATGGTCATGTTTGTGATCATTTGGGTAAATGTCCAAAAGTGGGATAGCTGGGAAATAGGGGAGCACTATGTGGAGTCTTTTGACGAACCTCCATACTACTTTCCAAAGTGGTTGAACAAGTTTATACGCCCACCAACAATGCAGCAAGGTACCCTTCTCTCCACATCCCCTCCAGCTTCTGTTGTTATTAGAGTTCTTGATTATAGCCATTCTGACTGGGGTGAGGTGGTATCTCAATATTGTTTAGATTTGAATTTCTTTTATGGTTAGGGAGGTTGAGCATTTCTTCATATGTCTATTGACCATCCTTCCTTCCTCTTCAGAGAAGTTTCTCTGTAAATCTTTAGCCCACTTATTTTTGGGCAGTTGTTTCTTTCTTTGAGGATTTGTTGTTGGATTTGCTTTGGTGAGTTCCAGGTATATTTTAGATATGAAACCCTTGTTTGTTGTATGGCTAGTGAAGATCTTCTCCCTATCAGTGGGATTTTTATTGATCTTGCTATCTATGTCCTTGGCCATGCAGAAGCTCTGCAATTTCATGTAATCCTATTTGTCCAACCTTTCTTTGATTTGTTGTGTTTCTGGGTCTCTATTAAGACAATTTCAGCCTGTGCCAAGGAGACCTAGGGTGTCTGCTGTGACTCCAGGTCTTTGATCCATTGGGAATTGATTCTGGTCCAGGGTGATATATAAGGATTTAGCTTTAGTTTTCTACAAGTGATTAAGCAATTTTGCCAGCCACTTACTGAAGAAGCTGTCTTTCTTCCATTCTAATATTTTTAGCTCCCTTAGCGAAGATTGGATGGCTATATGTCAGTGGGTTAATTTCTGGGTTTTCAATTCTATTCCATTGGTCCTGAGATCTGTTCTGGTGCCAGCACCAAGCTGTTTTGATTAATATGGCTTTGTAGTTGATTTTGAAATTTGCTATTGATATTCCTCCAGCACTGTTGTTTCTGTTGAGGATTGTTTTTGTTATTCGGGGTCTTTTATTGTTCCATATGAATTTTTGGATTGCCTCTTCTATTTTCTTGAAGAATGAGGTCGGAATATTCGCAGGTATCACATTGAATTTTTACATCGCTTTAGGAAGTATTGCCAGATTCATGATGTTGATCCTTCCAATCCAGGATCATGGGAGGTTTTTACCACTTTCTAAGTTCAGTTTGGATTTCCTTTTTCAGGTTTTCTAAGTTTTCATCATAGAGATTTTTCACTCCTTTGTTAAACTAATTCCTAGATATTTTATTTTTTGTGGGGCTATTACGAATGGAGTTGCTTTCCTTATGTCAGCCATGCTTTTCTCGTTGTTGGCATACAGTAAAGCTATTTATTTTTGAGGGTTAATTTTATACCGTGCTACTTTGCCAAAGTTTTGAATCAGCATAAGTAATTTGGCAATGGATTCTGTGGGATTCTTTAAATATAAGATCATGTCATCTAAAAAGATGGAGAGTTTTACTTCATCTTTCCATATTTGGATCCTTTAATGTTTGCATCTTGTCTTATTGCTGTGGCTACACATTCTAATATTACATTGAAGAGAAGTGGAGAAATTGGACATCCTTGTCTCTTTCCTAAGAGGAAATGGCTTTAGTTTTTCACCATTAAGTATAAAGCTGGCTGTATGTTTGTCATATACAGCCGTTATTGTATTGAGAAATGTTCCCTGGATTCCTAATTTTTCCAGAGCCTTCATCATAAAGGGGTTTTGGAACTTGTCAAATGCTTTTTTCTGCATCTATTGAGATGACCATGTGGTTCTTATCCTTGGTCTTGTTGTTGTTGTAAATTATATTAATTGATTTGCATATATTAAATCAGCTTTGCAACCCTGAAATGAATTCTGTGTGATCGTGGTATATGATTTTTTGGATGAATTGTTGAAGTCGATTGGCCAAAATTTTGTTGAGAAATTTTGCATCAATGTTCATCAAGAAATGGGTCTATAGTTCTGTTTCTTTGATGAGTCCCTGCCTGGTTTTGGGATGAGGGTTATGATGGCTTCATGGAATGAGTTTGATAGTGCACTTTCTCTTTCAATTTCATTGAGGAATTGGAGGAGTATTGGTGTGAGCTTTGCTTTTAAGGCCTTGTGGAATTTTACTGTAAATCCATCTGGTCCTGGGTTTTTCTTAGATGGGAGTTCTCTTATTGCTGTTTCTATTTCAATGCTTGATATTGGCCTGTTGGTTTAACTCAACTTCGTTTAGTTTTGGCATATCAATATTTGCTAGGTAATGGTCAATTTCTACCAGGTTCTCAAACTTATTAGCATAAAGGTTTGAGAAGTATCCCCTTATAATGTTCTGGTTCTTGGTTGTTTCTGTGGTGATGTTTCCATTCTCCTCTCTGAGTTTGTTTATTTCCATGTACTCTTCTTTTTCTGATAAGATTTGCTAGGCGTCTGTCAATTTTTGTTAATTTTTTCGAAGAACCAAAGCTTTGTTTTGTTGATTCTTTCTATGGCTTTTTTGGATTCTAATTCATTTAATTTTGATTTAATTTTAATTATTTTTTTCCATCTACTGGATTGGGGCTTATTTTGATGCTCTTTTTCAAGGGGGGCATATGTCTCATTAAATTGTTGGTTTCAGATTTCTTTAATTTGTTGATGTAGGAACTCAGAGGTATAAAATTGCCTCTGAGTACTGCATTTCCTGTGTCCCAGAGGAGCTGGTAATTTATGTGTTCATTTTTTTTGAATATCATGAACATTTGCATTTCCTTTCTAATCTCTTCATTGACCCACTGGTGACTCAACAGTGTGTTGTTCAGCCTCCATGTGTTACAGGACTTTCTTTGGTGGCTTTTTTGTGTTGAGTTCTAATTTTATTCCCTTAGATGTTGTTTCTTGGCATTTATTGTGGTCTTATTGGTTTTCTATGTGTAGGACATCTTTAAGTACCTTTTGTAAGTCTGGTTTGGTGGTTCCAAAAGCTTCTTATATCTCAATAGGCCTGTTTTTTGCATGTTTGTGAAGTTCTCTACTAAGATTCTGTTAAATAAATTTCCTAAACCATTAACTTCTGTCTCTAGGTGCTCCTCTACACCCATTATCCTCAGATTAGGTCTTCTGATGGTGCCTTCCAATTGTTGAATAGATCTATCATATTTCTAGGATTTGTCTTGGATAGTTATACATTCTTTCTCTATAATATCTAGTCTGTCTTCAATCCCCGAGATTCAATCTTCTGCATGGTCTAACCGACTGTCAAGACTTTCTACTTGGTTTTTAAAATTTCTTTTCCTTCTAATTGTTTGGCTTTGATGTCTCCAAA
Source organism: Dipodomys merriami (assembly GCF_024711535.1). Taxonomy (NCBI): domain Eukaryota; kingdom Metazoa; phylum Chordata; class Mammalia; order Rodentia; family Heteromyidae; genus Dipodomys; species Dipodomys merriami. The sequence continues at coordinate 22,061,200 of NW_027203715.1, read as the reverse complement.
TCTTTGTTGGAGCTTTGTTTTAGGTCTTGTATGAACTTTACTTCCTTAATTTGGCGTTCAGTATTTCTTCTCAAATCACTTAGTTGATTCGTTATGGTTTACTTGGACTCCCAGTCCTTTTCTTGGGCTCTACTGAGAATTCCCTTTGTGGTCTTCCTGAATTCATTCAGCTGTCTGTTCATGGATTCCATGAATGCCTTTATTGATCTTGGTCTATTCTCACCCTCTTTCGCAAGTCCTGTATTACTCTTTGATTAGCTTCCTCACAATCATGCAATTCCTCTTTCTCCTTGACTGATCTCAGCCTTCTCATGCGATTACTGTATCTCTCTTTGACTGTTCTCAATCTGCTCATGCAATTGCTGTATTAATCTTTGAGTAGCTTCCTCATGCTCACAAGATTCCTGTATTAATCTTTGGTTTACCCCCTCTCGCTCTCTATCATGCTCACACTGAATCCTTTCCAAGTTTTCAATCTATTCATTCACCATGTTTACCACTAGTGTTTGTAGAGATTTTTGGGAACTCTTCTCTGGATTATTCATTAAATATTCTGTCACCTGATTATCATGATTGGGAATTCATATACCCAGACTTGCCATTTTTCTTGTGTTTTCCCGCTTGTTCTGCCCATTTGGTATGAAAGTAAAACCAATTTTACGCTAGAACACTATTTTAAGGCAAGCATCAACCTGAGTCCTGTAGTTGCACAGTCAAAATGGTTGCAGATACAATCTAGTTCATCAGATACAATCTATTCAACTGCAAACAACCATGGACTAATGGGCTAATAAAAGCAAAAATGATTTGACACACCAGGAATTATTAGGTTTAGGGAGAAATGTGGAGAAAAATAGGATTAGAGGGATGTGGAGAGGTAAGAGAAGAGTGAATTTAACCAAGTCCTTATGTCTGAGCAGGAAATGGATTGGACAGAATGATAACAGAGAGATTTTTTTAAACAATAAATAAGAAATTGATAAACAAATATTTAAATTTAAGAAGTGAAACACTTAAAAATTATGTAAGTTTAAAGAAATGATATTGAGAGAAGAAAAGGATAGGATGAGATGAAAGGAGGGATAGAAAGGAAACAGGAAAACTAAAAAATAAAAAAAATTAAAATTAGGTACTTGAAAATTATATTGGTGTAAAAAAATAATACTGCTGTTCAAGAAGTTCAGCCTAAGACCTTTTGAATCGAGTAATAAATAAATTTCTGGATTATGTAAAGAATGGAGAATAACATCTAATTATCGACCGCAGGTATGTATCGGGGGATGAGCAGAACAGCAATTAAGTCAAACAAAAAAGAATAAAGAGAGAAAAATGAAAACAATATAAAGGACCAAAAGGTCAAAAGAGTTTAAACACACACACACACACACACACACCAAAAATAAAAATTATGAGAAAAAATTAACATCAAACACTTTTTAAAAAATTAAAATTGAAAAAAAAAAGATAAAAAAAAGAGTTCTTTAATTTGATTTTTGGGTTCTTTTGGTGGGAGGGAATGGGAAGATCCTGTATTTCCCCTGTGTCCATAACCAGTCTCTTGGTGGAGTCTGGTGTGCTTGTGGTGTTTAGTTTTCGTTTTGCTTGATTGGTTTCTTAAGTCAATTTTTTGGGGCAGGCAGAAAAATGCTCTGCTTTACTCAGGATTTTGTGATCCTCCTCCCAGGCTACTTCAATGGGAAGGAGATCTGCTTTGAGTATCACAAATGAGGGAGATGGCTGTTTCCTCCAGTGTGGAGATGCTGTGATGAGGCTAGGTTCTGGGTAGTTGAGGCCTTTCAGAAACAGTAGCTTTTCCCTGAGGGGCAACTCCTGAAACACTCGGGAAGCCCATTCTCAGGATTTATGTTTCCTGAGTTTCAAATGTTTGTCTAGACTGTTGTAGGGAGGGGCAGCTTCTGGCTCTGTTTGCCCTGTGAAGGAAATCACTCCTCCAAGGACAGAGCTACCACTGGCTGGGTGGGGTGACATTCCCCTGGGTGGAGCTGAGCCTGGCAGGTCATGTCTACTTCCTGTGACTTGCCAAATGACTCCTTTGTTTTCTTCCAAGGAATGAGTTGGAGCTAGCTGCTCAGCCTTACATAGGTAAGAGTCCTAGATGGAGATCTCTGGTGGTGGGGAAAGGATGGCCTTCTCTTCTCTGCCCCCTGAGAAGGAGTGAGGATGTCAGGATTCTGCTCATGCCAGAGTGTTGGTTCCTGGGTCGTCTCTGGTCTGTGATCTGCAGGATGAAGAGATCTGCTCCTTGTCAGTTCTTGCTGGTGAGTAGAATCTGCTCACAGGCCACGTCTGGGGCCTTTGTCGTGGACTCTTTCTGTAGGTATGGCGGCTACAGCCACTGGACCTGTCCCTACTGCCACCATAGCTGTGGCTACTGGCAAGTGCTCAGATCTGTCATCTTGCCTGGATTTTTCCTCTCTGGCCAAACTCTCTGTACTGTGATGGCACACTTGGTGTGACTCTGGCCTACGACTGTTCACTCAACACTAAAACTACTTTCTGTGCAAGAGCTTATTTACCCTCCAGCTTCTCCTCCTCCATCTTCCACCAAGTCCTCATAATTTTTTATGAATTTTTTTAGTGAAAAATTATTTTGGTGTTAATATTTTGGGTTAACATAAAATGAGCCTATTCTAGTCTTTTTTTTAAATTTTATTTTATTTTATTTGAGAACATACTGTACAGAGGGGCTACAATTACATGGGCAGGATAATGCATACATTTCTTACCAAGCATTGCAGCCTCCTCCTTTGTTTACCCTTCACCTCCCTTCCCGAGCCTATTCTAGTCTTAATTTAATAAATAAAACTCTCTGATTCTATGACAGCATAAATTTTGTGGGTAATGATTAAGACTAGGATGCATTTCTGAAAAAAAAATCACCACCCAAAAAAGAGGAACAAAGAGAAAACAAAATATGACAGGAAACATAAATCTTAATGGACTAATTGTCAGTTTGTTTTAACTTTTAATCAAAAATTAAATACTTGATAATGTTTTATTAACATACTTAAATTTCTTCATCTTTGTCATTTAAGATTCTCTTAAGAAAGAAATTCAACAGGCGTCAGTGTTTTTTCCTGACTTTTCATTATAGTGTATAGCTCAATATACCGAGAAAGCATTTGTTACGGGAAAAAAATCCCATTCTTTGGTTTGCTTCAATCTGTATTTAAAGCTGAATATCACATCTTACCCACCCTATTGTCTGTATTCTCATTTGAAACACTTCAATAAGTTTTCTTTCCCTGGTTTCTCAGCCAGCAAATCTTTATAAAACAATATGTTTTCATTCATTGTGCTTTCCAAAATGTATCTCACAAATGCCTAGAACGAAGCACAATCTGAAACATCTGTGGAATTTTCCACCTAGAGTACAAAATAATCACTTTTCATACTTCTTAGAACCGGCTGTTCACTGGCATTAATTGCTCTGTCACTTCCATGCTTTAAAACAATAGCATTTAACAATGGCGTACATTTTAATTGGTTTACCACATTTGGTTCGTTTTCAGCAAGGACTGTCTTCACGGAAGATGGTAATAGATGAGGTTTGCAATTATGTGTTTTAAAAGAGCTCTAAGTTGTGGATATTGAATATCCATTTCAGTGACTAAATATTTAAATTAAATCCTGTAATGTATAGTGCTTCAATTTTCTGGCTAAAGTGTTCTACAATCTAGATATTTTTAAAGGAAATATTGTACGTTGTTTCCTTGGTGACAACGTAATTGGAAGACTTAAAATTTTCATATACCATTGCCATCTTAAATGAAGTGTATGTACATGGGTTTGTGTACAGAACTTTTGGGACAGCATTAATGTTTGAATCTTGAATGGGATTTGATTGGATTTGTGGCAGGCTTTCATGGTATGAGAAGAAAAAGGCCATACTAATAATTTTATCTGTTACATTGCTATATTAGTTTATTCAAATACACACACACATACACACAGATATACACATGTGTAGTATGAAGACCCAGTCAGCCTGCAAGAAAAAGTTTTAATAGGAATTCCATAAAATATTTAGTCTGCTGATATCTGATTAGAATTTATAGCAATATCTAGTTGCTTCCACCCCTGGACAAGTCATTATCATTGGTGAAGGTGTTGCCATTTAAATTTAGAATGCCCCAGAAAGACCTATATGTTAAACAAAATTGACTTTACATTTCCTCCCAGACTGTGGAGAATACCTGAATAGTTCTTTTGGAGATTAAGTTCTTCAGAGTGAAACCTATGAGAACATGGACTCTCATCTACTTTGTTCTTTTATCTGTTAATCATTCTAGGTCAAAAACATTTCTTTTTGACATACTCCCCACCTTGACATTGTCTTGCCACAGGCCACCAAAGCAATAAAACCAACTGAACATACACTGAAACCTTCAAACTTATAAATCAGTGTAAGCCTTTCTGCTTACTAAATGGACAATATCACTTATTATGGTAGGTTATAAAGTTAACACAGAAATCTAGTCTTTCTAACAAGGTAGAGCATATAAAAATGCTTCATTATAAAATATCTAACTCCAAGTTGTATTTAGTGTTTTTGTTTCTGTAGATCCTAGGGCTTAAACTCACGGCGTGAATGGTGCTTTTGTGTTCAAGGCCAGTGCTCTACATAAAATCTGAACTGAACTCCATTTCTCCTGGTAGTTAAATGGAAATAAGAATCTAATGAATTTATCTATTCAGGCTGGCCTATTCATGTTGCATACTTTATGTAATCCCAATTCTCAGCATTGTATAGATGCTGCAACTACAATATAAAAAAACTTAATACATACTAAGGACATTTGTAAAGTATAAAATGAAGGAAAAATTTTCATCCTTTACAAATCTATGCAAAATCTATGCTAAACTATTGACGTTTTACTGTACCTTTACTGCAACCAGTTTGATATAGTTTAGTACTTGTCACACCAAGTTTCTCTATCTTCTACTGGATATTTACTTTTTCACGTATGTGTGTATATGTATACATATGTATCTATCAATATATGTCCCAATGTGGATCATCGGACTTGAAGCTGCTTTGTTTGCTGTTCAGCAATTGAACTTTGTCGGCTTATTTTGTGACAATATCTGTGCTCATTCTCATCATTCTTTTATTTACCAAATCATCGGCAGTCTAACATCAGCTTCATTTCCCGGGGAAGGTTACCAATTAGTCCAACCAATATCCACCCAGAGGGTTTTAATAAAGCATGCTTTAAGGAAGAAAGATAACAGGAAATGACAACTACAGAAATTCTACAGAGACCTGACATCTTTCACATTTATGCCTTCCTTCTCTTCTCATACTTTAGAAAGCATTGACTAACACTATAAATATAGTGCAATTATAAGTTAAGGATCAGTGTTTTTTTTTTTTCCAACCTGAAGCCTTCTTTTCCATGATTCTGGACATAAACTTTTGGGAGATTTTTTGGATTGTGATGGGATTCCATACAAACAAAGCCATGTATATCAAGAAAGTCAATGTTTTCTTTTTTTTTTCTTTGTTCATGCATTTTTTATTTTAAAATTGATATACAGGAGTTTTTTTTAATTTTTTAATTAATTTTTTTGTGAACACACTGTACAGAGGGGATACAAAATTTCCACTCAGAGTACTAAACAAAAGATGGAGAAAATTAAGGATAGCTATATATGTTAAGCACAAATACAGGCAATATCAAGATATCTTGAAATTGTATAATTTTGCTGGATAAAGTGGCTAAAACCTACAATATTATCTACTTAGAAAATAGAGATGAGAGAATTGTAGTTCCAGGCAAGCCCAGCCAAAAAAAAATGTTTCAGAAACGCTAACCATTTGCTGGGTACAATGTGTTTTGCTTGTGTTAGGAGGACCACTGTCCAAGTAGGCCCAGGCATAGTGATACTACCTCAAAATAAGCAATCAAATTACAATCTGCTGGTATGGCAGTAGTAGAGATGCTGTTTCACAAGTATAGGTTTTTGGGTAAAATCTTCCAGTACCACTAAGCATTTAAGTGTGTGACAGGGTAAGAATTTGGCATGTCTGAGGTCAAGAGTTCATCCTCATTTTACAAGCTCTAATAAAACCTTTCTCTCTTTTGCTATTTTTTAAATATAGCATAACTTCCATGCCCAAACCAAATAATTTCCTATTAGATATTTTCTCCTATCCATTAAGTAACATGTTATGTGTTCGATAATGTCCCACTGAAATCACACTAACGATCAAAAACCCATTGCATTAGAAAGTGACTGCATTTGGAAACAGAATCTCAAATGTAGAATTTAAGTTGAAGTCTCCTCCAAGAGAAGCAGAAGGCCTTGAATATGCCAAGGAAAGAGGACTTAGAAGAAGCCAACTCTGATCTTGGAGTTTTAGTTCCACCAACACAGAAGCAATGTATTTACAGTGTTAACACTACCCAATCTGTGGTATTTTATTATTACTATTACTAGTAAACATGTGGAATCTATAAGACCTGAAAAGTCATTGACTCTTGGGCTCCATGACTCACCTCTATAATACTAGTGATTAAGAAAGATGAGACTTGGGCGATAATGGTTTTCAGGCTGGTAGGACAATTCATGAGGTTATATCTCCAATTAACTACAAAAATTTCTGGGCTGGAGGCATGGTTCAAATGGTAAAATGACTACTGTTAGCAAACTGAACATGAGTTATGTCCAAGCCCCAAATTGGGATAAAGAAAAAGTCCTTAGAACAATACTATGAGAAACAGAATTATGAATAGGAAAGCAGAAACAAAAGAAATGAACTTATTCACACAGACAAAGCTTCCCAATCTGAAATATGGCATAAAATATAATATTGAGGGTTTTCCTTACTATACAATAGACTGTCTATCTTTGAAATGAAAAAGGTAAAACAATAGTAGCATAAAAGTTTTAGAAGGAGTCTGTCTTCAGAAATATATATATATATATATATGCACACACATATATATATATAATGTGTATAAAGACATATCTTTTTAGAGATTATTTGTCATCAGAAATATATACATATATCTAAATTTATGTGTAGAATGATGTACATTATAGAGAAACAAAAATATTAAAACATAAGTAAAATTAAAAAATACATCAAACCAAGTGCCAGTGACTCACGCCTATAATTCAAGCTATTCTTGGTAATGAGATCTTAGAATTCTGCTCAAAACTAGACCAGACAGAAAAGTACTTGTTATATTCTTATCTCCAATTAACTACTAAACACAGGAAATAGCTCTGTGTCTCAAGTTGTAGAGTGTTGGCTTTGAGCATAAAAAGGCTTAGGGATAATGCCCAGGCCTTGCAAACAACAACAACAAACAACAACAACAACAAAATATATCACATTAATTTCACAAAAGCATCTTTTAACTGCTGTGAACATTTCTTAGAAACATGAATACATGTCTCTGGAAAAATCTAATGAAAAGTATACACTATTTATATCTATGTTAAAGAAATGAGTATTTAGATTTTGTTTAAGATATTTATGTAATGATTAGGAATTAAGACTAATGATAATATATTGGGACTGGTCTTTTATTCTATTTTACGATAGTAATAAAACGATATTTGTACTGATTATATAAAATTACTCTTGTTTGGTATTTGAATTATAATAAGTGATAAACATTTTTAAATGATTTCTATAGGAAAGGATCATTTTCTTAATGGTATCAATTCTTTTGTAATTTCAAAACCATTAAGAAAAATATTGCAAGGCTGGTTTGCTCTAAGACTATATTTGTTTTCTTGTTCTAGTTTTCATATGTTGGTAGAAATTTAAATTCCAAAAATTCAGTGGATATTGGCATTCAGGAGTCGCTTAAGTGGAATTGTTTTATTTTGTGTGTTATTTTAACAAATAAAAATGATTATGTCTTTTCACTGCGATTGGCTCTTATCTTGAGAATAATTTCTGTCCTAGCAAAATAGAGAAAAGCAATTGGATTCAGCAAGTAACATATGGCTTTCATAAAATGCAAATGCATAGATTTAGGTTCTGTCATTTGCTAAAAGTTTCTACCAGAAAAGGCTATCAATTACTTATAAGTGATGCACAATTCCTAGATATTCCAGCTATCACATACACTTTTGGATTGAGTTATCTTTGCATAAACTCAGGAAAACAGACCAAAAAATTTCAAAGTAAACAAATTATATCTTTGTTTTAAAAGTTGTAGTTTACAAAGAATTTTTAGACAACACCAAAAACATCTTTTTAGGTATTCTGCGATTTTTGTGAAGTATTTTTTTTTTTTTTTTTTTTTGGTCCGGTCGTGGTGCCTGAACTCTGGGCCTGGGTGCTGTCCTTCAGCTCTTCAGCTCAAGGCTAGCACTCTACCACTTGAGCCACAGCGCCACTTCCGGGTTTTTTTCTTTTTGCTTATGTGGTGCTGAGGAATCGAACCCAGGGCCTCAGGCATGCAAGGCAAGCGCTCTACCACTGAGCCACCTTCCCAGCCCTGTGAAGTATTTTTAACAAGAGTTTTTTTTTTTTTTTTTTTTGCTGACATGAAATTCACATGTAATGTATTATCTCCTTTTATTGTATACATTTTAGTGCTTTGGAAGTGAATTGAACAATCATAGATTTTCCAAGCCTAATTTTCACAAACTTGCATTTGTTCAAATAGAATTGTTATAAATTTTAGAACAGACATTAAAATAGATATAAAATTCAGTTACAGGAATTTGTCCAGCATACATCTTCTATAGGGTGAGTTTTCAAAATTTGTTTTTGGGGATTATTTCCAGGGTCTCAAACATACTATTCAAGTGCAGTCAATGAACCACATACCCTGTTCAAACAAGTTTTATACTTCTCTTTAATACATACATAGAAGTGTAATGTAGATCCTATACAATTCTCTTTGAGCTCTTGAAGACTTGAAAACTTAATTGCTAAAATGATTGCAGTATTATGCAAATCATTCTGCTATGTGGAGTATATAAATTTATCCACAAATGCATTACTATATTTTGTGTCATTTTTTTATATTATGGTCATACTAATGAGTTTTATTTTTATTTTTTTACATACTACAGAGGAGCTTAATTCATATGCTCCTTCTATTGACTATTAATTTACATATATTCTTTAAAGAAATATCCTGTTTGGGAAAAAATTTATATAAAATTCGAAGATATAAAAGTACTTAAGACTCAGGATCATTGTAGAATTAACACTGTAGCATTAAGGAATATGTGCCCTCTATCTGTTGGATATGTTTTCACTTCTTTAATAGAATTATGAAAGGTTATCAGCTGATATTAACCAGTTTATTCTTGCTTTACTTTAGCCACTAATGCTTTCCATGTCAACTTTTTAGAAACCTTTACTGATCCAATATCATGAATTTTTACATTTATGTTTTATAGTTTTTGACAGGATCCTAATAGAGAACTTCCCAAGCATGCAAAAAGATAGGCCTATTCAAATACAAGAGGCTTTTAGAACTCCAAATAGACCAGACCAGAACAGGACATTCAACCGTCACATTATAAACTTCACAGGATCAATTCAGACCAAGGAAAAGATCCTTAAAGCTGTCAAAGAGAAAAGACCAATCACCTATAAATGGAAACCAATTAGAATCACTTCAGATTTCTCAGCAGAGACAATCAAAGCAAGAAAAGCCTGGAATGACGTATGCCATGTCCTAAAGACAAACAACTATCAACCAAGAATACTGTACCCAGCTAAAGTCTCCTTCATAACCGAAGGTCAAATAAAAATCTTCCATAGTAAGGAAAAACTGAAACAATATATCTGCACCAAACCAGCCCTACAAAAGATACTTAAAGATGCCCTACACATAGAAAACCAACAAGACCACAAAAAAGGCCAAGAAACCACACCCAATCGGAGAATCCAAGAACCATAGGAAGAACCCAGTTATCATAGCTCCCAAGAAGAGGGATAAAATGGCAGGAACTCCCGAATACCTCTCAGTCCTATCTCTCAACATTAACGGACTTAACTCTCCAATTAAGCGACATAGACTGTCTAGTTGGATTAAAAAACAAAAGCCTTGTATCTGTTGCCTTCAGAAGTCACACCTTGCCCATAAAAACAAACACATTTTGAAAGTGAAAGGATGGAACAAAATGTACCAAGCAAATGACCCCCATAAAATGGCAAGAGTTACAATCCTAATATCAGATAAAATAGAGATCAAATTAAAATTAGTGAGAAGAGGTAAAGAAGCTGGGTACCTACTAATTCAGGGATCTCTCATTCAGGAGGATATTACAATTCTAAATCTCTATTAATCAAACAATGGAGCACCCAAATTTATCCAAGAAATACTACTTTCCTTCAAATCTCACAGAGATCCAAACACATTAATTGTTGGGGACTTTAAAATACCTCAATCCCCACTAGATAGATCAACTCGGCAAAAACTCAACAGAGAAACCACAGATTTAAACAACTCCATAGATCAACAAGATTTAACAGACATCTACCAAATATTTCACCCAGCAGTATTAGAACATATGTTTTTCTCTGCAGCACTTGGAACATTTTCAAAAATAGACCACATTTTAGGTCACAAAGCAAACGTCCAAATTAAGAAACATTGAAGTAATACCTTGCATTCTCTCAGACCACAAGGGAATAAAATTAGAATTCAACCAAAAGCCAACAAAGAAAGTCCTGTTAAACATGGAAGCTGAACAACACACTGCTGAATCCCCAGTGAGTCATGGATTAAATTAGAAAGGAAATTAAATTTTCATGATATTAAACACAAACGAACACACAAATTACCATCTCCTCTGGGACACAGAAAAGGCAGTTCTCAGAGGCAAGTTGGAGAGATCGGAAACCAACAATTTAATGAGACATCTGAACCTCCATGAAAAAGAGCAGCAGGAAAACCCCAATCCAGTAGATGGAAAGAAATAATTAAAATTAAACCAGAATTAAATGACTTAGAATCCAAAAATCATATAAAATCAACAAAACAAAGAGTTGATTCTTCAAAAATATTAACAAAATTTATAGACCCGTAGCAAATCTTATGAATCTTATAAATAAGAAATAAGAATGGAAACATCACTACAGAAACAACCAAGATTCCGAACATTATAAGGGAATACTTCTCAAATCTTTATGCAAATAAGGTTGAGAACTTGGCAGAAATGGACCTTTTCCTAGCAAATATCAACATGCAGGAACTAAACCAAGATGAGTTAAACCATATTAACAGGCCCATATCAAGCATAGAAATAGAAACGACAATACGGGAACTCCCATCTATGAAAAGCCCAGGAACAGATGGTTTTACAGCAGAATTCTACAAGGCCTTCAAAGCAGAGCTCACATCAATACTCCTCCAACACTTCAAGGAAATTGAAAGAGAATGTTCGCTACCAAACTCATTCTATGAAGCCATCATAATCCTCATCCCAAAACCAGGCAAGGACTCATCAAAGAAAGAGAGCTACAGACCCATTTGTTTTATGAAAATCGATGTAAAATTTCTCAACAAAATTTTGGCCAGTTGAGGGGGCTGAGAAGATGGCTCAGGGGTAGAGCGCTTGCCTTGCATGCCTGAGGCCCTGGGTTGGATTCCCCAGCACCACATAAGCAAAAAGAAATAAGCCAGAAGTGGCGCTATGTCTCAAGTGGTAGAGCGCTAGCCTTGAGCTGAAGAGCTGAGGGACAGCGCCCAGGACCAGAGTTCAGATACCACGACAGGATCCAAAAACAAGAAAATTTAGCCAATCGAGTTCAACAATTCATCCAAAATATCACACACCACGATAAAACAGAATTCATTTCAGGGATGCAAAGCTGGTTCAATACACGCAAATCATTTAATATAATTCATCATATCAACAAGAGCAAGGATGGATATGAACCACATGGTTATCTCAATAAATGCAGAAAAAGGATTTGACAAGATCCAACACCCATTTATGACGAAGGTTCTGGAAAAATTAGGAATCATGGAACATTCCTCAATACAATAAAGTCTGTATAGGACAAACTTACAGCCAGCATTATAATTAATGGTAAAAAACGAAAGCCCTTTCCTCTTAACTCAGGAACAAGACAAGGATGTCCACTCTCTCCACTTCTCTTCAATCTAGTATTAGCATGCCTAGCTACAGCAATTAGAAAAGATGCAAACAGCGATGGGAATGGAAACAAAGGAGGAGGCTACAATGTTTGATAAGAAATGTACTCATTATCTTGCTCATGTAATTGTAACCCCTCTGTACAGTATTTTCACAATCAAAAAGTACATAGAAACAAATACAATTAAATAGCAAAAGTTTTCAACAACAACAACAACAGCAAAAGAATCCCACAGACTCCACTCCCAAATCACTCATGTTGATTCAAAATTTTGGAAAAGTAGCAGGGTAAAAATTAACCCTCAAAAATAAATGGCTTTTGTATATGCCAACAAAGAGAAAAGCGTGGATGCAATAAGGAAAGCAACTCCATTCATAATAGCCCCACAAAAAAATAAAATATTAAGATATAATTTACCCAAAGAAGTGGAGGGCTTCTATGATGAAAATTTTAAAAACCTGAAAAAGAAATCAAAACAGAACTTAGAAACTGGAAAACCTCCCATGCTCCTGGATTGGAAGGATCAACATCATGAAAATGGCAATATTTCCCAAGGCTATCTACAAATTCAATGCCATATCTATCACAATATTCCAGCCACATTCTTCAAGGAATTAGAAGAGGCAATCCAAAAATTCATATGGAACAATAAAAGACCCCGAATAGAAAAAACAATCCTTAACAGAAAGAACAGTGCTGGAGGAATATCAGTGCCAAATTTCAAACTCTACTAAAAAGCCACAGTAATCAAGACAGCTTGGTACTGGCACAAGAACAGATCTCAGGACCAATGGAATAGAATTGACAACCCAGAAATGAACCCACAAATCTATAGGGACTTAATCTACGAGAAGGGAGCTAAAAAAATTCAATGGAAGAAAGACAGCTCTTCAGTAAATGGTGTTAGCAAAATTGGTTAACTATTTGTAGAAAACTAAAGCTAGATCCTTATATATCACCCTGCACCAGTATCAACTCCAGAATCAAATCGATCAAAGACCTCAGAGTCAAAGCAGACACTCTGAAAACATTACAGGATGGAATAGGAGAAACATTAGGTCTCCTTGGCATAGGCCGAAATTTTCTTACTAGAGACCCAGAAACACAACAAATCAAAGAAAGGTTGGACAAATGGGATTACATGAAATTGCAGAGCTTCTGCATGGCAAAGGACATAGCTAGCAACATCAATAGACAGCCCATGGATTGGGAGAAGATCTTCACTAGCCATACTACGGACAAGGGTCTCATATTTAAAATATTCCTTGAACTCAAAAAATTAAACCCCCCAACAACAAATCTTCAAAGAAACAACTGCCCAATAAATAACGGGGCTAAAGACTTAAAGAGAAACTTCGCTGAAGAAGAAAGAAGGATGGCCAATAGATACATGAAGAAATGCTCACTCCTTAGCCATAAAAGAAATGCAAATCAAAACATTGAGATACCACCTCAATCCAGTTAGAATGACTAAAATAAAGAACTCTAATAACAACAAATGTTCGAGGAGATGTGGACAGAAGAGAACTTTACTGCACTGTTGGTGGGAGTGTATACTTGTTCAACCATTTTGGAAAATAGTATGGAGATTCCTCAAAAGACTCCACATAGAGCTCCAATATTACCCAGCAGTCTTATTTTTGGGCATTTAACCAAATAATCACAAACAAGACCATACTAAAGCTGCCCGCACAACTATGTTTATTGCAGCATTATTTACCATAGGTAAGATATGGAACTAACCCCAATGCCCCCTGTAGTTGAATGGATCAAGGAAATGTCCAATATATACCCAATGGAATTCTATGCCTCCATCAGAAAGAATGACATTGCCCCATTTGTTAGGAAATGGAAAGACTTGGAAAAAATTATATTAAGGGAAGTAAGCCAGGCCGAAAGGAACATAGTTCCCATGGTTTCCATTATTCGTAATAACTAGTATATGTCTGAATCAAGCAGAAAAGGTCAGATAAGGTGATGTTAGGAAAATGAACCCTAAGATATGTATTTTAAACATTTTTTCTTTCATGCATTTGTTTATAACGCAATTGTAAGATTATTTATTTGTTGCTTTGTATGTCCCTCCCCCATAGTATAACCCATGCTTTCACTGTATTTGATGTCCGTATAATTTGTGGATGGGAAGTGGAAAAACAAGTCGCTTAAATAAGGATAAAGGTGGACCTGTTGCAACAATGAGAAGTACAAGTTGTCATGTCAAAAATGAACTTTACAACTTGGGGGGGGGGGAGGATTGAGTGGGGAAGGAGGGAGGATGGGAAGGGATGGGAAGGGTAAACAAAGGAGGAGGCCAAAATGCTCGATAAGAAATGTACACTATCTTGCCCATGTAATTGTAACCCCTCTGTATAGTATTTTCACAATAAAAAAAAAAACAAATGGGTCTATAGTTCTCTTTCTTTGATGAGTCCCTGCCTGGTTTTGGGATGAGGGTTAAGATGGCTTCATAGAATGTGTTCGGTAATGAACTTTCTCTTTCAATTTCATTGGAGTTGGAGGAGTATTGGTGTGAGCTCTGCTTTGAAGGCTTTGTACAATTCGGCTGTAAAAACATCTGGTCGTGGACTTTTCTTAGCTGGGAGGTCTCTTATTGCTGTTTCTATTTCAATGCTTGATATGGGCCTGTTAAGATGGTTTAACTCATCTTGGTTTAGTTTTGGCATGTCAATATTTGCTAGGAAAAGGTCCATTTCTGCCAAGTTCTCAAACTTATTAGCATAAAGTTTTGAGAAGTATTCCCTTAAAATGTTCTGAATCTTGTTGTTTCTGTAGTGATGTTTCCATTCTCCTTTCTGAGTTTGTTTATTTGGGTGTGTTCTCTTCTTTTTCTGTTAAGATTTGCTAAGGGTCTGTCAATTTTGTTAATATTTTTGAAGAACCAACTCTTTGTTTTGTTGATTATTTCTATAGTTTTTTGGATTCTAATTCATTTAATTCTGATTTAATTTTAATTATTTTTTCCATCTACTGGATTGGGGTTTATCTTGCTGCTCTTTTTCAAGGAGGTTCAGATGTCTCATTAACTTGTTGATTTCAGATCTCTCCAATTTGTTGATGTAGGAACTCAGGGCTATAAACTTGCCTCTGAGTACTGTCTTTGCTGTGTCCCAGAGGATATGGTAATTTGTGTGCTCATTTTTGTTGAATAGCATGAACATTTGAATTTCCTTTCTAATCTCCTCCTTGACCCACTCGTGATTCATCAGTGTGTTGTTCAGCCTCCATGTGTTACCAGACGTTCTTTGGTGGCTTTTGGTGTTGAGTTCTAACTTTATTCCCTTTTGGTCAGAGAGAATGCAAGGTATAACTTCAATGTTTCTGAATTTGGACAAGTTTGCTTTGTGGCCTAAAATGTGATCTATTTTAGAAAATGTTCCATATGCTGCTGAGAAAACCGTGTATTCTGATGCTGCTGGGTGAAATGTTCAGTAGATATCGGTTAAATCTACTTGATTTATGTAGTTGTTTAGATCTGAGGTTTCTCTGTGGAGTTTTTGCCGAGTTGATCTATCTAGTGGGGAGAGTGGTGTGTTAAAATCCCCAACAATTAATGTCTTTGGGTCTATGTGGGATTTGAGGGAAAGTAGTGTTTCTTGGATAAATTTGGGTGCTCTGTTGTTTGCGAATAGATATTTAGAATTGTAATATCCTCCTGAAGGAGAGATCCATTAATTAGTATGTAAGGACCTTCTTTATCTCTTCTCACAAATTTTAATTTGAAGTCTATTTTATCTGATATTAGGATTGCAACTCCCGCCTGTTTATGGGGGCTGTTTGCTTGGTAGATTTTGCTCCAGCCTTTAACATTGAAAATGTTTTTGTTTTTACAGGCAATATGTGACGCCTGAAGGCACCAAATAGATGGATTTTGTTTTTAAATCCAACTAGACAGTCTATGTCGCTTAATTGCAGAGTTAAATCTGTTAATGTTAAGAGATAGGACTGAGAGGTATTTGGGAGTTCCTGCCATGTTATCCACCTTCTGGGGAGCTGCGAAAACTGGGTTCTTCCTATGGTTCTTGGATTCAGCGATTGGGTGCAGTTTCTTTTCCTTTATTGTGGTCTTGTTGGTTTTCTATGTGTAGGACATCTGTAAGAATCTTTTGTAGGGCTGGTTTGGTGGATATATATTGTTTCAATTTTTCTTTGCTATGGAAGTTTTTTATTTGGCTTTCAGTTATGAAGGAGAGTTTAGCTGGGTACAGTATTCTTGGTTGATATTGGTTTGTTTTTAGGGCATTGCATACATTATTCCAGGCTCTTCTTGCTTTGATTTTCTCTTCTGAGAAATCTGAGGTGATTCTAATTGGTTTCCCTTTATAGGTCTTTAATGTTTTCTCCTTGACAGCTTTAAGGATCTTTTCCTTGGTCTAACTTGATCCTGTGCAGATTGTAATGTGACAGTAGGATATCATATTCTGGTCTGGTCTATCTGGGGTTCTAAAAGCTTCTTGTATTGAATAGGCCTATCTTTTTGCATGTTTGGGAAGTTCTCTGCTAGGATCCTGTTAAACAAATTTCCTAGTCCATTAACTTCTGTTTCTAGGAGCTCCTCTACACCCATTATCCTTAGATTAGGCCTTCTGATCATGCCTTCCAGGTTTTGGATATATCTCTCATATTTCTTGGACTTGTCTTGGATCGTTGTATGTTCTTTCTCTATAATATGTAAGGCTGTCTTCAATCCCTGAGATTCGATCTTTGCATGGTCTAGCCTGCTGTCGAGACTTTCTACTTTGTTTTTTATTTCTTTTCCTTCTAGTTGGTCAGCGTTGGTGGCTTCAAATTCTTTGTTGAAGCTTTGTTTTAGATCTTGTATGAACTTCTTTACTTCCTTAATTTGGTGTTCATTGTTTATTCTCAAATCACTTAGTTGATTGGTTATGGTTTCCTTGGACTCCCATTCCTTCTGTTGGGTTCCATTCAGCATTTCCTTTGTGCTCTCCCTGACTTCCTTCAGCTCTTTGTTAATGGATTCCATGAATACCCTTAGTGATCTTTGTGTATTCTCTTTTTGCTCTCTCAATTCCTGTATTACTCTTTGCTTAGCTTCCTCCCGTTCATGCCATTCCTGTAGAGTGTTCTCAGCCTGCTCACGCCATTCCTGCCTTTCTCTTTGAGTATTCTCAAGCTGCTTACGCAAATCCTGTATCAGTTTTTGAGTAGCTTCCTCACGCTCATGATATTCCTGTATAAACCTTTGGATTGCCTCCTCTCTCTCCCTATCATGCTCATACAGAGGCCTTTGTATGTTTTCAATCTTTTCATTTATCATATTTGCCAGTAGTGTTTGTAGAGCTATTTTGGAACTCTTCTCTGGATTATTCATTATCTGTTCTGTTCCCTAATTATCATGAGTGGGAGTTGAGATACCCGGATTTGCCATTTTTTTTTGTGTTTTTCTGGCTTACTCTGCCCATTTGGGATGAAATTATCACCAGTTTTATGCTAGAACACTATCTTAAGGCAAGCCTCAACCAAAGTCTGTATTTGCACAGTCAATAGTCTGCAGATACAATCTACTTCAACAGATACCTCTATTCAACATCAAACAACTATATATTAATGGGCTATGAACCGCAAAGAAGAATTTGGTAAACCAGAAATTATTCGGTTTAGGAAGAGACATGGGTAAAAAATAGAAATAGAGTGATGTGGGAAGGTACAGGGAGTGTTAACTAAATCTTAATCTCAAAGCAGGAAATAGGTTGGATAGGATGAAAGTAGAGAGAGAGAAAAAAAGAAGAAAGAGAAAGGGAAAAAAAGAGACCAGAAAAAATGGAAATGTAAAAATTTAAAATATTATAGAGATTCTAAAATAAACTATTCATAGAAGAACATGAATATAATGAGACAAGGGGAGGGATATAAAGGAGATGTGAAAAACTTAAAAATAAAAACACTTAAAATATTATATAGGTATAAAGGGGTAGTACTGCTATTAAGGAATTTAATTCTAAGAGGTTTTGAGTTGAGTAATAAATTTGTGGATTAAGTGTGTACACAATGGGGTATAAGGTCTAATATTCGACTAAGGGTTTATCTGAGGATGTGCAGAATAGCAATTAAGTCACATAAAGAAGAACGAAAGAGAAGAAAAGGTGAAAAGGATAAGAAAGAAAGAAAAAAGATCAGAAGTTCAGTAGAGCTAAACAAAAACAAAATAAAAAAAAAAACAAGGAAAAAAAAAGAAAGAAAAACGCACACACACTTATACCCCTGAAATAAAATTCTAAGAAGAAAAAAAATTACTAGAAAATATTTTTTTTCAAAAAAGGTAAAAATTAAAGATTAAAAAATTTTTAGAAAAAAAAATTTTTTAAAAGGTACAACAACACAAAGTTGTTTGATTTTTTTGGGAGGGGTGGGAAAAATCCTGTATGTCCCTTGTGTCCATAACCAGCCTCTTGTTGGAGTCTCTGGTCTCCTCGTGTTCCTGTGGCTTGGTTGTTTACTTAAGTCAGTTTCTTTGAACAGGCAGAAAAATGCTCTGCTTTCTCCAGTGTATTGCGATCCTCCTCCCAGGTTAGTTCAGTGGGAGGGAGATCTACTTTGAGTACCCACAAAAGAGGGATATGGCTTTTTCCTCGTGTTTGGAGATGCTGTGATGAGGCTAGGTTCTGGGTAGAGTTGAGGCCTTTCAGCAAACAGTAGCTTTTCTCGGGGGCTGGTTTGTGAGAAACTCACAGAGCCCAGCCTGGAGCCACTCTCACGATTTATGTTTACTGAATTTCAATTGATTGTCGAGGATGCTAAAGGGAGGGGCAGCCTCTGGCTCTTATTACCGGGTGAAGAAAGCCACTCCTGGGGCTGGCGCCTTGACCTGGGTGACTTTTCCCTGGGTGTAGCTGAGTCTGGCAGGTCAGGTTAGGCTCTTGTGACCTGCTAGATGACTCTAGATTTCTTCCAAGGCCTGAGTTAGAACTAGCAGGTCCTCCGAGCTTTGTCAGTATCCAAGATGGAGATCTCTGGTACTGGGAGGGTGAGGGGTGGCCTTCCCCCCTTTGGTTCCTGAGAAGGAGTGAGGACATCAAGCTTCTAATCCCACCAAGTCTTGGTTCCTGGGTCGTCTCTGGTCTGTGAAGTGTATGATGAAGATGTCTGCTTCTTGTCGGTTCTTGCTGGTGTTGAGTAGAATCTGCTTGCCAGCCGCGTCTGGCTCCTTCGTCCCAGACTCTCTGTGAATCAGGTATGGTGGCTGCAGTGGCCACCCCCACCTCTGCCACCGCCTTCTGCGGCTGCTGGCAATTGCTCAGGGCTGTCTCCTTGCCTGTATTTTCTCTCTCTGGCCTATCTCTCTGTCCTGTGAAGGCACACTTGGTGTGATTCTCTGGCTTAGGACTGTTCACTGGAACTCTAAAACTGCTTTCTATGTGAGAGCTTGATTAGCCTCCAGCTTATCCTCCGCCATCTTCCCGGAACTGCCTGGAATTTATTTTCATGTCTTCATTCAGTTTGTTCTGCATTGTAATGAGCTAATTCAGCTCTGTAAAATCACTTTAGGTAGCAAAAATATTAACACAATGTATATCAAAAGTTTTGGCCTCACTCAACTGCTGAAAGCAGTATGCTCACCTACGGCTTCTAAGAACACTGTTTTCTTACCTTTTCCATTTACTCAATTCTTTTCTTTGTTGTTGTTGTGTTGCATTTTTAGGGGCGGGGGTCCAGTCGTGGGGCCTGACCTCTGGACCTGTGTGCTGTCCCTCAGCTCTTCAGCTCAAGACTAGTGCTCTAACACTTGAACCACAGCGCAACTTCTGGCTTATTTTTCTTTTTGCATATGCGGTGCTGGGGAATCGAACCCAGAGCCTCATGCATGCAAGGCAAGGGCTGTACCACTGAGCCACCTTCCCAGCCCTGTTCAATTCTTTTCTGAACCCAAAACTTTTTGCTTATGTAATAAGAGAAATCTTCACTATCTCATGTTAATAAGGATATTATTTTTTGTGAGCTACTTAGAAATGTGAAATAATTGGTTTGAAATAGCCAATCAGATTTTTTTCTGTGTTTCACTGCTTCACGTGCAAAGACATTGTAGAAGTGTTACAAACAGAAAAGTGTAAACCCAATACCTTCTTTCATTGTGGAGGACAATTTCTTCCTAAATATTTTGGCCCAAATTATGTTTTTCAGAGAATTACTGTGTGGTAATTAAAGGTTAATTCACATATTTTATGTCTTTTTTTTAAGAACTTTGAATTCAAATTCCACTACAACCTTGTCTCACACAGTGAGAGTATATTTCCTGTGTTAGTTCAATTCTCAAGGGAACCTTCAGGATTTACAGCAGGGTTTCAGAGGTTTGTTTGTTTAGTGTGAAAAAGAGCTATCTTCACCCACATTGCACCCTCTTTACTAAGTCTCCATGGATTTCTTTGCATGAAAGCCTATTCTCCCAGGCAATTTTAAATTTTCTTAATTGGCTGGGTTGTTAAAAATTATGAAAGATTAAAATTTACCTGTCATAACTTTAAAACTCCTTTGAAATTCCTTTATCAGAACTGTAAATTCACCTATCCTCATTCTACCTTAACCATCAAAAAGTTAACATGTTTTTGTCATGATATAGTATTCATGCAACTATTATTTTCTAGTCACTTTGTTATGCGTATATGACCATATAAGCATATGCTGAGCAAAATGAACTCCAAAATATGGAAACAGATTTTTTCATTTGTGGTTGTTGTTTTTGATGTACTATGTGATTTCTGTTTTCATTGAGTTTTCCCATATGGTTTATCCCTGCTATATTTGATTTTGTATTGTGTATACATTTACCTTAATTAGGGAAGGGAAGAGGAACAACAAAATGGTGATACAAAGGACAAGGGGAAAACCAATGTAATAGCAATACTCACAAGACAATATGTTGGAAATGTACATTACAACTTGTGAGAGGTGAAGGGGTAAAGGAAAACTGTGAGAAAAATGAGGGAGGAGTAACAAGTTTGAAAAGTTATGTATTCACTACCTTACAATTACTGTAACCCCACTGTACATCACTTTGATAATAAAAATTTAAAAATAAGCTGCATAAATTATAATTTCACTGTCTTGGTATAATAAATATTATTCTTTATGTAGTAACTTCTTAAAAACCAATACTATTTGGCATCTAATTTGAATTAATTACCCCTTCTTTATCAGAGGGTCATCAACTTGAATGTAACCCAACTAAACAAAATTTTCACAATATACTTCCCAATATTTTGAAAAAAGAATAAATTTAGTACTTTCTCACACTAAAAGTGAAAACAGTTTAATTCTATCGAAACCCATAACTTTAAAAAGTAAATAAGTTGTTAAGAAGACAGAATATATGTGTTCTTCAAAATTCCTACGACTAATAACTTCTCATTTTTAAATTCTCAACTTCCATACCTGAGAGATTCAAAACAGTACGTTTGCATGTATGAAATTCTGCAACAGATGCAGTTTCCAATAGGGTGTTACAGATTGAGAAATCAACAGAAAAATAGTCACATTCTGGTAGAGGATACAACTATGAAGCATCTGTAATAATTAATTCTTCAAGAGTAAGCAATTGTTTATCAGAGTAAGCTATTATTTCTATGACCATCAATCCCAAGATTTATACCATAATGTCATCCTACCCCAACAGTTTCCAACGTGTAAGCTGCACCTTAAAATTCCTTCTTTCACATCATGAATAGCTTATTTCTATTGTGAAAAAATACTACACCTCTGCTAATGTGATGCTCTCCTTGTTATGGAAAGAACAACACAATAAACTGAGCTGCATCATTTTTCCCCAGTGGTATTCTTGAGATCAGAACACTTGCAAATATTATTTATATTTATACTTTTTAAACTATCATAGATATTCAGGATGCTAAGATAAGAAATTTATGGTTAAAGCCCACCCAGGCAGGAACGTTTCTTGGAATCTTATCTCCAATAAACTTCTCAGAAAAAGCCAGACACAAGTGCCACTGAGGTTGATGTGGTAGGGCACGAGCCTTGAGCATAACCAGGCTCAGATAGTGTCCAAGCCCAGAGTTCAAGCTCTAGGACAAACCAATGAAACAAAAACAAAAATGAAAACAAACCCCAAACCTAGCATTTTTCTCAATGTATACAGTGGCACGTAACTAAAGAAATCGCTTCCTGTGTTACATATAGGTAGAAGAAAGAAGATGTCACACAATTACTCTCTTCATACCATATTATACCAAACCCTCAAAAATTGCACTTTTTCTAAATTTATAAATTAATATCATCCATTTGCTGGCAACTCTGTCTAAATTATTCACATTATCATATTATACATGAATGTTCGAATTATCTATTAACTACGTTCTAATTATAACTCTCTTGAAAGTATATTCTAGGAAAATAGAATGTCAGAATCATTTGTGAATGTCAATTAAACCTTCTCCTTAAAAAGAATTTTGTAGTATCCTATAGAATATCAAATTACAAACAAAATCAAAATATGTATTTTAAATCTAAATTATAATTTAGCAAGGTCTACAAAGTCCTACATTAGATGAACTTTGCTATTTCTCCAGGTTTAAGCTTTTGTAATCCTTCATCATTTTTTTGGAATCCAACATAATGATGCTTACTTACTTTTGCAAATTTTTGGATGGGAATCATGAACCAATTTGCATCTAGGAATGTTCTGTAATGAAGAGAGCATTTAAAACACAACTGAGGACTATATATGAGTTGCATTTCAATAGGAAACTTGACCTTTTGAAACATAATGACGAAATTAGCCCAAAATTGAACTGTGTATTCCTTTCTTGTTGTTTGGCTTGTTTTATTGAGACAAAATTATACTACCTGGTCCATGGAAGGTATGGCTATGTAATTCCACTCTCTAATCTCCTGTCTTAGTCTAAGTGCTAGAATTCCAGACTTGTATCACATTGTCCTGTTATAGTTTGTTGGTTTATTTAATCTAGAAACAGACTAGCAAATCTGAACTTCTCTTATAATCTTATCCACTAGACTGACTGCTCAGACTGCTTATATACTATTTTCAAAGATGTTCTAATATTTGACACAGGATATGAAAATTTTCAGATGCACCTGCAGGGGTCTCTGATTCCTTCCTCCATGGATCTCATCCCGTTAATAATGAATACTTGACTCTCTTACTATCTCTGGTCCCTCCCTTTGTAATAGTCTCAACTTTCTTGAACAAAGTTCACTGGAGGGTTTTCTAATATTAAAAATTATCACTTGATTCTAGTCTTACTCAGGATATATTTTCCATTGTTTTCTAACTTTTCTACATATTCTGAGAGTTGTCTCATTTGTGTATTCATGTGTGCACATATAAGTGCCTCTGTGTGTATGTGCATGTTTGTATCTATGTACACAAAAGCCTCAAGCTCTTAATCAGTAATCTTGCTCATGATTGGTATTCCACCTTTTGGCTGGTTAATTATAGGTAGTGTCTCAAAGCCTGGTCTGCCCAGGCTGGATGCAAACTGAACTTCCCAGACTGCTTTACATTCTTAGGTATTATCTTTCCAGGAGTATCAACTTTTAAACTAGAAACATTTTTGCGATTATAAAGACTAAGCTCTAGCTCATATTTTTAACTCAAGAATTCATATAAAGATAGATGAATGTACACATTATATATCCTGAGTGTACACTGTTAGAAATGTGATCGCAAGCTGATTGATAATAAGATCTGAGGATTGGGGATTAAAGCCACCTGGGTAGGAAAATCCTGGAAACTCTTTTCTCAAATAACTACTAGAAAACTGGAAGTGCCACTGTAGCTCAAGTGGTAGAGCATTAGCCTTGAGTTGAGTATCAGAGGGACAGCGCCCAGTCCCAGAGTTCAAGTGCCACGAAAAACAACACAAAAAAAGAATATAAGAAAAGGAAAGAAAAGAAATGTGATCTTAGGTTCATTGCTAGTATTATCCCTGTTCTCTCAAGATGGACTCTTTTTCCAGTTAAGTCCATACTCTTATATCTGACTTACATTGGAAACAGAATCATTCTTCCATTCTACTTTTTTACCAATTTACGTGATTAGCAAGCATGATTTAGAAAGGGAGTGGCCTCATGCTTCATATTCCACTTAGGAGTAATGCTTTCTCTATATCACTCCCATAAATCTACATACTGTATGTGGCTTTATTGTTTAAATGTTGCCTTATTTGTAGAGTCTTCTATATTGTACTGAACGCTTATACTTAAACAAAGAATTTCTCTATTATTGCTATTGTTTCTTACTGTTAAGTCATATGTTAAATCATACTGTTAAATCATAAATTAATGCACAGCACATACATTCAGAAAAAATGATCTGAGAACCCCCTTCCCATTTAAAATTCACCTTCATTTACAGAGGACTAAAGAAGTTTGAACTCAATGTACTCATGAATAATGTATTCATAAGCAACATAAATTTAATATTTTCTCTTTATTAAGTTGTCTCTGAAACACGTGTTACCTCATGTTCAAAGGTGTCCTTGTGCTATTTCAATGAAGCCAGAAAACATTCATTTTATCTGGAGCAGCACCATAGATTGTTACTGGAAGTAAGTGGAAGTTACTGATACTGGATGTGGAAACTGATCCCAGGAGAGGAATTGAACATTAAGGAATGACAAAGTTCAAGTTAACTTGTGCTTTCCTTTATACTGTTCAAGAAAAGAATACAAGGCTTGAAGGAAACTCCGTCCCTGACTTTTTTGAGTGTTCTTTACTCATATAAAACTTGTCTGTAAACTTATAGTTGAGAGTATTTAAAAAGGAAACAATGTGCCATTTGAAGGCCAGCATAGAACTAAAGGAAATAACCTTGTTTTAAAAGTGTTCTACTGCAAAGAAACTAAGATATGGAGGTCTTAAAGCGTCTTATGCATGTTTCACTCCTGAAATGATTCTCTTGTTGCAGGAGTCAGTTATCAATTCCTTTAGTCTGGTCCTGAGTTTTCCATAGCAATAAGGATTCCAAAACAGGAGGATCCATTGAGTATGATCAGCAAAAGCAGCCTCTTCTCAGACCAGTATTCCTGTAAGGAGGGTCCCAAAGAAATACTTGGATTTTATTTTGTTTACTTGTTTGCTTAGTTGGTGCTGGTTCTGGGGCTTGAACTCAGGGGCTGGACCCTGCCCCTGTATAATTGTCTTTCCTGCACCTGCCCACAAAGCTAGTACTCTACTGCTTTAGCGAAAACTCCACTTATTTGGTGTTTAATTACAGATAAAAGTTTGAAAGGGTCTCCTTCTTCCTGGGTTGGCTTCAAACTAAGACAGTAAGAAAGTCAAGTGACATCTACTCTATGGACTTCTCTTTTGAACCAAGAAATATTAGATGAAGTTTATTATAAAGATAATATTTGACAATTTTAAAAGAAGAGATTATGTCCAGCAAGTAAGCCATAATTTAAATAACTCAGCAAAAGTAGGTGCACTGAATAATTTTGGAATACTTTTCTCTATTTGGGAGGATTACTATTGACTTCATCAATACTTTGGGGGAAAGTTAAAGTCATATTTGCACTTTTTTGTTGGTTGTGGGACTTGAACTTGGATCCTGGACGCTGTCCTTCAGCTCTTCAGCTCAAGTTGAGCACTCTGCCACTTTAGCTACAGCACCACTTCTGGGTTTCTGGTGGTTAATTGAATATAAGGGTCTCATGTACTTTCCTTAAAAGGTTGGCTTGAACCACAATCTTCTGGTCTCAACCTCCTAAGTAGCAAGCATGAGCCACCAGCACCCGGCTCATATTTGCATTTAGTGCAGTAAATGACACTAAGTAGACAAACAATGGAAATCTGAATCAAATGATGTGACATTGCAGTTTTTCAGAATAATTGAGGGAGCAATAAATATGTCCTCCAGAGTTCCGGGAAGATGGCGGAGGAGAAGCTGTAATCTGAACAAGCTCTCGCATAGAAAGCAGTTTTAGAGTTCCAGTGAACAGTCCTAAGCCAGAGAATCACACCAAGTATGCCATCACAGGACAGAGAGTTAGACAAGAGAGGGAAGACAAGGCAAAAAGAAACACCTGAGTGCTCGCCAGCAGCCGCGGCGGCGGCGGCAGGGTCAAAAGCGGCGGAGACCACAGCCGGGGGCCATACCTGAGTGCTCACACAGAGAGTCCGGGATGAAGGAGCCAGACGCAGCGGGCGAGCGGATTCTACTCAACACCAGCAAGAACCAACAAAGAGCAGACATCTTCATCCTGCAGCTGGCAGACTAGAGACGACCTAGGATCCAAGACTCGGCATGAGTAGAAGCCCGACGCCCTCACTCCTTCTCAGGGAGCAGAGGAGGGAAGGCCACCCCTCCCCCCCCAGCACCGGTGATCTCCATCTTGGATACCAACAAAGCTCGGAGGAGCTGCCAGCTCCAACCCAGGCCTTGGAATAAAACGAGTCATTTAGCAGGTCACAAGAACTTAACGGCAAAGTGACCTGCCAGACTCGGCTCCATCCAGGGAAAAGTCACCCAGCTCAGGCGCCAGACATTGGAGTGGCTTCCCTCACTGGGTAACCAGAGCCAGAGGCTGCCCCTCCCTCTAGCAGCCTCAACAATCAATTGAAAAACAGAATCCCTGAGAACGGCTCCAGGCTGGGAGCTGGGAGATTTTTTTTTTTGCACAAAACAGCCCCAGGAAAAAGCTACTGATTGTTGAAAGGCCTCAACACTACCCAGAACCTAGCCTCACCACTGCATCCCCCTCTTTTGTGATTCTCAAAGCAGATCACCCTCCTAGAAAACTAACCTGGGAGGGGGAATCTCAAAATCTTGGGTAAAGCAGAGCATTTTTCTGCCTCTTCCAACAAACCGACTTACGAAACCAATCAAGCCACAGGACTTCAAGCTGACCAGAGACTCTAACAAAAGGCTGGTTACAGACAAAAGGGAGATACAGGATTCTTCCCACCCCTCCCCCCCCCAAAAAAAATCAAAGGACTTTTTTTTTCTTTTTTTTTTCCTTTTTTTTTCTTTTTTTTGTTTGTTTTTTGTTTTTTGTTACCTTATATATATATAATTTTTTTTCTCTTTTAAAACTTTTATTAATCTTTAATTTTTGCCACTTCTGAAAAAATAATTGATTTCCAGTAACTTTTTTTTTCTCCTCTTATAATTTTTATTTTAGGAATATGTAAATGAGCGATTTCCTTTCTTTTCTTATCTTCTTTCTCTTTTTCTTTCTTTCATAATTATCTTTTTGTTTTTTGTGTAGCTCTACTGAACTTCTGATCTTTTCTTCTCCGTTTCCCATCCTTAAAGTTTTTCACATCTCCTCTATGTCCCTCCCTTTCTCACAACATATTCACATTCCTCTCTAAATAGATGGTCTTTTAATCTCTACAATAACATTAATTTTTACATTTCTATTTTTTTCTGGTCTCTTTTCATTCCCCTATCCCTCTATTCTTTTTCTCTCTCTCTCTACTTGCATCCTACCCAACCCATTTCCTGCATTGTGATTAGGACATAGTTAACTCTCCCTGTGCCTCCCCACACCAATCTATTCCTATTTTTCACCCACATCTCTCCCTAATCCTAATAATTTCTGGTTTTCCAAATTCTTTTCTGCGGTTCGAAGTCCTTCAAAATATAGTTGTTTGATGTTGAATAGATGTATCTGTTGAACTAGATTGTATCTGTAGACTATTGACTGTACAAATGCAAACTTTGGTTGATGGTTGCCTTAAGATAGTGTTCTAGCAAAAAACTGGTGCTATCTTCATCTCAAATGGGCAGAGTAAGCCAGAAAAACACAAGAAAAATGGCAAATTCGGGTATCTCAATTCCCAATCTTGATAATCAGGGGTCAGATCAGATAATGAACAATCCAGAAGAGAGTTGCCAAATAGTTCTACAAACACTGGTGGCAAACATGATAAATGAGAAGTCTGACAACTTACAAAGGACTCTCTATGAGCGTGATAGGGAGAGAGAGGAGGCATCCCAGAAGTATATACAGGAATATCATAAGCATGAGGAAGCTACTCAAAAACTGATACAGGATTTGCGTGAAGAACTTGAGAATACGCAAATAGAAAGGGAGGAATGGCGTGAGCAGGCTGAGAACACTCAAAGAGAACTGCAGGAATCCCACAAACGAGAGGAAGCTAAACAAAGAGTAATACAGGAATTGAGAGACCAGGTAGAGAACACACAAAGATCACTAAAGGCATCCATAGAATCCATTAACAAAGAGCTGAAGGAAGTCAGGGAGACCACAAAGGGAATGCTGAATGGAACCCAACAGAAGGAATGGGAGTCCAAAGAAACCATATCCAATCAACTAAGTGATTTGAGGACAAACACTGAACACCAAATTAAGGAAGTAAAGAGATTCATACAAGACCTAAAACAGAGCTTCAACAAAGAACTTGAAGCCATCAAAGCTGACCAATTAGAAGGAAAAGAGATTAAAAACAAAGTAGAGAGTCTAGACAGCAGGTTAGACCATGCAGAAGATCGAATCTCAGGGATTGAAGACAGCCTAGATATTATAGAGAAAGAACATACAACCATCCAAGACATGTCCAAGAAATATGATAGATCTATCCAACACCTGGAAGACACCATCAGAAGGTCTAACTTAAGGATAATGGGTGTAGAGGAGAACCTAGAAACAGAAGTTAATGGTCTAGGAAAATTGTTTAACAGGATCCTAGCAGAGAACTTCCCAAACATGCAAAAATATAGGCCTATTCAGATACAAGAAGCCTTTAGAACCCCAAATAGACCAGACCAGAATAGGACATCCCACCGTCACATTATAATCCACACACGATCAACTCAGAACAAGGAAAAGATCCTTAAAGCTGTCAGGGAGAAAAGGGTAATCACCTATAAAGGGAAACCAATTAGAATCACCTCAGATTTCTCAGCAGAGACAATCAAAGCAAGAAGAGCCTGGAATGATGTATGCCATGCCCTAAAAACAAACAACTATCAATCAAGAATACTGGACCCAGCTAAACTCTCCTTAATAACTGAAGGACAAATAAAAAACTTCCACAGCAAAGAAAAATTGAAACAATACATCTCCACCAAACCAGCCCTACAAAAGATTCTTAAAGATGTCCTACACATAGAAAACCAACAAGACCACAATAAAGGCCAACAAACTGCACCCAAACTGAGAATCCAAGAACCATAGGAAGAACCCAGTTTTCGCAGCCCCCAAGAAGGTAGATAACATGGCAGGAACTCCCAAATACCTCTCAGTCCTATCTCTTAACGTTAACGGACTGAACTCTCCAATTAAGCGACATAGACTGTCTAGTTGGATTAAAAAACAAGACCCTTCTATCTGCTGCCTGCAGGAGTCACATCTTGCCCGTAAAAACAAACACATTTTCAATGTTAAAGGCTGGAACAAAATCTACCAAGCAAACGGCCCTCATAAACAGGCGGGAGTTGCAATCCTAATATCAGATAAAATAGGCTTCAAATTAAAAATGGTGAGAAGAGATAAAGAAGGTCGCTACATACTAATTAAAGGATCTCTCCTTCATGAGGATATTACAATTCTAAATATCTATTCGCCAAACAATGGAGCACCCAAATTTATCAAAGAAACACTACTTTCCCTCAAATGCCATATAGATCCAAAGACATTAATTGTTGGGGATTTTAACACACCACTCTCCCCACTAGACAGATCAACTCCGCAAAAACTCAACAGAGAAACCGCAGATCTAAACAGCTGCATAGATCAACTAGACTTAACAGACATTTACCGAACATTTCACCCAGCAGCATCAGAATACAAGTTCTTCTCAGCAGCACAAGGAACGTTTTCTAAAATAGACCACATTCTAGGCCACAAAGCAAATTTGTCTAAATTCAGAAACATTGAAGTTATACCCTGCATTCTCTCTGACCACAAGGGAATAAAATTAGAACTCAACACCAAAAGCCACCAAAGAAAGTCCGGTATCACATGGAGGCTAAACAACACACTGCTGAATCAAGAGTGGGTCATGGAAGAGATTAGAAAGGAAATTCAAATGTTCATGCTATTCAACAAAAATGAGCACACAAATTACCAGCTCCTCTGGGACACAGCAAAGGCAGTACTCAGAGGCAAGTTTATAGCTCTGAGCTCCTACATCAACAAATTGGAGAGATCTGAAACTAGCAATTTAATGACACATCTAAACCTCCTTGAAAAAAAGCAGCAAGATAAACCCCAATCCAGTAGACGGAAAGAAATAATCAAAATTAAATCAGAATTAAATGAACTAGAATCCAAAAAATCTATAGAAAGAATCAACAAAACAAAGAGTTGGTTCTTTGAAAAACTTAACAAAATTGACAGACCCTTAGCAAATCCTATCAGAAAAATGAGAGAACACACCCAAATTAATAAACTCAGAGATGAGAATGGAAACATCACCACGGAAACAACCAAGATTGAGAACATTATAAGGGAATACTTCTCAAAACTTTATGCTAATAAGTTCGACAACATGACAGAAATGGACCTTTTCCTAGCAAATATTGACATGCCAAAACTAAACCAAGATGAGTTAAACTATCTTAACAGGCCCATATCAAGCATTGAAATAGAAACAGCAATAAGAGACCTCCCAGCTAAGAAAAGTCCAGGACCAGATGGTTTTACAGTGGAATTTTACAAGGCCTTCAAAGCAGAGCTCACACCAATTCTCCTCCAACTCTTCAATGAAATTGAAAGAGAAAGCTCACTACCGAACACATTCTATGAAGCCATCATAATCCTCATCCCAAAACCAGGCAGGGACTCATCAAAGAAAGAGAACTATAGACCCATTTCTTTGATGAACATTGATGCAAAACTTCTCAACAAAATTTTGGCCAATCGACTTCAACAATTCATCCAAAAAATCATACACCACGATCAAACAGGATTCATTTCAGGGATGGAAAGCTGGTTCAATATACGCAAATCAATTAATATTATTCATCACATCAACAGGAGCAAGAACAAGAACCACATGGTTATCTCAATAGACGCAGAAAAAGCATTTGACAAGATCCAACACCCCTTTATGATGAAGGTTTTGGAAAAATTAGGATTCCATGGAACATTCCTCAATACAATAAAGGGTGTATAGTACAAACCTACAGCCAGCATTATACTCAATGGTGAAAAACTAAAGCCATTTCCTCTTAACTCAGGAACAAGACAAGGATGCCCACTCTCTCCACTTCTCTTCAATCTAGTATTAGAATGCCTAGCTACAGCAATAAGACAAGATGCAGACATAAAGGGGATCCAAATAGGGAAAGAAGAAATAAAACTCTCCCTCTTTGCAGATGACATGATCTTGTATTTAAAGAATCCCATAGACTCCACTCCCAAATTACTCAAGCTGATTCAAAACTTTGGCAAAGTAGCAGGTTATAAAATTAACCCCCCAAAATCAATGGCTTTTCTGTATGCCAACAATGAGAAAAGTGTGGCTGAAATTAGGAAAGCAACTCCATTTGTAATAGCCCCACAAAAAATAAAATACCTAGGAATTTACGTAACTAAAGAAGTGAAGGACCTCTCTGATGAAAACTTTAAAATCTTGAAAAAGGAAATCAACACAGAACTTAAAAAATGGCAAAACTTCCCATGCTCCTGGATTGGCAAGATTAACATCGTGAAAATGGCAATACTTCCCAAGGCTATCTACAAATTCAACGCAATACCTATCAAAATTCCACCCTCATTCTTCAAGGAAATAGAAGAGGCAATCCAAAAATTCATATGGAACAATAAAAGACCCTGAATAGCAAAAACACTTCTCAACGGAAAGAACACTGCTGGAGGAATATCAATACCAAATTTCAAACTCTACTATAAAGCCATAGTAATCAATACAGCTTGGTATTGGCATAAGAACAGACCTCAGGACCAATGGAATAGAATTGAAAACCCAGAAATGAACCTACAGACCTATAGCCATCTAATCTTCGATAAGGGAGCTAAAACAATAGAATGGAAGAAAGACAGCCTCTTCAGTAAATGGCGCTGGCAAAATTTTTTAACTAAATGTAGAAAACTAAAGCTAGATCCTTATATATCACCCTGCACCAGAATCAACTCCAAATGGATCAAAGACCTTGAACTCAAAGCAGACACTCTGAAAACATTACAGGATGGAATAGGAGAAACCCTAGGTCTCCTTGGCTCAGGCCGAAATTTTCTGAATAGAGACCCGGAAACACAACAAATCAAAGAAAGGTTGGACAAATGGGATTGCATAAGGTTGCAGAGCTTCTGCAGGGCAAATGACATAGCTAGCAAGATCAATAGAAAGCCCACCGATTGGGAGAAGATCTTTACTAGCCATACAATGGACAAGGGTCTCATATCTAAAATATACTTGGAACTCAAAAAATTAAACCCTCCAACAACAAATCCTCAAAGAAACAACTGCCCAATAAATAAGTGGGCGAAAGACTTAAAGAGTAGCTTCTCTGAAGAAGAAAGAAGGATGGCCAATAGACACATGAAGAAATGTTCAACATCCCTAGCCATAAAAGAAATGCAAATCAAAACAACATTGAGATATCACCTCACTCCAGTTAGAACAGCAAAAATCAAGAACTCTAACAACAACAGATGCTGGAGGGGATGTGGACAGAAAGGAACCTTACTTCATTGTTGGTGGGAATGTAAACTTGTTCAACCACTTTGGAAAGCAGTATGGAGGTTCCTCAAAAGACTTCACATAGATATCCCCAATGATCCAGCAATCGTACTTTTGGGCATTTACCCAAATGTTTACAAACAAGACCACACTAAAAATACCAGCACAACTATGTTTACTGCAGCATTATTTACCATAGCTAAGATATGGAACCAACCCAGAAGCCCCTCAGTAGATGAATGGATCAAGAAAATTTGGTACATATACACATTGGAATTCTATGCCTCCATCAGAAAGAATGACATTTCCCCATTTGTTAGGAAATGGAAAGGCTTGGAAAAAAATTATATTAAGTGAAGTAAGCCAGGCCCGAAGAAACATAGGTCCCATGGTTTCCCTTATTTGCAATATCTAGTATAGGTATGAGTCAAGCGGAAAAGGTCAGATAATGTGATGTTAGGAAAACGAACCCTTAAATATGTATTTTAATGTTTTCGTTTCTTTCATGCATGTGTTTCTATCGCATTTATAAGATTATTTCTTTGTTGCTTTGTATGTCCCTCCCCCACAGTGTAACCCCCGCTTTCACTTTATTTGATGTCAGTATAACATGTGGAGGAGATGGGGACAAACAAGTCGTTTAAGGATTCAGGTGGACCTGTTGCAACAAGGAGAATTACAAAATGTCATGTCAAAGCAAGCTTTACAATGTCGGTGTGGGGGGGGAGGGGGGTATGATTGGGTGGGGGGGAGGGGGGAGGCTGGGAAGGGAGGTGAAGTGTAAACAAAGGAGGAGGCTGCAATGCTTGGTAAGAAATGTATGCATTATCCTGCCAATGTAATTTTAACCCCTCTGTACAGTATGTTCTCAAATAAAATAAAATAAAATTAAAAAAAATAAATATGTCCTCATTTTCCATTTTGTTACATTAATGACTCATGAGCTATGGGACCCTTACATTAGCATCCTCTTCCATCTGTGTAGGTGTATTTAGTATCAGGAAGTGTTCATTGGGAAATAGAGAAAGACAGATTTTTAGAGAGCAAGGGAAATCAGGTATGAAAGAACAGCATAGAAGGAGATACATTTATCACACAGAGATTAAGAACTAGCCTAAGAGATTTAGATTGCTAAAGACAATGAAGAATAAGCCTAGTTGATAACTAGTTCTTCAATAACCAAAAGTGGTTTCCTGGAATGGTTTCTGCTATACCTTAGTTACTATCATTTATTCCTTCCATCTGGAGTTCCTCTTTCTCTTCTGTCACAACTGTTAATTTGCCTTTGCTTTTTGGTGCCATGACCGGCCCAAAAGTTTCCCAAATCTCACTTAGACTACCCTTCTCATTCTTATTAGCAGTGACCACTCAAAAGTCTGGAATCCTTGAATTTCCAGAATTAATCTTCACCTGACATCTAAGCACATTCCTGGTATTAATTTCCATTACCTAATGAACAAAACTTCTTTTTTTTATAACACAGTATCCTAATATAGGTAAAATACATGAATTAGGGACTATTGTCAGGAATCAATATGGAAAGAGCAATTATATATTCCAAGTATGGGCTCTTTATTTTGCATGTATTAACTAAATGTTTGTTGTTGTTGTTGTTGTTGTTTTGCCAGGACTGTGGCTTAAACTCAGGGATAGGGAATTATTCCTCAGGTTTTGTTTTCTCTCAAGGCTAACACTGTACCACTTGAGGCACAGCATCACTTACAGTGTTTCTTTTTCTGTTTATGTGGTACTGAGGAATTGAACCCAGGGTTTCATGCATGCTAGGCAATCAGTGTACCATGAAGCCACATTCCCAGAGCCCTAAATAACTTTCTTAAGATGGTATTACATTTTCATTCCATAAATTGGTATCATAATTTTGGCCAGAAATTTTTGCCAGAAAAGGACGTAGAACACAATACTAATTCCAATAAGGCTAGATGGAAAATGAATAACCTTATGGTCTAGCCAGTGCACAGAGGGGCTTACCTCATGAAGCTGGTATAACAGACTGAGCGAGAGAGCTCCTAACCCACAGCCCACCTCCAGAATGAGAAGGCCACCTTGGTTCCAGCAACATGGGGACGCTGGACCACCTCCTCCAGCACCCATTCAATAAGTTCCTCTGTGTGTGTGTGTGTATGTGTGTGTGTGTGTGTGAGAGAGAGAGAGAGAGAGAGACAGAGACAGAGACAGAGACAGAGAGAGAGACAGAGAGAGAGACAGAGAGAGAGACAGAGAAATACAGAAACAAAGACACAGAGAGAGAGAGAGAGAGAGAGAGAGAGAGAGAGAGAGAGAGAGAGAGAGAGAGAGAGAGAGAGAGAGAGAGAGAGAGAGAGAGGGTCAGAATTACACTTAAGCCAGGTGCTGATGGCTCAGGACTATAACCCTAACTACACAGGAGGCTGAGATATGAGGATCATGGTTCACAGCCAGCCCGGACAGGAACATCTGTGAAACTCTTATCTCCAAAGAACCACCAGAAAACCAAAAGTGGTGTTGTGACGCAAGTGGTAGAATGCTAGCCTTGAGCTGAGGAGCTCTGGGACAGCGCCCAGGCCCAGAGTTCAAGCCCCACGACTGACAAGAAGTGGACTTCGCACCACAAGACGTGGACTGAATAGCACCCACTGTCCTAGGGAGCATGGCAGAGAAGTTAGGCTGAGCCTCCTGTTAGCAGGATGTCATGAGTAGGTCACCCGTATTCTCCATGCCTCGTTTTCCCCAGGGGCAAAATTGAATACAGTAAAGGATCCCTTTCCTCAGGTGGGTAGAGTAATGAAGAAAGACAGCCATGTTTTGTTTCATAATCCCACACCTGTTGCACGATAAATAACAGACCCCATCATAGCTCTTTCCAGGTAACTTTCTGTCATATGCTCACAGAATTCCTGAGAACCGTATCTGACAGCAGCTCCCTCTGTGCCTGGCCCTGCTCCAGAGAGCCCTCTGTATTAATCCCTTGTTTCCTGACAACTGTCCCATGAGGAGATTGAGGGCCTATGTTCGAGGCCCAACCCAGAGCTTCACCTGTGGTCATGAATTGGCTGCCATGGACTGAGTTAGGGACAATCCATATAAATCAATGACTGAGCATGGCTCCACATGTCTACCATCCCAACTACAGGGGACCAGGCCTGGTGGCGCATGCCTGCCACAGATAGGAGGACCTCCATCCAGCCCAGCCTGAGCACATATTAAGTCTCCATCTCGGAAATGCCCAAGACAGAAAAGCTTGGCTCTCATGGTAGAAGACATGACTGGCAAGCCTAAGGCCTTGAGGTCAAACTCTAATATACCAGAAAGAACCAGAGGCCCAGTGCCAGAGCTCATGCCTATAATCCTACTAATCAGGAGGCTTAGATCTGAAGATCACAGCTGAAGACTTAAAATAGGGTTGGCCTCTCCCATCAGACATCCTGATGAGAAGACCCAGAGTCTGACCTACGCTGTTGTTCTACATACTAGCAGGGCTCATATCCTTACTAAGTACCGGCCATGATCTTTGTCCCCCTGGCAAGCCACCAACCAGGCCCAAGGGAGTACACAGCTCCAGGCCACAGAGATCCCTTGTTCTTGTAATTAAACAGTGCTGAGTCCCCTTCAAGCGTCTCACCCTTCCAGGCACCCAGAACTCACCTGCAAAGCCCATGCACTCCCCAAAAATAGCAGGTAGAAGTTAACAAAGCATCCAGCCTCCTTGTTACACCCTACTTCTACACACATACACACACACACACACACACACACACACACACACACACACACATCCATCCAGACCGGTGACAGAAGACTCGTCCATGCAGCACCTGCAATTTACCAACTGATCACTCACCTGAGCACAGTCAGTCTATACAAGGAGAAAGATGATCTCTCTCTGTCTTTCTCTGTGTCTTTCTCTCTGTGTCTCTGTGTCTCTCTGTCTCTCCTTCTCTCTCTGTCTCTGTCTCTGTGTCTCTGTTTTTTCTTTCTCTCTGTCACACACACACAAACACATACACACACACACACACACACACACACACACACACACACAGACTCAGAGCAGTGCCTCTCCTGAGTTTGTTGGAGACCAGATGGACCAGGAGTACCAGCAGAAGATGGCAGAGCTGGGAAATGTGATCACTCCATAAGAACTGTTGCCAGCTGGAGGAGGGGAGGACAGGCTGGGTGTATGTGTGGGGGGAGGGTACTGCTCCCAGATATTCACCTTTTGCTATGACCCCCCAGCAACTTCACCTCCCTACCGGGCTTTTCTGAGACCCTCTTCAGGTGAAAGGGTGACTGAGCACAGAAGACAAGGGCTCACAAAGCAAGCGGGGCCTATCTTCTGCATTCAACACCCCCACCCCCAGAAAATAGGAAAAGACTCCAGAAGGCAGGTGTGGACATGCTTCTCCCCAACTCAGACTAAAGCCACCAGGTTCCCACCGGGGAGAGAAAGGGTGCAGATGTGCTGCTGTGTGGCTCCCACAGCTCCAGGCCAGGAGCTCTGTAGTGCCCACTCCTCATTCAACCCTGTATCTCCCTGTTTCCTGGGACACTGGCCACTACCGATGGGGGTGGGATCGTCGGGCCAACACACACCTTCACCCCTGGGGTGCATTTGTGGCAGAGTCCTGGCTGGACTGTTGGGCATGGGGAGGCGCAGGTCTAGGTCTGTGGGGGGGGAATGGGGTCGCAGGGTGAGGTCCTGTGAGGCAGCCACTCACATGTGCTGCTAGGAGAAGCTGTTGGTGGCTGCCCCAGGTGGAGCGAGCAATGATGGCAGAGCCTTGGTGGACACTCAGGCCTGGAGCAGAGAAGAGGGGGGTCAGGACCAGGTCAGGGCTGCAAACCGGGTGGTGA
The DNA here is from genome assembly GCF_024711535.1 of Dipodomys merriami. Classification (NCBI taxonomy): domain Eukaryota; kingdom Metazoa; phylum Chordata; class Mammalia; order Rodentia; family Heteromyidae; genus Dipodomys; species Dipodomys merriami. Next base: position 22,023,615 of record NW_027203715.1, on the reverse strand, counting down.
TGCACCATTACCTGAGGACTCCAAGAGGCACCTCATGTCCGAGCCAGCAGCACCAGGTTTGAAACGCTGCTCCAGAGGGAAAGAGGGGAGGAGGCTGGGGCCCGGCCAAGCATGTGGTGGGGCTGAGCAAGGCCTCTCCTCCTAGGCCTCGAGTCTCTTGATCACCATTCAGCCACCTCTACCTTCTTCAACTGTTGCTAGTAGTGTCAACCAACAGAGAGTATCCAGGTGCTACCAGGCAACATGGAATGTGGGCGTGCCCACCATTCTTGTATCCCGTTGGTCAAAAAGAACCATTCCGGAATAGGGGTGTGGCCGGAATCCTGTGATGCAGGCAAATGGATGGAGTCAAGATAACAGCAGCTCCTTTCCCAGGAAACTCTGTCCAATCCAGTTGGGGAAAAGAGGATGATCTGCTTTAGCCAGATGGCTGCACAGATTGTTGTGTATGTCTGTATGTTGCCAGTCCCGGTCCTTGAACTCAGGATCTGGACACAGTCCATGAGCTGCTTTTGCTCAAGGCTAGCCCTCTACCACTGGAGCCATACGGCTCTACTTCTGGCTTTGTTGGCACTTGTAATTGGACAGGGGTCTCAACGACTTTCCTGCCTAGGATGACTTTGACCATGATCCTCCTATCACAGCCTTGTAAGTATCAAGGAGGACTGCTGAGAGCCACTGGAGCCTGACTAATCATTGGTCTTTCTGATGTTCTTGGACAGACCGTTGAGTTCCCTACCGTCGGGTTGAAGAGGTGGGAGCTGTAGCCCACAGTTTGAATCCAACTTCCAAATGGCAGGAGATCCTAAGAAACTCATTCCTATTCATATGATTACCAATGGAATGTGATGTATGTCATGATTAAATGGGCAGTTCTTGAATGATTCTAGGGTAAAATTACACACAATTATATTATAGAACACTGATCAATTTTAATTAATACTTTATGATGCATTTAAACTATTACATTCATTAAATGGAGGCATAATGGAATACCTAAGAACTGGGCGTCACATAGCATAAAGGTGCCATGTTTTCTGCCAGGCCTGGGATTTGAACTCATGGTCTGGGTAACACTGATGCACAGTGTGGAAAGGGGAAACTTGCCTCCTTGAAGTCAAGAAATTCAAGTCTGTTCCTTAGGCCTGAAATTTGTGTATATCTTAAATATATGATTTATCTTTATATACATATGTTGACTACATATTGCGTTCAGTGTAGTTATTCACCTTACTTTTTGTTTTATTCATGTCTTGACTGTTTATTTTATTGCCTATTATGAGACATAGAAGAGTGATTACATTGATTACATAGGATATAGGTCTGCATATGTTTTCACTTCATACCTGACACCCAGGACTTTCACAGAAAAGGAAAACCTGTGTCACAATCAGCTTCTTACTCCACAATTCATTTTTGGGAGTGCTGGCATCTGAATTCACAGCCTGCAAGGCCAAGTTCAGGGATGGGTGAGTGTCTGCATGCCATTCTGGGGCAAAATGAGCTGACACACACTTCCCAGCACCTGAGATCGAGCCCCAGGTGTTGACAAAACAAGAACAGATTGACACGCAGATGGTAGTATGCTAATAAATATATATCTTTATACAGTGCGAGAGATGTCTATCTATTTTACTGTTACATAGACTACATTCCTACCAATTCTTAGGTATTTATTATGCCTCCATGTAATTAATGTGATTGTTTTCATCCTTAATAAACTAATAAGTAAATCAATCAGTGTCCTGAAATTATCGCATTCCTGTAAGTAATACTATTCTTTTAAGGCTTCATAAATACTAAATAAAATCAGTCTCCTGAAATCATGCTCAGTCTCCTGCGCATCATTCACGATCAACTCATTCAACGGTGACATTGATAGCATTCCATTGTTATTCCTATGGATGGGAATGAGTCTCAGTATCTCCTGCCACTGGTTGGTTTCAGGACGGGGTTTCGAAATCAGGGCCTACATTGCTGCGTGGGCCTATGGCTTCCCCAATAGTCCACCAATCTTCAGCAATGCAAGGTGAAGTACCCTTTGCAGCAGTGTCATTCAGACCCAGGAGGGTCACCGTACAAAGGAAGAAAATGTAAAAAGACCATCTTGCCGCATTTTTTCTGTGCATTTTTTTTCACACAAGGCCTGGGGGTCTAGGATCCCAGGATCAACTGTGGGTCCAGTGGCTACACTCCAGCATAGGATGATCAAAGCTGAGGCAGAGTTGTCACAACCTGAGTTCAAGCCCCCTGCAGAACAAATTCACCTCATTTATTCTGTCAGGCTTTGGATTTGAACTCAGGTTCTGGGTAAATTTACAGCATTGTGGAAGAAGGGGAAGCTCCCAGTACTTGAAGATAAGAAAGTCAGGCCTGAACTCTAGACTTGAATTCAAGCCCCAGCCCTGGAAAACATACTATTTATATACATTGTAAAGACTGTATTTGTACTTACCTATGGATGTTCAGTCCATACACGTTTGGTGTGGTTGTTCCTTGTATTTGTTTTATTCATTTATTTACCATTGATTTTTACTATTATGACACCCATTCCATTTATTACATTGATGACATCCTATCACATGGCATCTAGATTTGTAGACGTGTTCTCTGTCATGCCTGACACCCAGGACTCCCAGAGAAAAAGGAAAAAAGTTTCACATTCGGCTTCTTACTGCATGATCCAATTGTTGGTAGTGCTGGGATCTGAACTCAGGGCATAGCAATAGCAATTGGCAAACAGTTCAAGGTGAACACACCAGCCTGTGAGCAACTAAGCAGTTAGGCCATTCCCAGGATCTGACACTGGTCCCCAGGGTGGGCCATGATAGTCATAAATTCATTATTTAAACATAGGATTTATATTTACACACATGTGTGCACAGCATCTTGCATTCGGTGCACTTCTCCTTATTTTGTGTTTAATTCATGGAGGTATTTTGTGTTTTACAGAGTATGGTGACAGGTACAACTGCTGACATGGATGAAAATCTGTTCCCATGGTTATAGGGTTGCCTATGCATTCTCCATCCTAGTTGAGACCCGGGACCTTCACAGGACAGGAAAACATGTGCAACGACTGGCTTCTGACAACAGAATGAAACGTTTGTCAGTGCTGGGATTTGAACTGAGGTCTGGGTAGCTCTGTTGTACTGTGAGGGAAGAGGAAGCTCACCATCTTTGAAGACTACAATGTCAGGCCTGGTCCAGGGCCTAATTTGAATCCTTAGCACTGGACAAAATAACAAGCCCACCTTTTTTAAACATAGGATCGCTCTTTACCTACAGATATGGTATGCATCTTGCATTCAGTGTAGTTATTCTTTTTATTTGGTGTCTTATTCATGGATATATTGTGTATTTTATTGAGCATGGTGACCAATATAACTGTACTGGCATGGATGACAACCTATTTCCATGGCTATAGAGTTGCCTATATAGCATTCTCCATCTTTGCTGAGACCCAGGACTTTCACAGGACAGTAAAACAGGTGGGTCGATTGGCTTCTCACATCAAGGTGATTCTTTTGGCAGTGCTGGGATTTGAACTCAAGGCCTAGCATGCCCAATTGTTGAATGGGTCATGGTGAACGCACCAGCCTGTGAGCCACTAAGGAGCTAGGCTGTTCCCAGGACCTGAGATCAAGCCCTGGTGGGGGCCAATATAGTCATAAATTCAAATTTTAAACAGAGGATCTATATTTCCATACATGGGTGGGCAGCAACTTGAGTAAAGTATAGTCATTCTCTTTATTTTGTGTCTTATTCATTAATGTATTGTGTATTTTGTTGAGTATAGGATGACAGATATAACTGTGGTGACCTAGATGATAGCCTATTCCCCTGAGTTTAGAGTTGCCTATGCATTCGTCATCCTAGCTGAGACCTAGGCTTGCACAGCACAGTAAAACAGGTGCAACTACTGGCTTCTCACATCAGGGTGAATTTTTGGCAGTGCTGGAATAAGAACTCAGGACTTAGGAGCCCCAACTGCCCAATGGGTTCACGTGAGTACATCAGACTGTGAGCCACTAAGGAGCTGGGCCATTCTGAGGAACAGAGATTGATCCCCAGGGTGGCCACAATATTCCTCAATGCATCATTGAAACATGGGATGCCTTTTCACATCCGTGTGTGGACTGCATTGTAGAGAGCTGCGAGAGGCCGCACCTGGAAGATGGTGCCGGCTTCCGCCCTCCACCTTCCCGATGGCGAGTGCTCTCGTGGTAAACAACTCCTTATATGGCTAAGGCAAAGAATCTGGCTTGCTTCTGCACACCTGAACCTATTGGTGGTTCCCACGTGGCGTATCAGGGTTGGCTACCCAGCGGGTACTTAAGGCTGTGGGGAATTCTCCCCGGGGTTGGGGTCAGAAGATTACTCAAAGGTTCTGAATAAACTGCAGAGAGAAGAGTCCGGTGTCGCGTCTTCCTTGCTGGTCGAGGTGGTAGCGACACATGGTGGCCCGTACGGGGACTCAGCCATAACCCCAACGAGGACTCAGAACTCTCTGCGGTCAGGGTGGTGCACTGGTAAGTTCCCAGGTAAAAGGGGAATCCGCGACAAGAGCGGGGGGATTTTTGCTCTTCTCTGTAAGATAGGGAAAGAGCGAGAACCCGGGGCTAGTCAATAGAGTAGCCAAAAGTGAAAGTAAAAGTTTGTTTACCAGCTTTAAATGTTTAAAACATGGGCGCTTCTTCTTCGCACCCAATTCTTTTGGCTCTCAATGAGCTACTGCACTCAAAAAAGTTAAAAATAAAAAAGAATACTTTAGAGAGATTTTTGAATGAATGTGACATCGTTGCCCCGTGGTTCGCTGTCTCCGGAAGCCTCACGGTGGCCTCTTGGGAGAAACTAGGGAGGGACCTAGATTTTTCCTCTGAAGAAGGAACGCTTAAGAGCGGAGTGAGACCAATATGGAAACTGATAAGAGGCTGTCTCGAGGACTAGCGTTGCAGTGAGGCGGTAGAGAATGGTCAGGCCGCCCTAGAAATGCTGCAGGAAGAAAGATCGGAAAGGGCAGACAGCGAAAAGGAGGAGAGCAGGGGGGGGGGTTATACCCCGATTTTGCCGAACTAGAGACCTCTGAGTCTACAGACTCAGAGGAACTACAATCACTCATAGAACAAATAGAAAAAACAAAGATAAGAAAGAGGAGGAAAGGGAAGGAGAGAGAGGACCCAGATAAAGACGAATGCACGCCCTCCGTGCACCGCCCCACACCTTTGGCCCCTCCGCTCTATGCGGAGGACCCCGGAAGTGGCAGCCCCGGCTATTCTTTCAGCCCAGGCGTGTGGAAAGCGGTCAGAACTGAGTTACATCTAGCCTGTCCAATATTTCAGTATCCACAGGGACAGCGGTATCATGAACCCTTAGATTTTAAGGTTATAAATCTTTAGCTGAGTCTGTGCGGACATACGGAATCACAGCCTCCTTTACTGTAGCCCAGGTGGAGGCCCTAAAGAGACATTGCATGACACCCGGTGATTGGAGTGGGCTCGCACGAGCTTGTTTGAGCCCAGGTCAGTATTTAGATTGGAAGGCCTTTTTGATTGAATTTGCTAGTGAAGAGGCTGCGGTCAATCAGGCTGGGGGAAACCCAGCTTGGGACAGAGATATGCTGCTTGGACAGGGGAGATTCGCCAATCAGCAGATAGGCTACCCGGTTCCAGTTTATGAACAAATCAATAAAATTGGCATAAAGGCATGGAAGGCCTTACCAAATAAAGGCGAGGTGAGTGGCAATCTCACCAAAATCCTGAAGGGCTCTATGGAGCCATTTTCGGACTTTGTTGTCCGTATGGTCGAGGCCGCTGGCAGAATTTTTGGTGACCCAGACGCAGCCATGCCATTAATTAAACAGCTTGTTTACGAGCAGTGCACTAAGGAATGCAGAGCCGCCATAACCCCATATAAGAATAGGGGACTAGAAGCATGGATGAAAGTTTGCAGAGAGCTGGGCAGACCACTAACTAATGCTGGATTAGCTGCTGCTGTGGTGCAATTAACCCAGAAGAAAGGGGGAGGCTCAGGTGCGTGCTTCAGATGCAGCAAGATGGGACACATAAAGCGTAATTGCCCTGAAAGAGGAAGTGTGATAGAAACAGGAAAGGGACAACAGCCTAAGCAGCCTGGGCTGTGCCCTAGATGTAAAAGGGGGAAGCACTGGGAAGTTGAATGCCGATCTGTGAAAGACATCAACGGTCCAACCTTAACGCAGGCCCATTCAAAAAACGGGCAGCAGGGCCCCCGCCCTCAGGGCCCGCAAATATATGGGGCAGTCAAGAACCAGAACAGGAGCTACTACCCAGAACAGTGGCCGACCCTCTGCCACCCCAAGGACGGCGGAGAGCCACTGCGGGCTCAGCAGGACTGGACCTCCGTGCCACCACCAGACTCGTATTAACTCCCCGAATGGGGGTCCAGTTAGTTGACACAGACTTCCAAGGACCCCTTGAGCCTGGCACGGTGGGATTGTTGATAGGGAGGTCATCCACAATTCTGCGGGGCCTTAAGGTGCATCCTGGTGTGATTGACCCAGACTATACTGGAATTGTAAAGATTATGGTTGAATCTCCTAAAGGAATTTTAGCCATCTCCCCAGGAAATGGAATTGCTCAGCTTTTGATTTTACCCAGTTTACATGACCATTTTGCGGCTCAGCCCAAGCTAAAAGGAAAATGGGGTTTTGGATCCACGGGAACAGACTTAACATTCCTGTCTCTTGATTTGGACCAAAGACCAGTTCTTGAACTCAATGTTGATAATAAGAAAATTTTGGGCCTTTTGGATACTGGGGCAGACAGGAGCATTATTGCCAGAAAAGATTGGCCATCAGGATGGCCTGTACAAGCGTCCTCCCAAACCTTACAAGGTCTGGGATATGCTAAGGCCCCTGACATGAGTGCGAGACAGCTGCACTGGAGTGATGAAGAAGGACATTCCGGTATAATACAGCCTTATGTGTTAGAGCTCCCGGTTTCCTTATGGGGCAGAGACCTGATGAAAGAAATGGGATTTAAATTAAGTAATGACTATTCCCCTGCATCACAGGACATGATGGTGCGTATGGGTTATCACCCCAGTTTTGGACTAGGTAAATTTCTATGAGGGAACAAGGAGCCTATTAAAGTGTACCAGAGAAACCACAGGCAGGGCTTGGGTTTTTCCTAGGGGCCACTGGGGGAGGGATCCCCATATCCTGGAAAATGGAGGAGCCTGTGTGGGTGCCTCAGTGGCCACTTTCCTCTGAAAAATTAACTGCTGCCAGGACATTAGTACAGGAACAGTTAACCCAAGGACACATTAAACCATCAGTATCCCCGTGGAATACACCCATTTTTGTTATTAAAAAGAAGTCTGGGAAATGGCGTTTGTTACACGATTTACGAGCCATCAATAACCAGATGCAAATTATGGGCCCCGTACAACGAGGCCTACCTTTGCTTTCTTCCCTGCCGGCCTTTTGGCCCATTATTGTGATTGATATAAAGGATTGTTTTTTTTCCATTCCCCTACATGATCAAGACAGTGTGAGGTTTGCTTTTACTATTCCCTCCTGCAATCATGAGGAGCCAGATAAAAGATATGAGTGGGTAGTTTTGCCTCAGGGGATGGCCAATAGTCCTACTATGTGCCAACTTTATGTGGATGAAACTCTTGCCCCTCTTAGACAAAAATATCCCAAATTAATATGCATTCATTATATGGATGATATTTTACTAACAGCAAAGAGTAAACATATGCTGGAAAAGGCGTATGTGGATTTGATTGAGATGCTAAAGTACAGAGGACTGTTTATAGCTCCTGAAAAGGTACAGCAGGACCAGGTTATAGATTACTTAGGAGCGAAAATATGTAAAAATTGCGTTACTCCACAAAAGGTAGAGTTGAGAAAAGATAATCTAAAAACCTTAAATGATTTTCAAAAATTGTTAGGAGATATTAATTGGGTTAGAAGCTATTTAAAGCTACCAAATTATGAGTTGAGACCCCTTTATGCTATATTACAAGGAGACTCTGCTTTGGATTCTCCTAGACAGTTAACCAAAGAGGCAAGAGAGACTTTACATAAGATAGAAGAGAGATTACAAAATGCCTGCTTACAGAGAATACAGGAAGACAAGAGTATTACCCTGTGTATACTCCCTACCTTGTCTCAACCTACTGGGTTGTTGTGGCAAGAAGGCCCGTTGTTTTGGATTCACCCGAAAATATCACCGGCCAAGTCCATTGAATATTACCCTACTGCTGTGGCTGGTGTTGCACTCTCTGGAATTCAACAATGCTTACAGTATTTTGGAATTGCCCCGTCTACCATTATAGTTCCTTACACCAGCCATCAAGTTCAAACTTTGTGTGCTACTATAGATGATTGGGCTATTTTACAATGTAGCTTTCTGGACAAATAGACAACCACTTTCCAAAACATCCCCTTTTGGGGTTTTTCAAGGAACACCCAATTATCTTTCCTAAGGTAACGACTTCTCAACCTATTGTAAGTGCCCCTAATATATTTACTGATGGCTCAAAAACGGGATGTGGTGTATACATGGTTGAGGCACAACGACGGGTACAACACCAGTTTCAGCCCGGTGCTCCTCAGATGGTAGAGTTGAAAATTGTTATAAAAGTTTTTGAAGCATGCCCGTTTTCTTTTAATTTAGTATCTGATTCTGCTTATGTTATTAATGCTCTCAAGGTTTTAGAGGTTGCCGGACCTATTAAGAGTTCCAGTCCGGTTGGTCCATTGTTTCAACAATTACAACAGTTGATTTGGCAGAGAAAATCATGCTTTTATCCCTTCCATATTCGGGCTCATACGGGCCTGCCAGGACCCCTGGGCAAAGGAAATGATGTAGTGGATCAATGGACCAGACAAGAATGGGTATTTATTAGCTCTGTCTTAGACAGAGCCAAAACCTTTCATAAAACATTTCATGTTAATGCAAAAGCACTACAACAAAAATTTCAAATTTCTCGAGCCGATGCGAGACAGGTGATATTAGACTGTCCTTGATGTGTAATTTATCAGCATCCGCCTAGTGTTGGGGTTAATCCCCGGGGTTTGCTCCCGCTAAAAGTTTGGCAGATTGATGTGACTCACATCTCTGAGTTTGGACACCAAAAATATGTACATGTGTCTGTGGACACCTGTTCAGGTGTTATACATGCCACGCCCTTGGCTGGAGAAAAGGCACGCAATGTTATTGCCCATTGTTTGGAGGTCTCGGCAGCCTGGAGAAAACCTTATCAACTTAAGACTGACAATGGACCTGCGTACACAGGACAACAGTTTGCCTCCTTTTGTCATCAAATGGAGGTGCAACTTATACATGGTTTGCCCTACAATCCCCAAGGCCAAGGCATTGTGGAACGTGCTCACCGCACGATAAAAGAGTGCCTACAAAAACAAAAGGGGGGAATTGGCCATGGCCGTACCCCAAAGGAAAGACTTTCTCTTGCTTTATTTACTATTAATTTTTAAAATTTGGATGCTCACAGTCAATCCGCAGCAGATAGACATAATGAACCTTATGGCCCAGCAAAAGGTATGGTAAAATGGAAGGATGTCTTGACAGGGCTCTGGCGTGGGCCCGATCCCGTACTGACATGGGCACGAGGCTCTGTTTGTGTTTTTCCTCAGGACCAACAAGATCCGGTGTGGGTGCCTGAACGCCTCACTAGAAAAGCCCAGTGTGAAGAGGCACGATATGCGGGGGGTGATGGTCCTCCTGCTCATCCTTGCGATGGTGCAACCGGGAAGACCAGTACCGAGATGGGGAACCCTGTCTGTGTTCCCAAGACCGATGCCCGTACGACATGATGCATAACTGTTTCCTTGATTACAGCCTCTTTGGGTTCTGGTACCGTGACTGGTGTTGTGGCAACTGCTAAGGGTTGCGGCAGCCAAAGTGTTAAACCTAAATCTTCTATTACTCACAGGCCTACCTCTGTGTGCGTGTATCCCCCATTTTTGTTCATTGTGAGTATGGAAAAACTTACCTCGTGCAGTAAACCAATGCTGGAATGCCTCAAAGTTTAAATATGCTTTAGTTACCCGCATGCCTCGTTGGGTGCCTGTGCCTGAGGATGCTCCTAATGCTATGACCCAATCATCTTAAGGAGAGGGGCTGGGAAGGTGGCTCAGTGGTAGAGCACTTCCTCTGCATTCATGAGGCCCTGGGTTCGATTCCCCAGTACCATATAAGCAAAAAGAAGAGAAAAAAGCCGGAAGTGGCGCTGTAGCTCAAGTGGTAGAGCGCTGGCCTTGAGCTGAAGAGCTGAGGGACAGCGCCCAGGCCCAGAGTTCAGGCCCAGGAAAAAACCTATTTAAAAAACGCTGCAAATTCGTCTAAACAGTTGTCTAGTTATCTTTTAGGTAATTAAACTGGGGAGTTCGACAGCCTGATGGAACAGCTCAGGGTTGCCATCTTCATGGTGAACTCGACCTGAGTGGATGCCAGATTGGCGGAAGGGTTATCTTCATGGATCTCCACTGCTATGAATCATCTTAAGGAATGGGCGGGTTTAGGAGCCCTGACAGGCCTTCTGGTGTTAGCCTCCTTGGTATGTCTGTGGTGCATTTGCCAAATTAGAGGTTCTCAGCATCGCAGTGCAGCCATGATTACCCAAGCCTTTACAGTCATTGGAGCAGGTCAGTCCCCCCAAGCATGGCTTGCCACCCTAAAACAATGAACACAGATTGCAAAGTCAAAGTACTGCAGTCGAGAGGCATGAGTTTTGCCCTCGAGGAGAGCATGTTTGATTGCACACGGGTTCGATTCGCCTTTTCCCGTCCTTGTGAAAAATGAATCAATGGACAGGCTGAGTCATCCCTAGAGAAGGTACCCTCTGGGAGAAGGCTTGTATGCAGTCCTTGCATTGCACAACAGGGATCAGACCTCTGTTCTCATCTGTGTTCTTTAAACAAAAAAGGGGGAACTGTAGAGAGCTGCCAGAGGCCGCACCTGGAAGATGGCGCCGGCTTCCGCCCTCCGCCTTCCCGATGGCAAGTGCTCTCGTGGTAAACAACTCCTTATATGGCTAAGGCAAAGAATCTGGCTTGCTTCTGCACACCTGAACCTATTGGTGGTTCCCACGTGGCGTATCAGGGTTGGCTACCCAGCGGGTACTTAAGGCTGTGGGGAATTCTCCCCGGGGTTGGGGTCAGAAGATTACTCAAAGGTTCTGAATAAACTGCAGAGAGAAGAGTCCGGTGTCGCGTCTTCCTTGCTGGTCGAGGTGGTAGCGACACTGCATTGTGCATTTCATGTAGTTATTCTATTTTGAAGGCTATTCATTGATGTATTGCATATTTTCTTGAGTATATGATGACAGATATAACTGGGCTGACATGGATGACAATCTATTCTCATGGCCACAGGTGTCCCATGCATTCTCCATCCCAGCTGAGAACCAGGACTTGCACAGGAAAGGAAAACAGGTGCAACAATTGGCTTCTGACATCAGGATGAATCTTTTGGCAGTGCTGGGATCTGAACTTGGGGCTTAGCAGGCCCAATTGGCAAATGGGTCCATGTGAGCACACCAGCCTGTGAATCACTAAGGAGCAAAGCCATTCCCAGGACCTGAGATGGAGCCCCCAGGTGTGGGGGTGAGGGGTCAGCACACAGCCGTCATCCATTCATAAGCTGAAGGTAGTATGCAAATAAGTACATATTTGTATCGAGCAGGGGAGACGGTGACCTCTGATGGAAAATCTACCATGTGTCTACTGATTCTTGGATCTTTCCAGATGCTTCCATTTCGTGAATGTGATGATTATTGTCACACTTAATCAACACTTCTTTACAAATAATCAATACCACATGAGTTCTGCCTATCATTTTCTACTCACATCCTGCATGAAATACTCATTCAAGGATGAGCTTGATCGCATTCCATGACTCTTTCTGGTCCAGAAACAATTTCTCAGGATTTCCCGCCATTGCCTACTCATAGAGGGGCTGAATTCAAGCCTCAGGCGTGGAAAACCTACTTCTTATATACATTTTAAAGGTAGGATTTATACTTCCATACTGATATTCAGTACATATCATGTTTGGTGTGGTACGATTTATACTTCCATACAGATGTTCAGTCCATATCGTGTTTGGTGTGGTTATTCATTTTATTTCTTGTTTTATTCATTTATAAATTGTTTATTTTATTGACTTGATGGCACCTATACCATTTATTACTTTGTTTACATCCTGTCACATAGCAACTAGATTTGTAGATGTGTTCTCCATCATGCCTGACACCCAGGACTCTCCCACAAAAGGAAATCATGTGTCACACTCGGTCTCTTAATCCAAGATTAAATTTTTGGCAGTGCTGGGATCTGAACTCAGGGCCTAGAAGGCCCAATTCATGAATGGGTGAGTGTGAGCACAGCAGCCTCTAGCCAATGAAGCTGTCAGTTGGTTCCTATGTGCTGAGATAGGCAGGCGGTGGTATACAAATAAATATATGTTGGTAAAAAGTGCCAGAAATGTCTATGATTGAATGACATCTACTACCTTCCTACCAACTCTTCGGTATTGATTATATCGCCATTGAAATATTATTCTTTTCATGCTTAATAAACTATTAATTAAGGTCAATCAGCATCCTAGGATTATTGCATCTACTTTTAGACTAGACAAATGCACAAACTACTCTTTCAATCAGTATTCTTATGCATAGGTATGAGTCTCTTGTGATCTCCTGCCATTGGTAGTTGTCAGGACCAGGATTTGAACCCAGGGCCTATGTTGACATTGTTGGCTTATGGCTTCCCTGATAGTCTGCCAGCCATCAGCAATGGGAGGTCAGGTCCACTTTGCAACCGTGTCATACAGACCCAGGATGGTCACCGTGCAAAGAAAAAAATCGTAAAACTCCCCAGCCCTCTAAAGCTCACCATTTTTTGTGCTGTCCAGCTTTTTTTTCTTCCTCCAAGCCCTCTGGGCTTAGGATCCCAGGATCTGCTATGGGTCCAGAGGCTGCACCCCAGTCTACGGAGATCGCAGCTGAGGCAGAGTTGCTACGACCTGAGTTCAAGCCCTATGGTTGGCAAAATTAATTAATTAATTTACTAAATTAAAAAAAATAAAGATCCTGGGTTTGGAGTTTCTGCCAGTTTTTCTTCCGAGCCTGGGATTTTTTTTGGGGGGGTCCGGTCGTGGGGCCTGAACTCTAGCGCTCTACCACTTGAGCCACAGCACCACTTCCGGCTTTTTTCTTTTTGCTTATGTGGTGCGGGGGAATCGAACCCAGGGCCTCATGCATGCAAGGCAAGTGCTCTACCACTGACCCACCTCCCCAGCCCCGCCGAGCCTGGGATTTGAACTCAGGGTCTTGATAAATCCGAAGCAATGTGAGGGAAGGTGCAGAGTTGCCACTACTTGAGTTCAAACCCCATGACAAGCGAAAAATTAATTAAGTCAATGAGTTCAGCAGGGAGAGGTAGATGTGGAGATGGAAAGGGAGGGATGGTAGGGGGAGAGCAAAGGGGAAGGCAACAATGCTCAATAGGAAATGTACTCATTACTTTGCTCATGTAACTGTAACCCCTCTGTACAACATTTCTACAAAAAAAAACTTACAAAAGTAATGTAGTGCTCAAAGAAGTGCTTTTGGGGTAAGGGACGGATGTCTGAATAGTTGTACAAAATTCGATACTGACATTTTTTAATATTCAGCGTGGAACTGAATAAACATAACTGCTTCCATTACAAAATTTAAGTCACTGTCTTGGAACTGAGGCCTGTATTTCTGCCATTGATGGGATTTGAGCTCACCGTCCGGGTATCTCTTTTACACCATTTGTGAAGGGGAAGCTCACCGTACCTGAGGAAAAGAAATTCAAGCTAGAGTTACCAGGGCCTGTATTAAGGCCCTGCAATGGAAAAAATATTTATATACATGTGTAATATATGATATATATGTACATATGCATGTTTTTTATACATTATGATTATTACTAATTTTGTATTTATTTTATTTTTATTTTATTCATTTTATTGTATATTGTATTTAGTATTATTATACACATAATATTTATTATGTATTGTACATATATTTTAAAATCATAAGCAATAATTTAGGACATTGATTCATTTTTCATTAATATTTTATTAACTGTTGAAACATGATACATAATTAAATGGAGGCATTTGTCACAGTCTTCACATGTTTAGTCTCTCCCAAGTATGAGCTTTGTCTTATTTATCTTTGGACAACTTTCTATAGGGATTTCTTTAGATGATTTATACTCAGAAGCCTTTTCTTGAAGATAGGCAAGTTGAGGGATAAAATTGTAAGGGTGGGGCTGAGAATGTGGCTTAGTGGTAGAAAGCTTGCTCAGCATGCATGAATGCCAGGGTTTGAATCCTCAGTGCCACATACTCAGTAAAAGACAGGAACTGTGGAGTAGCTCAAGTGGTAGAGCATTAAGGCTTGAGAAAAAGAAGCTCAGAGACAGTACCAAGGCCCTAATTCAAGCCCCAGGACTGGCAAAAAACAATAGGCCAGATGCCATTGGCTGACACCTAGAACCCGAGCTTCTCAGGAGGCTGAGATCTGAAGACCACAGTTCAAAGACAGCCTAGGGAAGGAAAGCCTGTCAAACTCTTACCTCCACTGAATGACCAAAAGACTCCATGTGGTCCTGCGGCTCAAGTGGTAGAGTGTTTACCTTCAGCTGAAGGGCTCAGGGACAGTGCCCAGGCTTCAGTTTGAGACACTCAACTGGAAAAAGAGTGAGGGTTAATCAAAGTATTTTTCCTATTTGCTAATTATAAGAACATTTTCTGGAAAATGAATGCTAATGTACACCAGAATTGGAGTCAGAGCTCAAGGTTCAAGTGTAGCAGATCCATATGCCCAGCCTCTCAGACTCTACCATTATAACCTTGTGTCCTACAGGGTTCTGAAAGGTCCAATGTTGAAAGGCTTAAATGCTCCCTAAGCCCTTTGTGATAAGGAGTTGACTTGCATTGTCAGTATCATTACAATTGTGAACCTAGCAGAGCACCAGTAGCTCACGCCCGCCACCCTAGCTCAGGAGGCTGAGGTCTGAGGCTCACAGGGTGAATCCAGCCAGAGCTGGAAAGTCTATGACACTCTGATTTCCACTTCTGAAAGGTCAGATGTTCAAGAGCTTCCTGTGTTTCCCATTTTAACACTGTATTTGAAGGACAGCAAATAGTTGCAAAAGCCAGGCTAGGTGAAGAGACCAAGGCCTGCAGAATTAGGAGGCAAAATGTACACACTCAACAGGGAAGTGAGCTGCAAATCCACTTCATTCATTCTAGGCAAAGCCAGCAATGGGGGGAAACCTCAAACATTTGTTAGGGTCAGGCTTTTCTCAGCTTCTACAAACAATGACTAATTAACCTTCCTCCCTCAGGTGAAGGGAGTCTCAGGCTATCTTTAGGTTAACAATAGAGAGCCAGTTCAGTGAGGGAGCAGGGAGAAAAAGAGTAGAAAAACCCTGCCCTCTGTTCTTAGAGGGTGGGTTTTTGACTCTCCATCTGAAGGCCCTTCTACCTCTGCCAGTCCATTCTCCTTCTTTCATTTTCCACATCATTAATGCAAATCTCCAGTCCAAGAAGAGGCAGGGCCCTTTCTCTACTGTCTCCAATCACCTGAGTTAGAACCTGTCTTGGCCCTCTTGGCTCTAGGGCCTTCAGCTGCTTGAGAAGTGGGACAGAGACAGTCTTCCTGCTCTGTGGTTGTGTGAAGGTGATGCTGGTGGCCTGGCACACTGCAGAAGGACTCATGACTTCTTTCCTCCTGACATACAAGACCAGATTCATCTATCATCTTTCTATCTATCTATCTATCTATCTATCTATCTATCTATCTATCTATCTATCTATCTATCTCTATCTATCTATCTATCTATCTATCTATCTATCTATCTATCTATCTATCTATCTATCTATCTATCTATCTATCTATCTATCTATCTATCTATCTATCTATCTATCTATCTATCTATCTACCTACCTACCTACCTACCTACCTACCAACCTAGCTACCTATGTAGCAAGCTAGCTATCTCTTTGCCAGTTCTGGGGTTGAACTCAAGGCCTGGGCACTGTCTCGAGCACTCTTCTACTTGAGAAAGTGCATCAATTCTGGCTTTTTCTGTGTATGTGCTACTGAGGAATCGAACCCAGGGCTTCTTGCATGATAGGCAAACACTCTCTCACTAATCCACATTCCCAGCCTCCTTATCTTTTTCTTAATGATAGTTTTTATTTAAGTATGCTACCATCTTATGTCCCGAAGTTTAATTTTCTGA
This sequence comes from Dipodomys merriami, assembly GCF_024711535.1. Taxonomy (NCBI): domain Eukaryota; kingdom Metazoa; phylum Chordata; class Mammalia; order Rodentia; family Heteromyidae; genus Dipodomys; species Dipodomys merriami. The sequence goes on along the minus strand of NW_027203715.1, from coordinate 22,007,318 downwards.
ATACTGGTTATTTCTATGAACCCTGACTTTCTCTTTCCCTCCCTGAAATGAGACTGTTCCTGCGTTGGCCTCATAATAAAATGTAAATAAGGATGCTGAGAGCTTAAGTGTGTCCCCCATTCTACTACTGTTAATAGAATGTACCAGTATGTAACCAATGTATGTTTGTAAAATAAAAAAGCAACATTGGTCTTCTGCTGTTAACTAAATTGCAACTTTTACTTCATTTTGCCAATTTTTGTACTACTTTTCTTTCCTTTTCTAGTATCCACTACTTTTGCTTTTGCCTCTGCCTTTCTCCTTACTTCGTGTTACCTAATCAGCTCTTCCATCAATGAGTAAAATTAAAAGTAGGTTAAAAATCACCTTTTGCCCCCAGTAACTCATGCTTGTAATCCTAGGTATTCAGGAAGCTGAGATCTGAGGATCACAGTACAAAGCCAGAATGAGCAAGACAGTAGGAAACTCATGATAAAATTGGCATTTAAAAGATAACCCAAGGGATTGGAATGTGGCTTAGAGGTAGTGTGCTTGCCTAACATTTATGAAGGCCTGAGTTTGATTCCTCAGTGCCACTTAAACAGAAAACTGGAAGTAATGCTGTGGCTTAAGTGGTAGAGTGCTGGTTAGCCTTGAGCAAAAGACCCCCAGGTACAGTGTCCAAGCCCTGAGTTTAAGCCCCAGGACTGGAAAAGCAAACATAAAAGTAGCTCCTCCAATTGCTTTTTATGTAGTGTTCCAACTCCATGGTTCTCATTGTCTTTACAGCAAAACCAATACAACAAACTGCAAGTTACAGTGCTTAGGAACTTCATGTGGTCAGTAACCATCATATTGTACACCAGACGTACAGAGGTAAGGAAGAAATGTGAAAAAAGAAGGCCACTAGGATAACCTATCTTGAGACTATACAATAATCTATTTTCTATACTGTCATTTGACTAGATATGTGGCTTAAAGAATCAGGGAAATGTTAGGTTTTGAACTTGCTCCCTGTAAAATGAGGGCAACCATACCTGTCCATCACTAGGATCGAAATCTAAAAAGGAGTGTTCCAAGAGTATAAGCCTTGCTATCCTAGGCTCCTGCTGAACAGGAATATAGAGTTCCCTATCAATAATGCCTGGACTCAAAGAGAGAACTAACAAATGGGATTGTGCCAAACTAAGAAGTTTCTGCATGGTAAAGGACACCATTAGCAAGCTAATAAAAGCCCAAGGAAGGAGAGATCTTTACCAGCTATACATCAGGATATACAAAGAGCTCAATAAATTATACTAGCAAAGAATTAACAACCCAATTAACAAATGGGCAAACAAGATAAGTAGAGACTTCTCAGAAAACATAAAATTGGCCAGTAATCATATAAAGAAATCTTTAAACTCTCTGGCCATAAAGGAAATGCAAATCAAAACACTTGAGATTCCATCTCAATTTAGAATGATCATTACCAACAATACACACAAGAAAAATACAATAGATGCTGTCACAGATGTGCAGGCAAAGGAACATCAAACAGGGCTGGTGGGAATGTGAACTTGTTGAACCACACTAAAAAAACAAACAAACTAGGACTACCTTGTGGTCTAAAACTACCAGTGTTGGGCATTTACCCAAAAGAGTACAAATCAGGTTAAAGGAAGGCCACCCATATAACAGTTCATTGTCAAGGTATAGATATAGCACAAATGCCTTCAACAAATGAATAGATTAAGAAAATTTGGTATATATACACAGAGGACTTTTGCTCTTCAATTAGATTTTTACATCATTTGTAAAGTAGTGAATAGACCTGGAAAAATTTTTGTGAAATCAGGATGCATGTTTTCTCTCACATGTGGAAGATAGGTCTACTTTTTAAATATACAAGTAAACACATACAAGGTTTTGTGCGTATATACATAAACATATTGCACAAAGTACAGTATATGTAAGAAAGACTTTAAATTGTGTAATTCTTTGGAAAAAACTAACAGTACAAGAAAATGAATATGAAGAAACTGAAAATTCAAAAGTAGGAGTAGGTGAAAGAAGTCATATTTGTCAATGCACATCCAATGAAACCGGGAAAATTGAGGGGAAGAAATTGAGTTTCAGGGATGGGGGAGATAATGAGAAAAGTGTCATTGATCAGGATTCAATGTACTTAAAAATAAATATGTAATTAAAATAATAATGCCTTAGCTTACCACTTATGATTTCCATATTCACGCTTCTGGGAAGCCATCCTCCTTCCAAACCACCAGGAACCACCTCAACTTACTAAGAAAGGGTACCACTTTGCAGTCTCTTTGAACCAAGGAAGAGTAGGCAGATCAAATTAATGCTGTCCACATATCCCAAGCCATCAATATAAGGCCAGACACCATGAAATGATTACAAGAAGTGGCAGGCGAAACACCATGGCTCCTAGAACACAGGTCCAAACTTTCTAAGTAAAGATCCAGAATTACGACAAATCAAAGAAAGACTAGATAAATAGGATTGCATGAAACTTAAACTTGTCTACCTGGTAAAGGACATAACAAGCTAAATAGAAAACCCATAGAATGGGAGAATTTTATGAGCTTGCATCAGACAAGGGCCTAATAGAAAAAATATACATAGAGCACAAAAAATTGGCTCCAAAGAAACCCTCAAATAACACCCCAATTACTAAATGGAGTAATGACCTAAAATAAAACTTCTCAGAAGAAGTAAGAAAGGCCAAAAATACATGAAGAAATGTTCAAAAAATCTGAACATAAAGGTAAAGCAAACCAAAACAATACTGTAATTCCACCTCACCCCAGTAAGGAAGGCTAATAAATTTTTTAAATGATGTCATGGATGTGGCCAAAAGGGAATTCTATCACTGTTAGTAAGAATATAAATTGTTCAACCAGTCTGGAGGCTGACATGTGAGTATTGTGGTTTGAAGTCAACTTGGACAGAAAAGTCCATGTGTTTCTTATCTCCAATTGGCCACCAAAAAGCCAAAGTAGAGCTGTGGTACAAATGTGTAAAGTGATAGCTTTCATTACAAAATCTCAGGGACATCACACATGTCCTGTGTTCAAGCTCCAGGATTGGCAGTGTGTGTGTGTGTGTGTGTGTGTGTGTGTGTATGTGTGTGTGTGTGTGTGTGCGCACATGCACGCTCACATATGTGCACCCACCCTAGGGATTACCTAACTGCATCACGTATTTTTGTCTGTTTAAATTATTAACAGAACAAGGCTTATATGTCCTGTGGTTTTTTTGTGTGTCTCTGTGTATGTGTGTGTCTATGTGTTGTAGGTTTTGGTGTTGGTGTATGTATTTGTATGTGCATTTACTTTTTATCTTGCTTATTCTCCAGCTGTGTTAACAATATTGGCAGACTTGAAAGGTGGACACTACTGTTTAATGTTAAGACAATTTTCCAAGATTCTTTTTCAACAAATTACATTTGAATTGTTCACTGAAGGACAGAGAGTGTGGGGAAAAAGAGGGGAATAGAAAGGGGACTTGTAAGTCTAAGACTGCAGCAGCCATCCATATTCCAGAACAAGTCTGCAGAACTAGGTGTAAACTAGATCCAGTGTTGTGTCTTCTGTCAGCTAGCTGTAAGAAAGCCCCCATTAGGCCACAGGTTTGGATTGTAGGAAAAAAGATAATTCAGTAAAAAAAAATTCAAATGGTCTGAGACATTTACACAAGTTCTGGACATCACTTCCACTTGAGCTGCTGCTGTTGTGCAGGCCCAATATTTGATCTGAAGCAAAACTTGGCATTACAAAAGTAAAACCCTAATGTCTAGTAATCTCTGAAAGGCTTGTGTAACTGCTTAGTTCTTATATCTAATACTGTGACCTATTGGGAAAGGCAGAGGGCAGACTTCCAGCTATTGAAGACTTCTTCCTTGGTGAATTATAAGCTATCACTTTCAGTCATGTGGTTCCAGCACAGACTTAGCTCAGGGCTGTGAACCTGAGTGTAGAAGTTTGAATCTCTATAGTGTGAAAGGAAATTTGGCCTTGTTCTAAGCTTGCAGTTTGGTGGACCTTTGGTAGCTGTGGACAATGTCTCCTTTTGTGAACATTTAGTTTAGATGCAGGAATTCATAACTAACTAGTAGCAGTGGTCACACCAGGTTGGAGCAAGAGAGCCACAGTAGAGGGTCAGGGGCCAAGCTCACACCATCTGCCATTTTGTGCTTCTTGAATTGACAGGTTCTGCATGCGTTTTAGTAATTTAAGAATAAAAAATAATATTACATATAGATTTTTAAAATTGTTTCTGTGTCTTTGAATCTACTAGATTATTTTTCTAAGTGAGCATTGTGAGAATCCTAGATCAGAGGCTCCACTGCCTCGGGGATAGATCAGGTAGTCAATAAACCCCACTATTAACCGAATGTGAGACCTACAGTAAGTCTTTGCCCTTTTGACCCCAGTTAATGTATCTTCTAAATATCTTCCTGGTGTCCTCTGGAAATTCTATGGAGCAACCTTATGTGTCAGATGAATGTGTGGCCAAAAGGACAAAACTGTTCTTCCTGTGCCAAAGATTAGGTGGGGTTGTGGTGGGGCCAGGCCAGGCCAGGCCAGGCCATGGGGGACAGTGCTAGGGTAGCAAATCCCTGGTCCCTCCAGATCAGGCAGGTAGCCAACAATGGCACAGGATCTACATCATCGTGTCTCCAACTTGTTAGCCAAGCTCCTGTGAGTCCCTCCTCCAAGGTGCTGGCTCCAAGGTGCTCCAAGGATCTTGTTCATGAGAAGCATTCATTGAACTTCTCTACAGTTCATGGTACACTTTACATAATGAAGACTGCTGCCAAATATGGGGGTGTGTATACAGCATGTTATACTTAACACTATGTCACGATATTCTGATGAGAATTTTTGCTTAACCCATGTGAAAAAAAACTAGTGCCAAAATGCACAAAAAGTGCCAGCTGATATTCCCAGTCATGGGTTAGTATTAGCACTAGCATTAGTATAAATCAGACCACATAGAAGGACCCATCTGTTCTACCAGTGGAGAATTCAGGGATCATTTCCTCCTCTGCTGCATATCAGTCAGTGACCGACAAATCTTTTCAACAGACTTGGAGAAGGAGTTAACTCTACCTGTGAGACCCAAAAAGAAGCCCCATGCTGGCATATGAGTACTATCATACACACACCACACACACACACACACACACACACACACACACACACACACACACACACACACACACACACGTAGGTCCAGCGGTATTCTCAAGCATTCCCCCTGATCTATGAATTCTATACAGCAAAGTCTAGAATTTGATGGAAACAGGAGCAGAGCATCTTGTCCCACTTCACCAGCTGTTTGACTGGTCTTCCACTGCCCAGTAGTAGATAGATATTGTCTTAGATCCTGTGCTCTGAGCTGGAGGGCCAGTGTCTTCGCTTGGGAGGACAGTGAAGGGATTAGAGAAACTACACAGGTAGTATGAGCAGTCCTGCATCATAAAAATACTTAATTAATGCTAGTTTATTAGAAAGCTTTGAGCACACTTGTCCAGTACTGACATATATTCATGTTTTCTCCCTATTTTATTTAAATAAAAATCAGTATTTATGAACTCTCATTTCTCCTTGCCCCTTCCGGTATAGTCGTGTAGTGTCTAATACCTCACTTTAAAGCTTCATTTCCCCCTCTATCTGATAAATTTTGGTGAGAGTTATCAAGTAATTTTCTTATTTAATGCAACCAAGACAAAGCTGATGAAGAAAACAGTGTTAACTTCAGGCTAGTATAGATATCTACTCTGATAAAGAACATGATGTTCTTACAACCATCATGCCAAAGGTCCTGCCTCTGGAGATAGGGGATTGCATTTCCTCTGCCTTCCTAGCTTCTAGAGTAATTGCTGCCCTCCCAGTAAAGGAGTTCCTTTCTAAAAAAGAAAGCATGCCACCAAATTGCAGAAGGCCAGCAATCCACATTATTTCTGCTTAAGAACCCTTCTCCTACCATATACTGATGATTTACACCCATAACCCTAGTCATTTAGGAATTAGAGAGCAGAGAATCTCGGTTCAAACCTTTCTGGGGCAAGAAGAGTCCACAAAACTTTTATCTCATTCACCACAAAAAGCCAGTAGGAGAGTGGTGAGCCAAGCGGTACAATACTATCCTTGAACAAAAGAGCTCATGGACAGTGCCCAATCTTGGAGTTCAAGTCTAATACTGGCACACACACACACACACACACACACACACACACACACACACACACACACACACACACACACACACACAAACACACACACAAAGCTAGAAGTGGAGCTGTGGCTCAATAGTATAAGTTAAGTTTTTTTAAATATGTTTTTTACTGTAAAAATGCTTGACATAGGAGTTACAGTTATATGAGCAAGGTACTGAGTGCATTTCCTATAGATCATTGTTGCTTCCTCCTTTGTTTTCCCCCTACCATTACTTTGCTCTCACATCCACAACTACCCTCCCCAACCTCCACCCCCACCAAAGTTGTAAAGTTCATTTTCAACTTAGTGTTTTGTACAACTTATTGTTACACTGTTTCGACCTGTATCACAAAAAAACGAAGTTTAGTCTTATGTGTAAATATCGCAAAGGGAAAATGTCAATGCCCAGAGTTCAAGCCTGAATATCAAAACACATTTTTAAAAAAAGACTGCTTTTAATAAGCTTTTCAGAAATAACTGGTTCTCTTCTTTTTTATGGTACTGAGGTTTGAACTCAGGGCCTCATGTTTTCTAGATACACACTCTAATATTGAGCCACAGCTGTATATTTTTTGCTCTGTTTTTGAGACAGGGTCTCATTTCCTGCTCAGGTGTGCAACTGGATTTCAGTCCTCCTACTTTCCTCTCCCATCACTGCTGGGATGAGAGGTGAACACTACTATGCACAGCTTCTTCTGTTCAGATGAGGTCTCACAGAATTCTGCCTGGGTTGACATGAAAACACAATTTTTGCAGTCTCATCCTCCCCCAAAAACAAAGTTTATAGGTTCACATCACAGTGCTCAGCTAATTGAAGCCCTAGACTCAATCACCAATACAAAAATTGAAAATGAAAATAAATTTAAATGGAAAAGCTGTAAGGTAAGAGTAGGGAAAAGGGATGGAGCACTGATCCTGGGCAGCACCTGAAGTCCAATCTGATGGTTTTATTTACAACACTGGAGAATAAAATGAAAGTATGCAACAAGACAGCCTTGTCTGCTTTTGCTTAGCAACAAGACAGTCCTGCCTGTCTTTTCTCATTTATGCCAGAGCCAAAGGCTCAGTAGACCATGACGAAGAGAGGAAGGTAGAGCTGTATAAGATGAAAAAGGACAAGCCATGGACATACCTGGAAATCAAGAAAGCCTCTGAAGCCTTCGAACTCTTAGGCCTTTCAGAAACTAGTATTCCAAAGAAACCAAATGTTCAGAGAGAAAGCCAAGATGTGCTCTGAGGTGTATAGATTTCCTTACTCAAAGAACACATAGACCTCCACATGACACAATCCTCCCTGCCAACAGTAGTCCTTCACAGTGAGTCTCAGAGGGTAAAAACACTGCCCTTTACTACCTGTTAGACACCAACCCACTTCCTGAGAGCACCAGGACAGTAGGGAGGGAGGGCTCAGCCCCATAACAACCCAAGGTTGAAGCTCAGAGTACCACATCTACTCACATAATGTACCCAGACCTCATAAATTTCCAACAGCTGCCAGAAGGTGTCCTCAGTCCTTCAAAAAGATCAAGCTGTGATGGCCAGCTTTACAGCCCAAACTCCCCACCCAGTATTAGTCCTGCTGAGTGACATGCAAGCCAAGTAGGGATCTCTGATAAATTTCCTAAAATTATTGGGCTGCATGCAAGCATCCAGTCACTTGTCCTCTGGTGACAAAACCTCAGGGTCATTCAAGACAGAAGCAGTCAAGACCTCAACCCCAGCTGCTACGGGCAGTTCAGCAATGCTTACCCTTTTGCTCCCTCAGGGGTTTGATTAATTTGGGTATAATCTCATGAACAATGTCTCCTAATATCACTATCCCAAGGGATGACCCCCTACCCAAGCAAACAGTCAAACAAGCTGGAAGTGTTCTCTTTGGGGAAGACAGACCAGCCTTCCCATGTGCCCATTTCCAGGGGCTCCCCTTTACCCAGAAGCCTTGAAAGGGGTATCTGCTCCCTCCAGCAGCAGGCCTGCCACTCCTTCCAGACCCAAACTGACCACAGCATCCTCTGGTGAGCTGAACACTCATGTCCAAGTTGGGAAAGCTGCTGTTTGAGTAGATGCTAGGATGCTTCTTGTGCCTTCAGGTGGCCCACGTTGAAGACTGCAAAGCCATCCAACAAGGTTTCACCTTCCAGCCTGTCTAGTGGCCAATCCTGGTGTCTGCTTGGGCTCCGGCTTCCCTGGACCTACAGTGTTAGGGAACCTGCAGCTCCCCCTGCCAGTGCCAGCATTGAATTGCCCACCAAGAGCACCAAGTGCTCCTGGTATATCTACTTTGGTCTTTGGGATTTTACCAGTCACCATCATGGGACTCTCTGGGGGATATTTCTGGGTAGCAAGCAAGACTAACTTTTCATTTGGAAGCTGGCAGATTACTAATATAGGCTCATCACCTGTCCCCTGCCAACCTGGACAGCCCTGCTTCTTCCAGCTCCATTGCCCACCCTGTGTTTAGGGGCCCCCTGAGCTCAGCTTCTGCTTCCTGAACTTGCCTACATATTCTGAAAAGAACCGAGAGAAGACTTTGGCATCTGTTGGGCCCCAGAAGTCAGGCCACAGTGAGGCTTCTGCAGCCCTCTGCCTTGCTCCTAGCACAGTCACCAACAAGGCAGTGCCCCCAGGATCCAACGCAGACCTCTGACTTGGGTAAAAAAAGAGGCTGTGCTTGAGTCGCCCACAGTCAGCATATGGGCACCTACTAAGGCCACCCCAGTAACTATGGGGGCTCAAGAAAGAGATAGACACATCCTGCAGACTTATTTGGAGCAGCTCCTCTTCCAGGTGCGGGCATGGTGGCCTTTAAAGCAGAACATGACAGTGCACAAACTAGAAGAGCCCAGGACACACTAGAAAAACTTGGTAAACAATGGCCGTGTGCACAGAGACCTGACGGAGGCAGCAAATCAGAGAGAGAGAGAGACAGAGAGACAGAGAGAGACAGTGAGAGAGACAGAGAGACAGAGAGACAGAGAGACAGAGAGACAGAGAAAGAACTCTAGGCTAGCTCTGATTTGTACTGGTTTCAATATCCTTGCCAAGAAATGCATATTTTCACCAAGAAATAAAAAGGAAAACTTCTAACTCTAACTCTGATGGAGTAGCTGGAATCAATCTAGATTTCCTACCATAAACAATCACAAAAGTGTTATGTGAAAAAATATATGTATATAAATGTATTGGTAATATAAATATATAGGTATATATATGGATATTCAAATATACAATGTGAATATGTAATGTATGTATAATGTATAATGCATAATGTATATATATATACAACGTATATATATACAGGGAGAAAAAAAGAAATACATAATATTTGAAGGAATAATGACCAAAACCTTCCCAAATTTGATTGAAAGCATGAACCCTTCTATGCAGGATTCTAGCAGCTTAAAGAAGTCAATTAACATAATTACACAGGTCCACACTAACACACATTCTAATTAAACAGTCAAAGACAGAAAACCACCCAAAGCACAGAAACAGAACTCATCACACACAAGTGATTTTCAGTGATGTTATGACAAATTTCTCATCAGACACTAGATTAACTATTGGATAGCAAAGGCAACAAATTTAGGGTGCTAAAAGGACATATCTAATGCCACCCTTTCTAACAAATATATATATACTTCCTTCAACTTTGAGAGATGAGCTAAGTACCTAACGATGCCTCAGGTATATAATCCTAACTACTCAGGAAGGTGAATTGTGAAGATTGTGGCTCAAAGCCAGCCTGAAACTTGTCCCCTCAGGAGCAAGTTGTATGACAGCTGTCCTTGAGAAGAACGGAGGCCTTTTTGCCATGTCATTGCTGGAACAAGATATTGGATAATGTGCCCATCAAGAATGAAGGCTTTTGGATAGTGTCTCCATAGAAGCAATTTATGAGACTCAGAGGTCCTCTAGAAGTCAGAGGACTTTTACCACTCTCCTAGTAGTTTCAGGAAAGGCATAATAATGAACAGAGCAACCTAGAGCCCACATGGAGTCCTTAGCAGCAGTCTTTGAAACCTATGGGATAAAGTATCAATGCTGGCAAGCTATGATTGGTCCACTTTTTCTCTGACCTCACTGGCCCAGACTCTGATTGGTCCATTTCCTCTATGATGTCACAATGCCGGGCTGTGATAGCTCCATTTGAGAGGTCATGCAGAGTTTATAGGAAGCCAATGTGCTCCAACCTATGTTAACATCTCTAGGAACTCTTGATTGGTGACCCACTGGATTGACTCAAAGCTAAATTCATGATTTTTTTTGGCTGGGGGGGGGCGGGTTGTCATTTGGATTTTGGTATTTCGTTTTACTTTTTCTGGGGTTTTAATTATTTTATTTAGTTAATTTTAGGTAGACTTGCTACCTGCCATCATTTCAGAAGGATGGAAGAATACAGCGAATACAAAGAATAATCCTCCAGATCCTGGAAGGAGGAGATAATCAAACAATACCAGATGAAAGAGCTCATCGACCATGGTACCAATGGCAAGTGAAGCTGGCCCATCCTTGCCTCACACACATGGAAGTGGCAGTTGAAATACTCCTGAAGGGAGAGTTCTCCAGTCATCAGATAAAGAATGAGATGGACATTTTTAATACGGTTTGGCACAGCACATCATCAGTTTGTACCAGGGGATGGAGAAGGAAGAGTATGTGTATCTCATCATGGAACTTGCTGGTAGGGGATACCTCCTGGGGTGGATCTGAATATCCTGCTGCCTATATGAGGATGAAACCAAGAAGCTTTTCACACAAATTGTAAGTGCTGTTCACTACCCACACCAGAACAGAATCACACACTGAGACCTTAAGTCCAACAACATCCTGTTGGATACCGAAGGCAATATGAAGGTCAGTGGTTTGTTCTGAGCATCTAGTTCACCCTGGGGCATTTGGTATTGAATGTATGTGCTGCTGTGCTTTTCCACCCCCCTAAATTTTCCTGGAAGAAAGAAATGATGGCTGGGTGTAAGTGGCTCACATCTTTAATCCTAGCTATTCAGGTGGCTGAGATATGAGGATCATGGTTCAAATCCAGCCCAGGCTGGTTCTACCCTCGAGCAGGCTCATACTGATACCAAAGACTAATTTGAGGAGCAGATGGCAGTTGATAGAGGTGACTAGCAAAATAGTTACCACTCTTCTCAGAACAAGCTGCTCAATGTCACCCAGGACCAGAGCAGTTCCAGACAAAGGGGAGGAGAGCCCTAATTGATATCAAAGATAACTTCACTTGAAAGCCAGAAGGCCCTCTTACTGAGATGGGAGATATTTCTAGGTAGTTTACTAAAAAAAAGTTGTAAGTGGGATCCTAGAATGAAGATCAAAACACTGTTTGCCCAGCAACACCCTTAGTCCAGCCAAGAAGATAGGTGAATCAACTGCCGTAGGTTTCCTCAGGAGAGATTCCAGCCAAGGGGCATCTTGCAGTGAAAACTGAACGTTGTAGTTATCAAAGCATGTAATTCTTGTGCATTGTATCAGTTCTTTGCACGTACAAAACTACTTGACTTACACTTGAGCTACACCCTAGTTATTACAAATATAGTTTTTTTATTCTATGTTATTCTTTAAGATGCAGTCTCATGTAGCCAAGTCTGATCTTAACTTCATAATTCTATTGCCTAGTCTCCCAAATGTTGGGATTACAGATGTGTACCTCTATGTTATCCATCATACTATTACCTGCATGTTTCCTTAAGTTTTAATACTTTATTTTATCCCTTGGCAGTACTGTGGTTTTGATTAAGAGGCTGGTGCTGGGCAAGCAAGTACTCTACCCCTTGACTCCTGTCCCCAGCCATTGCTCTTCATTTTACTTTAGATGAGCTCTTATAGTATTATTTTTTGTATTGTGTTTATTTTCTTGGGTCAGAATTAGACTGTGATTGTAATGTGTTTTCCTGATCAGAAGCCTTTTTTGTCTTTGTATATGATTTGTAAATATAATTTTTCTTATTAAAAAGAAGGTGGCCAGGAACAGGTGGCTCATGCCTGTAATCTTAGCTACTCAGGAGGCTGTGCTCTGAGGATCACGGTTCAAAGCCAGCCCAGCAGGAAAGTCCGTGAGACTCCTATCTCCAATAAACCACTCAGAAAACCGGAAGTGGCTGTGGCTCAAGCAGGAGAGCGCTCGCCTTGAGATGGAGAGTGCAGGGACAGCACCCAAGTCCAGAATTGAAGCCCCACGACCGACCAAAATAAATAAATAAATAAATAGAAAATGCACAGAGGTGTTACACTATACGTCATTTTAAAATTCAAAACCTTATTTTAAAAGAATAAAAATGCATATAATCATTAAAATTTATCTGTAGAATAAAAATGACTACCAGATTACATGTTTTTGGAGGGTGTGTCAGTGGCACACTGTGTCAGCTCTAGACAATGCTACATAGTTCCTGGCCTGAATGGCCTAAATAAAAACAAGTAAAAAGTAAAATAAATGATACTTTAGGGCACAGCTGTGGAAGATTTGAAATATTCTTGTATATTTTATTGACCTTTTGTACATTTTTGTGCTGATGAAAAGTGATATATCAATTATGGTAGAATTTGACACAGTCTTCTAACATAACAGAGCATTACCTCATTACCGAGCAATTCCCTTGCTCATTGCATAACCAAAACAACTGAAGAGAAAAAACTAATAGCTCATATGCCAATGATAACAGCAAATTTCACAATAGAAGTTGGAAATACCTGGAGTGTCTATCAGATGAACAGGTTTATAAAATATGAGGTATGCATAAATGGATTATGACTTATCCACAAAAAGGCTGCAATTAATATATGTCTGCACGGATGGACACAAAAAAGAATCTACTATTTATGTGAAACATATTGGCTAAACCATTTCATAAGAGAAAATGGAAGATTAAAATTTCTGGGACAGGTCATTGGGGTGATTGTTACTCAATGATTGTGTGGATTGCATCAGCATTGAAAACATAGTTCACAAAAGAGGTAATGGTTACAAAGCAGTGTGGATATAATTAATGTCACTGAATTTTATACTTGCCTAGCAAGCATGAGGCCAAGCGTTCAACCCCCAGCACATCCAAAAATGCTAAATCTTCCTTCTGTTTCCTACCTTGAGTGGTAGATGCTTTTCTACTTTTGATTGTATTCCTCAGAGGATCTCTGGTGGCTCTCTGATGTTTAGTCATGCTTTACAGATAATCCATTATTTGAACATTATTTCTGAGTTTTAAAGGAAACCTCCTATATTAAAATGATCGCAATGCCTGCAGTTCTAATTCAAGAGGCGAAAACAAGAAGACCCTTACACAGTCTAGTCTGCATAGAGAGGTCATGTCTAAATCCCCACTGTAGCTGCTGAAACTGGAGGGACAATTATTTGTAAGCAAATACAAGTGAGAGATAAGTTTCTGATCACATTATATTTTGGCCATGTCAGCTTGTATTTAATATTTACATGAATTTAAAAAAAATTTTCCATTTTACCTTACTCTTAGTATGTCATTTTGAAGCTTTGTACTATGTTCTTGTTTGCTACATTTAAAAAGAAACATAGTTTTCCTTTGTATCATATTAAACATTGTTTTTGATTTTTTCTATATTGCAACTATTTATTTTTCACAGTTTTTATGTTTTTTTCTGCATGTAGGGACTGCCAATTGAGCCACAGCTCAACTTCCAGCTTCATTCTTTTGAAAATTATCAGGTAAAGCCCAGCACAACTAAGGAGGCTGAAATCTGAGGATCTTGGTTTGAAGCCAGTCAGTCTGAACTTTAGCCTTGAGTAAAACAGGGAAAGTTCAAGCCATAGTACTGGTAATTACACAAACAATTCTCATGGACTTTCTTGCTTGGGCTGGCTTTGAACTGCAGCCCTTATATTTCAGCCTCCTGGGTAGTTGGGACTCACAGGCATGAGCAAACAACTGCTAACTTATTTTAATTTTTTGTTGTTGTTTTTCATGGGGCTTAAACTCTGGGCTTAGGTGCTGTCCTCGTGCTCTTCCCCTCAAGGCAAGAACTCTACAGCTTGAGCCATAGAACCACTTTCAGTTTTCTGGTGGTTTATTAGAGATAAGAGTCTCACAGACTTTCCTGCCCAGGCTGGCTTGGAACTGTGATGCTCAGACCTCAGCCTCCTGAGTAGCTAGGATTACAGGCATGAGCCACTGGTGCCTGGCTTATTTTAATATTTTTACCCAGCTATTTCTTGCTTTCAAATTCAATAATTTTATTTTGTCCAGTAGACCTGATCTTTGGGACACATTGCTGTTTCTTAGTAGTTTTGAAGGGGGGTAGGGGTTGAACTCTCGGCATGGGTGCTGTCTTTGTACACTTCAGCTTAAGGCAAATGCTATACCAGTTCACCCACAGAGCAACTTCAGGTTTTATGGCTGGTGGTTAATTGGAGCTAAGAGTCTCATGAACTTTCCTGTCCAGGCTGGCTTTGAACCGTGATCTTCATATCTCAGCCTCCTGAGTAGCTAAGATTACAGGATAGAGCCAGCAATGCCCTTCTGTTTTCTAGCTTTTTGACTCAAGTATCATGTTTTACAACTTCAACCACAGCTCCACTTGTAGCTTTTTTTGTTTATTGGACATAAGTTTCTAATGTACTTTTCTGGGCAGTCTGGCTTCAAACCATTATCCTCAGATTTCAGCTTCCTGAGGTGCTCCAATTATACACATGAACCACAAACCCATTGGTCATTTAAAAATATTAATATGTTTTTTCCACTTTTTAAAAATTTCCTTGCTTTTTATTTTTGTGTATGTTCTAGTCCTGAGGCTACAAATCAGGGCCTGGATACAATGCCAGAGCTTTTTCTTCGACTAGTGGCTTATCACATGAGCCAAGGTATAGCCTGTGGTTATAATGGTTTTGTCTTGGTGCTTGAACTAGAAAGTGGGTGCTGTACTAGAAAGTGATTGCCCAGTTTGCATCTTGGGTCACAGCTCAACTCTAGTTTTTGGTTTTTGTTTTAATTGTTGGTAGTTAATAGGAGATGAAACTTATGCAAAGCCCATCATGTATCAATTGGCTGAAATCTGAGGATCATGATTCAAAGCCAACCAGGGCAGGAAAGCCCATGAGAATCTTAGCTCCAATTAATCACTGGAACCTGGGAGGTGTAGAGTTCTGTTCTTGAACAAAACAGCATAAGTTCAAGACACAAGATAGCACACAGATGCACACACAGAGAAAGTGTCATGGAATTTTTTGCGTGGGCTAGCTTTGAACCATGATTCTCAGATTTCAGCCTCTTACCATCCTCTCTCCTTTGAAAATTTTATTGGTCCTGTGGCTTGACCTCTGACTCTGGGGCCTATATCGTAGCTTTTACACTCAAGGATTTTTACAGCTCAAGGATTTGTGCTGTTTAGCTGGGGATAAGAATCTCAAGCACGTTCCTTCCTAGGTTGACTTGTCTCTGCAATCCTCAGTTGTCAGCCTCTTGTGTAGTAAGGATTACACATATGACCAGCAACATTTGGGTCATTTTAAAACTTTAATATGTGCTTGCTACTACCTTTTTTTCTTTTTTTTTTCATTTTTGCTTGTCCTGGGAGTAGAAATTGAAGGTCAGATGTTGTCTCACAGCATATATGGGACCAAACATAATATTTGGCTTTTAGGGGGAGGTTAATTGTAGAATTAAATGTAAGAATCATGTAAATGTAAGAATCATGTAGAGTTAGGCCAGAATCAGGAGGCTGAAAATTGAGGAAAGTCCATGACACTCTTTTCTCCAATTAACCACTAAAATCTGAGAGTAGTCAATCATTGAGCAAAATAGTGCGAGTTCAAGCACCAGGACTGGCACACACACACACACACACACACACACACACACACACACACACACACACACACACACACACACACACACACACACACATCTTATGAACACCTGAGCTGAGCTTTAAACAGTATCCTCAAATTTCAGCCTTAGTATCTAGAATTACAAATATGAGCCACCAATGATTGGCTCAGCGAAACCTCTGTTACTTCATCTCTTCTACCCTTCTTTTCATTTATTTCGTTGTTTTTGTGTGTGTTGTTCCTGGAGCTTGAACTCATGCAAGGCCTGGCCTTATTCAGGAGGCTGAAATCTGTCCATCATGGTTTGAAAGCAGCCTCAGCAGGAAAATCCATGAAATTCTTATCTCTAATCAATCAACAAAAACCTATCCCCACTGTGGCCACCACACACAAAACAGTCTCCTGGAATTTTTTCATGGGTTTGCCTTTACACAGGATCTTATATTTCAGCCTCCTGCATTTCTAGAATTACAGACCTGAGCCAACAGTCTTGGGTTCTTTACTTCCAACCATTTAATTTTATTATTGTGATCCTGAGGCTGGATCTCTGAACCAGGGCATTGTTTCAATAGGTTTTTTGTTTAAGGCTGGTGCTTTACAACTACAACCACAGCTTGATTTCTGGCGTTTTTTGCTGGTTAGTTGCAGACTTATGTACTTCGCTGTCCACGCTGGCTATGAACAACTTTCAGATTTCAGCGTTCTGAGTCATAGGATTACACATATTGACCAAAAATTCACTCATGGCTCATTTTGAAATTGTAATTGGATTTTCTCAGTTTTTCTTCTTTTTACTAATCCTGGGGCTTGAACTCAGGCATTGGACACTGCCCCTGAACTTCTGATACTCAAGGTGAGAACTCTACTACTTGACTACAATGCCACTTCCAGCCTTTTTTATTTATGAGGTACTGAGGAAACAAACCCAGGGATTCAAACATGATAGGCAAGCACTCTGTCACTAAGCCACATTTCCAGCCATTCTTTCACCTTTTTATTTGTAATTTTTATTTCCTTGTGTATGCTGGTCCTAGGTCTAAAAATCAGCCCATGTACAGTTCCAGAAGATTTTATTCAAGATTAGCACACCAAGGCATGAGCCACCGCACAACTTGTGGCTATTAGTTTTTGTTTTGTTTTAAGTAGCTACTTAGAGTTGAGTCAATGAATTCTCCTACCTGGGCTGGTTTTCTACTGTGATCCTCACATTTTAGCCTCCTGAGTGGCTACCATCATAGGTGTGTGCCACCTATGCTTGGATCATTTTAAACTCTGAAATTGGCTCTTCTAACTTCTCTACATTTATTTATTTTATTCCTTTTTGTGTGTTGGTCCTGAAGTTAATATCAAGGTCTGAATGCTGTCCCAGAAATTATTTTCTCATTTCTGCCATTGGAGCCACAGCTCAATCACCAGGTTTTATTTTTCATCCTTTTGGTGATTAATTGGAAATAAGAATCTCATGTAAAGCCCAGCAAGACACAGGAGGCTGAAATCTGAGGATTGAAGTTGAAGCCATCCTGGACAGGAAAGTGCATGAGACTCTTCTCATCAACTAACTACAAAGCCTCTAGGAGTGATAGAGCTGCTACACAAATTAAAGCCACAGTTTGGCATTCACAGTATAAAAGCTCCATGGACTTTCCTGTTTGGACTGGACTTAAAATGTATCTTCAGACTTCAGCTTTCTGAATAGTTAAAATAATAAGCAGGAACCACTAGCCCCAGGCTTATTTTTAAATCTCAAATGGTCATTTCTTCTCTCAGTTTTGTCTTTGGTCGACTTTGGGCTGAATTATGGACCAGGGAACTGTTTCCCAGGTTTTTCACCAAATTTCAGTAGTTTATAACTACTCTCACACCTTCATTTCCACCTTTTGCTGGGTAGTGGGGGAAGAGAATTTCAATGACTTTTCTGTCCAGGTTGTCTTTGAGCTGTGATCCACATATTTCATCTTTCTGAGTAGCTATGAATATACACATAAACCAACAACCCATGGCTCACTTTGAAACTAATACTTTCACTTTCTCCCATCTTTTATAATTTGTGCACTTTTTTCTTTATTTTTGTAAGTGTCTGTGCTAGGCCATCAGCACCAGGGCATGTGTGCTGTCCCAGAGCTTTCTGTTTAAGGCTAGAACTCTACCATATGTGCCAGAGCACAGCTAGTGGCATATTTTTGGAGACAAATGAGACATGAGAGTCTCATAGATTCTCCTACCTGGGCTTGCCTTCAACTGTGATCCTAAGATTTCATCCTCCTGAGTAGCTGATAGATCATCAGTGAGCAACCAATGCTTGATTTATTTAAACCTCTGTCATTGGATCTTCCTTCTTCACTTCTCCCCTCTTTTCTTTAATTCTTCTGTGATTGTCCTGGGGATTGAACTCAGGGCCTGGTTGCTGTCCCAGAAATTGATTGCCCAGTTCTGCCACTTGTGCCATAACTCCATTCCCAGTTTCTTTTCTTTTCTTTTTGACAATTAATTGGAGATAAGAGTCTGAGAAAAAGCCTAGCATAAATCAAGCCAGCCTGGGAAGGAAAGTCCATGAGACAATGACCTCCAATTAACCACTGATTAGCTGGGAATGGTAGAGCTCTATCCTTGAACAAAGCAGCACAAGTTCAAGGATGGCACACACAAGCCGCAAGATGGCACACAGATGCAAACACACAGAGAAAATCTCATGGATTGTCTTGCTTGTGTTAACTTTAAACTGTGATCCTCATATTTCAGTTTCTCTTCTTCCACTGTCCTTTTTATTTATTGTTTTTTTTGTAATTTTTAGGGGTCATGCAGCTTGACCTCTGGCTCTGGGAATTATTTCTTAGCTTTTTAACTAAAAGCTGCTGCTTTACCACCTCAGTTGCAGTTCAGGGCTTTGTGCTAGTTAGCTGGGATAAGCATCTCAAGCACATTCCTGCCCATGCTGACTTGATACCACAATCCTCAGATGTCAGTTTCTTATGTAGTTAGGATTATACACAGGACCAACAACCCTTGTGTCATTTTAAAACTTTAATATATGTTTACCTCTACCTACTGTTGTTTACTTTTTATTTTTTACATGTGTGTGCTGTTCCTGGGCCTACAAATTGGGGCTCATATTCTGTCTCAGAAGTTTTTATTCAAGGTTATCCTCTATTACATGAGACATACCATAACTTTTGGGCCCTTTTTGGTGGGGGGAAGATTAATTACAGACAAGATTTTCGTGGACTCTTCTGCCAGAGCTGGCCATGAACCATCATCCTCAGCTATAAGCCACTTGAATAACTAGTAAAACATGTATCAGCCACAAATGCTTGATTTATTTAAGACTTTGTCACTCACTCTTCCTTGGTTACTTCTACTCTTCTTTATTTCTTCTGTGCATGTCCTGAGGCTTGAACTAAGGGTTTAGGTGCAATCTCAGAAAATATTTGCCCAGTTCTGCCACTTAAGCCAAAGCTCAACTTACAGCTGAATCAGGTGGCTGAAATCTGAGGACCATGTTTCAAAGCAGCCTGCACAGGAAATCCATGACACTCTTATCTCCAATGCACCACCCAAAATCTGGGAATGCTAGGACACAAACACACACACATCACACATACAAACACACACACACACAAACATACAACACACATGCACATACACATACACCCAAAGTCTCCTGGACTTTGCTTCTTGGGCTGGCCTTGAAACTTGATCCTCATATTTCTGCCTCATGAGAAGGCCTAGAGCCATGATCAACAAGCACCAGGTTTATGTTTAAATTTACAATTGGCCTTTCTTCTCTTCTCCTACAATTTTTTAGCACCAGGAATTAATCTCTGGGTCAGCAAACAGGTTTTTTTTTTAGCTTTTCCGCCAAATACAGTGCTTTACAACTACAATCATATCTACACTGGGTAGATGGGGGTAAGAGTTGCATTTACATTCTTGCCCAGTCTAGCTTTGAACCTTGATCAACTAGGAATACACATATGAACAAAAACCCATGCTCATTTTGAAACTTTACTTTTCTCTTTTCCCATCATTTTTAGTTTGTGCTTTTTTGTTTTTTGAAATGTGTGTAGAGGACTTCAACTTAGGGCTTAGGTGCTGTTCCAAGATTTCTGTTTGAGACTACCACTCAACAGCATGAGCCAAAGTACATATTGTAGCTTATTTTTGGTGGCAAATTATATATATATGACTCTCCTGCCTGGGATGGTCATGAACCGTGATCCTTAGATATCATCCTCCTGAGTACATCGTATAGCATGTGTTATACCAAAAGTACTTCTCAAAAATAAAAGAAAGGAAAAGGAAAAAGATGAAAGGGAGAATAAACCATTCCAACCAAATATTTCATGGGCAATTTTGTCAAAGAAAATACCTTCTTTTTTTTTTCCTTATTGGCAGGTGTCAAACCCGGAATATTGCCCATTGTAAACAAGTCCTTTACTACTTGAGTATGTCCCAAGCCTTTTTATTCACATGGTGTTTTTTAGTTTGTTTGGTTGGTAGTTTTTATTTTGTTTTTTTTCTTTTTCTTTTTATTTTTTGCAAGGATAGACCATGTTTAGCTAAGGTTAGTCTTCTACTTGTGATCCTCCTGTTTTCATCTCCTGAGTAGCTGAAATAATTGGTATATACCACCTCACCCAATGTAGCTCTTATTTGACTACTAGAGAAATTTTAAAAAAGAAGAAGCACCTCCTAATTATCTTCATAATCCCCATGACAAAAATGAGAATGTATTTATAGTAATTTTATTCATGAAGAGAAAGGCAAAAAATCCTAAACAAAAGAGATTATGTATCAGAAATGTAGGACCATTTATATTTATCCTTTTTCCCTCTTTCCTATGTGTGTGTTTTCCTGAAGATATAACACCGGCTTCACCAATGATAATCAAGTTATTCTAACACCAAGCTGCAACCCCACTTACATAGATAAAATTTAGAAAACCTAATGTAATTTATCACACTGAGAAACGAAGAAATCCCATATATTCATCTGAACAGATGATGATACAAAAGTATTTAATATTTTTAATATTACTGAAAACTCTAAAACTGAAGGAAAATAGCTTTAGCGTATGTAGAATATCAATCAAACTCATACACTGTTTTCTTTATTTAGCTGACGTATTTTTGATGTAATCAAGAGATAAATTTGTTTTCAGTGATGAATAGGATGACACATTTGATGTTTTAACGAAGAAAGAAGAAGAAGAAGAAGAAGAAGAAGAAGAAGAAGAAGAAGAAGAAGAAGAAGAAGAAGAAGAAGAAGAAGAAGAAGAAGAAGAAGAAGAAGAAGAAGAAGAAGCAGAAGAAGAAGAAGCAGAAGAAGAAGAAGCAGAAGAAGAAGAAGCAGAAGAAGAAGAAGAAGAAGAAGAAGAAGAAGAAGAAGAAGAAGAAGAAGAAGAAGAAGAAGAAGAAGAAGAAGAAGAAGAAGAAGAAGAAGAAGAAGAAGAAGAAGAAGAAGCAGAAGAAGAAGCAGAAGAAGAAGCAGAAGAAGAAGCAGAAGAAGAAGCAGAAGAAGAAGAAGCAGAAGAAGAAGCAGAAGAAGAAGCAGAAGAAGAAGCAGAAGAAGAAGCAGAAGAAGAAGAAGCAGAAGAAGAAGAAGCAGAAGAAGAAGAAGAAGAAGAAGAAGCAGAAGAAGAAGAAGAAGCAGAAGAAGAAGAAGAAGCAGAAGAAGAAGAAGAAGCAGAAGAAGAAGAAGAAGCAGAAGCAGAAGAAGAAGAAGAAGAAGAAGAAGAAGCAGAAGAAGAAGAAGAAGAAGCAGAAGAAGAAGAAGAAGAAGAAGAAGAAGAAGAAGAAGAAGAAGAAGAAGAAGAAGAAGAAGAAGAAGAAGAAGAAGAAGAAGAAGAAGAAAGAAAGAGGAGGAAGAGGAGGAGGAGGAAGGAGGAGGAGGAGGAAGGGGGAGGAGGAGGAGGAGGAGGAGGAGGAGGAGAAGAAGAAGAAGAAGAAGAAGAAGAAGAAGAAGAAGAAGAAGAAGAAGAAGAAGAAGAAGAAGAAGAAGAAGAAGAAGAAGAAGAAGAAGAAGATCACAATGGAAGGAAAACACTAATTTGTAAGCAAGATGACATGGTAATCTTCATAAAAATTCAAACATGTTTACAGGTATACACTAATAACTTTTCAGTAAGTTGGTTTAACATGAAGTCAACCAATGAAGAAATAAAAAAAAAATCTCTGCAAGGAATTTGTAGCTCAGTGGCAGAATATTTGCCTATTATATGTGAAGGGACCTTGATAAATCTCATGCAAAATTCAAAACAGAACAAAAATTAAAAAAATAATGAAGGAAGGACAATAACGCACAGGGTTTGGAGCAAGTAAGTGGTTTACTTCCAAAATAGAAGTAGCAGCAGATGATTTTGGTGGCACATACTTGGAATCCAAACTTCCATTTCTTTGGTGGTTCAAATGTTCAAGGCCAATCAGCTAAAAAGCACAACAAATAAACAGGAGGACGAGGAGGACCATGAGAGAAGAAAAAAATAGAGATCTGAAACAAATTAAACTTCATCTGGATGGTGGAAAGAAGTCTGTCAACTATATTGTTTTCTTTAAAATAAGTTTCTACCTTTTACACCATATGAGGACACAGCAACAATTGAGCACATTAAAACTGGTGAAGCCGACCTCTCTGTACCTTGAATTTTCTAGGTTCTAGGTCTTGTCCTTCAGAGTATCTGTTGACTACAAATAACTTGCTCTAAGCTATTGGACCTGGTCTTAAGGAGTTTTGTTATAGCATCACAATGGAATTGAAACACCCAGATACACCTTTTTCCCTAAAGGAAATACTCTTCCTGTAGCTGTAGGAAAGACGGATGTATTTGATAGTCAGAGAGTTCAAGCTGAGGGCCTCCAATTTGCTAGGCAGTGGTTCACCCATATAAGTCCCCTACTCCAGCCCTTTTCCTTCACTTTGACCATACCAACAAACTGCCTTATGTATTTCAAGCTTTCTGCTGTTGACTATCTGACAAGAAACTATCATGGGTATGATGATGTTCTATTTTCTCTCACTCCTATAGATGTTAGTAACCCAATCCATGGTGCTGTATGGCATAGGGCATTTTGACATTATCAGAAGATTCTGAAGCGATACCATTATTCTTTTGACACCAGTCAATCCAGGTTTAAACAAAAAAGTTATTGAATATCTTGAGTAAATTGAAGAGGTCTTTAAAAGCCAAAAGTTAGAGCAGCTTTTCAGATTATGAATGATATGTAGCATCCTACTAGATTTAATTTCTAAGTGAGAAAACAGCAGCTTGCATGACCTAACCTAAGCCAAAAACATTCTTGGTCTTAGTTTCTTTGCATTTTAATGTAAATAACAAAAGTGCCAGTTTATTGATGTATAAGAGGACTCTTCATATTTAAATATTGTCAAAATTCACTGAGTTGAATAGAAAACATGCTTAATTTATATTAAAGTAGTAATGTGTTATCATTAATACATGGATGTATTGTATTAGTAAATACTGAAAAGGAAAAACTTATTTCTACAGAGGATTCATCTTGGCAATAGTCATTTTATAGGAGGCAAATACTACCTACCTTCTTTCAACCACATGCTATTGTTGAGTGTGATATTGTTTTAGCTCTACTCAAGAGCTATGGGGCTCATGTTGTATTTCATTAAGAAAACACCAAAAAAGCCGGAAGTGCAGATGTGACTCCAGTGCTTGAGCACTAGCCTTGAGCTGAAGAGCTGAGGGACAGCGCCCAGGCCCAGAATTCAGCCCCCACGACTGACCAAAAAGAAAAAGAAAAAGAAAACACCAAAGTGCATAACGATCTTATAACTTTTTAAAGACCAGAAATGACCTTTGTGTGGTCCTAACAATAACTCAAGTCCATAAAAAATAAGGACTTTAATATTATTTTAAGCTGGTGTGCAAGGGAGTTATAACTAAACAAATATGGACATCTCATATGCCTTAATTACTTCTTTGAATTATTGTCAAGTTAAAAAATATCTGGATCCACTTTACTGAATTTTTCCAATTGGACACTCTGTCATGTGCCCCTTTCTTCTAGAAATACGTAGGAATCTATTTTGTTTTTTGATTGTTGGAGCAAGCTCCAAAACCTACACATGTGGTGAATGGAAGCCACTGGTGGGTATATGTTTGGTTCCTGAACATGGCCAGGGATCTAGCAGGAGCAGGCCTAAGGACATGGATTGTACTCAAGGACAATGTCTAATGGCTGATGTCCCCCTGGGAGCAAACACTAGGACCTGGCAGCCACCAAGGACACAAGGCATTGGCTGATTCCCTTGCACTTCTTGCAACACTGCCATGGCAGCAGCAGTGGCATCCTATTCTACCCTCACATCCCTGTGGAAAGCTTGGCAATAGTCCTCCAGGCTCAACACTAAAAGAGCCAGTGGGCTCATGCCAAGCTGTGATTGGTCTATTTCAGCAAGTGTAAACAGGCTCGGCAGTGTATTACAGTGCTGGAAGTTCCTGGTTACCTGCTTGACTCAGTGCTACTTTGACAATTGTGTGTGTGTGTGTGTGTGTGTGTGTGTGTGTGTGTGTGTGTGTGTGTGTGTGTGTGTGTGTGTGTAGTTTTGGAGGGGCAGTGGGAACTTTGTGTTGTTTGGGTTTGGGTATTTCCTTTTGGTTATTGCTCTGGGGTTTTTATTTTCTTAGTTAAGTTTAGGTAGATTTACTACTTACCATCCTAGCAGAAAGATGGGAGAACACAGTTAATTATTCTTAAACTCTTTAGAGGAGGAGACCTTAATTGAACAATACATTATGAAGAAGATCACTGGCTATGGCAGGAAGAGATTTTCATTGAATAATACAGTGTGAATGCGCTCGTTGGCTATGGAAGGAGGAGGTTTTCACTGAACAATACAGTATGAAGGAGATCATTTGCTATGGTAGCTATCCATATGTAAATTTGACCTAGCACTACCTCATAAACCTCAAAGTGGTAGTGATGGGAGAGTTCAACAATTGTCAGATCAAAATTGAGATGGATATTATTAAGACTTCCTATCACGCACACATGATTAGGTCATACCAAGTGAGGGAGAAGGATGAGCACCAATACTTGGTAATGGAACTGGCCACCCAGAGACCTCCTGAGATAAATGTGAAAATCATAAGTTGTTAAAGCAGACTGTGTGTATTATGCATTACTTTAATGAAGATAGAAATGAACACGGAGACCTTAAACAAAATAAACTCCTGTTGGATGACAAATGCAATGTGAAGGTCAATGACTTTGGCATGAGCACAAGGATTACCCAAGGGCAGTTGCTGAAGGACATATTTGGTACCTTGATTTTGTCCCTATAAAATATTCCTGCAGGGCTGGGAAGGTGGCTCAGTGGCAGAGCGCTTGACTTGCATGCATGAGGCCCTGGGTTCGATTTCTTAGCACCACATAAGCAGAAAAAAAGCCAGAAGTGGTGCTGTAACTCAAGTAGTAGAGTGCTAGCCTTGAGCTGAAGAGCTGAGGGACAGCTCTCAGGCCCAGAGGTCAGGCCCCACGACTGGAACCCCCCCCAAAAAATATTCCTGTATGAAAACTACAATGTCTACAAAGTAGACATCTGGTGCTTGGGAGTCATCTTTTGTATTTTATGGAGATGGTGAGTTTCCCATTTGAATACATGAATTTTAGCCAGATACAGGTAATTGTCTTGGAGGTCATGTACATTGCTCCATTTACCTGTATCCAAAAGGACAAAATAACATCTTGACACTGTAAACTGCAGACCCAAAGCAGAGGCACAGTATAGAACAAATAATGGAGACTAGCTCAACCAAGTTGAGGAATATTTCCTATGTCTTGATGAGCCACTATGTAATGAACTGAACCCTATTATTCTTGCACTCATGTGTGACATGGGTTACAGCCTGTTTGATACCCACAAATCAATATTGGACAGGACGTTCAATGAAATCATGGCCATCTATGTTTTTATTAAAAATGACTTAAAGTAGCATGCCAGCAGCAAAATTAAGTCAATGCCTTCAATTGTTCCAGTATGCCCGTCTCCTGTTCCTCTACAATGGAGAACCTGTTTTCCTGCCTGTCATCTGAATTTCAATTGTCCTATGATGACAAACCAACAATACTGAAGAGAATTGCCACTCTTCCATCCATTCTCCTCTGCTTCCTGCAGAAGAACTCCCGTTCCAGCATGATCACACACAATGAATCTATGGTTGCCTTTAGTTCCTCTTTCTTCCTGAGGAACAATGAGAGATGCTGGTAAGAGGAAAAAGCCCTTCCCTTTAGGTAGCTGGACAATAAGTTCACAAATTCTATCTCAAATGAGAGACAGGATTGGAGGAGGGTTGCTATCAGGATAGGTACCACTATTTGCAGAACATAATGCCATGTGCAGGCCTAAAAATAACATTCACAGATTACAAAGAAGTATTTTTTTTTCCAGAAAAAGTGTTCAGAGCCCTTTCATAACAAAACAACAGTACCAGTTCTTCAATTCAATTTCACGCTGGGGAATTCCACTTTGAATCCTTATCTACAAACTCGGACACTTCATCTAACAATCATTCATTTTGGATGACATTGACAATACCCATTGTTCATATAGGCATTTTAGTACTTTAAATTTTGGAGAAAAAAGGTCTAGGATGGGTCAAAAATTAAGGTTTTCCTTTTTGGTCAAAGATTTACCTTTTTAGACTACAACCCACATAGTATTTAAAGAAAGGATGGATATGAGAGGAAATCGTGCAGTTCTTAGTTGTTTTCAAGTATACTTATTGAATCTTTCAGCTACTGAACCTGCTTAATTTGTGAGGTATACACACACACAAAAACACACACACATACACACATATATATGCATAGTATGCATGTATTTCACAAATATATTACATATTAAATATATCATATAATATTTTATATGTAAAATATACACAATTTTGGAGATGGTATTTCATGGAATTCTCCGCCTTTGCTTTAAGACAATATTCTCCTCATCTCAGTTTCCTAAGAAGCTAGGATTATAGACCGGGGCTAGGTAAAAAGATTTCCTTTAAAATGCTGCAGAGAACCTGTCTTTAACTACCAAGAAACAGCAAGATACCAAGATAATAGAATGACAAAGTGAAATAGAACACTTCATTCACTGGAAAACTTTCAAAATTTATTTTAGACAAAAATTAGAGTCAGTGTTAAGATCTATCCTTGAAAAACATTAATAAAAAATTAAAGACATATATAGATCCCAGTTGGAAGTGTGGAAGTAAGAGGAAGGCCCATCAGTTCAAGGCCTAGTACTGGTCCATAACCATACATTAAATGAAAATTAAATTTGTAAGCTAGAACTTGTTTTTTATCTTTTGTGTTCAGAGGAATGTCAGCATTATGTGTAAACAGACTGCTATACAAGGAATCCTTCTGGGTCATACAGTAGTTATTACATGGCTCTGTGTAGACATTCAGCTTTCTAATGATTTTCTTACATAAATCAATCAATATTAATTAAGTGCCATGAAGAATGCTAAACCTCAATTTTGTGCCCATCTCCATCCTTGTTCTCCCTATTGCCCAGCAGTTTCTGTCACAGTCAGCATAACTGTAGCTGGAACAGACATGGACTCGATGGATCCTAACTGTGATATGATCCCAAATATAGCAAATACCAGAATCAATGAAATCCAAGCAGCTGTTCAAGGTGCCTAGTTGTATGAATGTCATCAGCTTCCAATGGTCTCACCTGTCTCTGCCAGAAGCCTGTTAATGGCCTGTTATCATCAAAGCTCACACTGAAGTTTAACTTCTCAATGTAGCAGTGTCACGAGGTGAAACCTTTAATAGAGGATTCTGTCATAAATGTATTAATGCCATCTCATTAACTCTCAAGGGACTAACATGATCACTGTTAGCAGTTGTAAAAAGCACTGTAAGCCCCTTACTCACTCTCATTCTAGAACATGCCATGATTCCGAGATCCTACATGATGTGATGCACCTTGTCCCATGCACTACCATGCTATTTAGCATTTCCAGCCAACACTATTATGAATGATATAGACCTCTTATTCCTTATGAAGTAAGGAATAAGAAGTATTCCTTATGAAGTAAGCTTCGGGTTTTTGTTAAATCATGACAAATGGGCTGAGATGCTATAGTTTAATGTCTTTTCCATAGAACTGAGTATAAAACTGAAGGCCTTTCACTTACTAGGCCGATATTTTACCACTTGAGCCCTCCAGGGTTCCAACCCTTTTTTCTTTTACAGTTTGCTTTCCATATAGGGTCTTGTGCTAACTTCACTCAAGCCAGCCGCAGAATCCAATCCTCCTATACCTCTGCCTCTCATTAGCTGGGATTATGGGCCTGTAATAGCACACTTTGCCACTTAAGAAGGCACTCTTCTTTTGGGGAAAGATGATACAGGCCACTGAGTTGCATGTGTGTGTATGTATTCATGGACATTGGTCATGGTGATTTATTTAGTACTGAGGGTGAATATTCCTGGATGATCTGTATTCTTAATTCCTTTCACATCAAAGAAATTGCTTCTCTGGATGCTAGTGAATCACAGCTGTCATCCTAGCTCCTCAGAATGCTGAGATTTGAGGATCATATTTTGAAGCCAGGTGAACCAGGAAAAGTCCATGACACGCTTATCTTCATTTAAACACCAAAAAATCACAAGTGGAGCTGTGGTTTAAGTAATAGAGTACTAGCCTTGAGGAAGAAAAATAGAAATAACAACTGTGCTCTGATCAAGTTTCAGGACCAGCACCCACACAAAATCTCCAGATAGCACTTGGGCTATTACAATGAGCTTTTGTGCTATTGCAAGACACAATGAGATGTACAAGTCATTATGTTGAAAAATGAACTTCACAACTTAGGTGAGGGGAGGAGGGGGAGCAGAGGATTCGGTGGGGGGACAGGGGAAGGATGGGAAGGGATGGGAAGAGGAAACAAAGGAGGAGGCTACAATGCTTGATAAGAAATGTACTCAATATCTTGCCCATGTAATTGTAACCCCTCTGTACAGTATTTTCACAATTGAAAAAAGAGAAAAAAGACACAATTATACATAATGAATTATCTCTACAGGACAGTTGCACTATAAAATTCTAGTATTACTTCATAACATATGTTCTTTCTGGATCATCTTTTTGCTCCATTGTTTCTCTGAGAATGATGTCTTGATTTGGAAATAGAGGTGAAAAATTCAGTGATGAATTTGGCCTCTGGATCCTACCCTCATCCATTATTGACATGTTCTCTCTTTTTATTTTTTGGCAGTCCTGGGGCATAAACTAAGGGTCTGGGGCATAAACTAAGAAGGCTGAGCTTCTTTTTTGCTCAAGGCTAGCACCATCCCACTTGAGCCACAACACCACTTCCAGCTTTTTCTCTTTATGTGGTACTGAGTAATTGAACACTGGGCTTCATGCACGCTAGGCAAGCACTCTACCACCAATCTACATTCCCAAATGTTCTCTTTAAAAAATGTCTTACCTGTTTACCTCTGTCCCATCTCTGCAGCCACTGCCAGTGCTCTTGAACCTATTTGTTTAACTCTTAACTGCCTTTCATTCACTGTAACAGGCAAATTATTTTCTATTCCATTGAAAGAATTATCTTTCACTTTCTTAAACTGCACACTTGATCAGCTAAAATCAAACAACAACTCAATATTACCAGTGTTTGAAATTGAAGACACATAGAATAATCAACAGCTAATAATAAATAGCTAATAATCTACCGAAGTCAATGCACAACAACCCAGATGCTTGCCAAGTCTTTTATTTTTCGCTAACCCTACAATATGCTCTGGTAGATAACAAATTTAAAGTCTACAGATATACTTAGTTCCCACAAGAGTTGGTTATGAGTTACTTCCAAGGAGTGAGTGCAAATTAAGGACTTTCTAGAAGTCAGTAACAGAGTGAATGAAACACTAAGGAGGATATATTTGTCAAGAAATCATGGGAGTATTTAGGAGCTGACAACAGTGGCTGTATGATAGGTGACCAGACAGCAGAAACCACAATCTTACAGCTAGAGGACCTAAATCCTCCCAGGCATCCTTTAAGTTTGGAATAGGTCCACACATTTCATAAGAGACTATAGCCTGGTGGCCCCCTGCTAAAAACTGAGCAACTGCTACAGAAAAACCACACGCAAACTACTAGCCCAAACTTGTAGCCTACAAAAGTTGGTATTCAGTGAGTAAACATTAGATTTCTGGTATCTCGCCACACAACATGACAAAAACATCTCTCAGAATGCTGGTGGCTGACATGTGTAATCCCAGCTACATAGGAATCTGAGATGTGAGGATCAAGATTCAAAGGGATCTCAAGCAGCAATGTCTATGATACTCATATTGACAATAAATAGAAAAAAATACTGGAAATGAGTATGGCACAATACCCTAAGTTGAAGCCCAAGTACCAACATACACACATACACACAAACACACATTGAAAAATGAAAACATTTGTTAAAAACAACCTGGTATTTTCTTTGCTGTGTGTAAAACTTTAACATGTCTTAAACTTTTCCTTGTGCTTGAAGAAATTTATTAAAATTCTATAACTACACAAGTACACAAATGTGTTGACCATACACTTTTTATATACTATATTGCAATTTTTACTGCAAACAGAGGACCTTTCCTACTAATTGAATCTAATTATTGGAGAAACAATCTCATATCTTGATATTTCTCACAATACCTTAGTTGGAATTAAACATAATGTTCTTAATTAATCAAAAGGAAAAACGTACACTATATCTAAAAGGACATTCAAGTGAAATCAATTGATTGCAGCACTTAAAAATATTTTATGCTGGGGCTGGGAAGGTGGCTCAGAGGTAGAGCACTTGCCTTGCATGCCTGAGGCCCTGGGTTCGATTCCTCAGCACCACATAAGCAAAAAGAAGAAAAAAGCCAGAAGTGGCGCTGTGGCTCAAGTGGTAGAGCTCTAGCCTTGAGCTGAAGAGCTGAGGGACAGTGCCCAGGCCCAGAAGTTCAGGCTCCACGACCGGACCCCCCCAAAAAATATTTTATGCCAAATGACTACAAGATTCCGATTAAAACTGAAAATTTTGAAGTGTTCTCAATTTCTGCTTCATTTAGACAAAGTACTTAAAGATGTCTTTGATTTTCCATAAAGATATCGTATCCAAAAATTTTCTATATTGTAGAAATTAATTAACTATAGGCTACCTATCAATTCACATAGATGTTTCTCAATTCACTAGAGCAAAAGAACTATAAATTCTGACCTACATCTATAAATATCCCATGAAATTATCTAGAACATTCCACTTTTCTCAGAACAATGAAAGCTGCCAACAAAGTCGCTAATAGTGAGAGAAGAAAAAAGAGCATGTTTGTGATGGCTGAAATTTTACAAAAGACTTATTCGCATATGGGTACACACACAAAGCCATACAATGTTCAAGTTTACCTGGTAAGAAAAAGAACTCACCCCACAGAGAGAGAAAGACAATTGGCAGGAGGAAGATAGACTGAAGAATTACCTGAATGCATATCTTCTCACGTTTCCATCCATTTGCTTTGTGGAGTTTTCCTGGTGTCCCATTTCTCACTACGTCAGACCTCAGGCATCCCAGCGGAATCACTGGCACCCAGGACTCAGGTAACACCATTACTCTGCTCTCCCTGTGCAAAAACCACCAACTAAATGAAAAAGAAAGCAAAGTGGATTTCAGGGTCACATAAAAAAGAACCACACACACACACACACACACACACACACACACACACACACAAAAACACACACACACAGAGAACCACCTGCTTGGGGAGAAAGAAAACGTGTGTGTGTGTGTGTGTGTGTGTGTGTGTGTGTGTGTGTGTGTGTGGGTGTGGTTTGTGTGTTGGTAGTGGTACTTAAACCCAGGACTTGGGAACTATCCTTTAGGTACTACCCTTTAGCTTTTTTGCTCAAGGCCAGTGCTCTACCACTTGAACCACACTTCACTTTTAGCGTTTTAGTCATGAAGACAAGAGTATCGTAATGTTTCCTACCCAGGCTGGCTTTGAACCTTGATTCTTATATCTCAGCCTCCTAATAGCCAGAATTACATTAATGAATGGCATCTGTGACAGACCAATGTATTGACTTCAAGCCCCAATACCAGCCCAAAAACCAAAAGCAAAACCAAACTTTATAGCATATAAATATACTGATATCATATTAAACAAATAGAATGAAATGTGGAGATCTTGGTAAAGGATATCAGAGAATGATTATCATTATTAGTTTTTCTGGCTTAAAAAAACCTAAAATTACTTTTGTAAAAGTAAAATAACTACAGAAACCCCTGGTACCAAGGTATATGTTTCAAATAAAACACCTGTGGAGAACAAACTGAAAATGCAGAGGAAAACTAAGAATTTTAGAATTAAGTGATTGCTACACAGAAAGTATACATGATCATCTGTACCTTCAAACTCTTTCAAATAGGCTACATTACTGACACAAAAACTGTTCTTCTTCTCATTACTTCTCATTTAAAAAACAAGTCTACTTTATTCTCTTTAGGAATGCTTTGAATATTTGATTCACTTTTCCCAAAATGTCACTAAAGAAACTCAGTCTTTCAACAACTCCAAATTTTTTATCTTAGCATTTAAATAATTATGTCATGTATCTTCTTTGGGTTGGGAGTATCAGAACAACTTTTAACTTGTTCTTTTAACTTGTTTGGAAGGTGTATTTTCACAAAAGAGGACAGGGAAACACTTAGTAGATCACCTGATTTAAATGTAAGTGGCTAAAGCTACCAGGACAACTATGTTTATTGCAGCATTATTTACCATAGCTAAGATATGGAACCAACCCAGTTGCTCCTCAGTAGATGAATCTATCAAAACAATGTGATAGACATACATATATATATCTATATATAATGGAATTCTATGCCTCCATCAGAAATACTGATATTGTCCCATTTGTTAGAAAATAGAAAGACTTGGAAAAATTATATTAAGTGAAGTAAGCCAGGAGCTAAGTAACATAGGTCTCATGTTTTTCCTTATTTGCAATAGCTAGTATATATATTGGACAAGCAGAAGTAGTCAAAAGCTATGTACATATGACCATATAAGATGATGTTAAGCAAAATTAACCCCAAGATAGGACACACGTGGTTTTTTTCTTTCTTGCTATAGTTTTAAAGGTATTTATAATATACTATGTGATTTTTTATTTCTTTGGTATGTTCTTCCCCCATGGTATAACCTCTGTTTTCACTCTGCTGATTCTGGTGCCCTGCATCTTATATATACATTTTTCTAATTTGGGGAGGGGAATGGAAAAAAAACTAAAATGCTTAAATATGGATACCGATTAACCCATTGTAACAATAAGATGTACAAGACACTAAATCGAAAACGAACTTTACAACTTTGCGCGTGGGGGAGGGAATGGAAGAATTAGGAAGGTGGGTAGGGAAAGGATGGTAGGGGATAAACAATGCAGGGGATAAAAATGCTCCGTAGGAAATGTAGTCATTACCTTACTCATGTATCTGTAATCCCTCTGTACAGTATCTTTACAATAAAAATATATTTTACTAAAAGAAAAACAATAAATTTAAGTGCTAACTTACTCAAGCGGCTGAGATCTGAGGACAATGGTTTAAAACCAGCTCAGGCAGGAAAGATAGAGACTCTTATCTCTAACTGAAAACCAAAAAGCTGGAAGATGTGACTCAAGTGGGAAGGTGCTAACCTTGAATAAGCAAAAATCGGGGGTGGGGACAGAGGACACCACACAGGGCCTAACTTCAAACCCAGTGACCACCACACATGTACACAAAATTCTAACTAACAGCAATTCTTATATACATCATCTGAACTGCCTAATTGGAAATATGCATAAGAATCTAAAAATATTTCATTTTAAGAAATACATTTTAATACGTTTTTACTGTAAAAATACTGTATATAGGTGTTACAGTTACATGAGCAAGGAAATGAGTACATTTCCTATCAAGCGTTGTTGCTTCCTTCTTTGTTTTTCCCCTACCATCCCTTCCCTTCCACCTCTACAACTACACTCCTCCTCCCTCCCCCACCTAAATTGTAAAGTTCGTTTTTCTACATAGTGTCTTGTACATCTCATTGTTACAATGGATCAACCTGAATCACTATTTAAGCATTTTGTTTTTTTCCTCCCCTCCCAGGGCACTGGCATCAAATACAGTGAAAATAGGAGTAATACTGTAGGGAAGGAGCATACAAAGAAACAAAAAAGTCACATGGTACATTATAAATATGTTAGAAAAAATCGCAAGGGAATAAACCTTTGTCGCTATCTTGGGGTCTTATCACGTCTTATCTGGTCATAAGAAATACATTAAAAAAAAAGAAATACATCAACACAAATTTTTATATTTGCAAAATCCACTATTATTTGGGAACATGACATAATGTTTGAAAACTAAGCAAATAAAGGTTGATCCAAATATACATATACCTCTTTCAATTGCACACTTGTAATTTTCCCTTGGATTTTAAGAACAAGATAGTGTTGTTTACATCCTAATGAAAACCAGATGACCCAACTAGTCACAAACACATCAAGATAACAAACAAGGAATGTGTAAGAACTATTTTTTTGGAATCCTTGCTGAATGGTCTAATTTTCGATTTCATTGTAATTTCCCTTTCAGTACAATATGTAATTGGGAATTACAGAATTCCAACCTGTAAGTTTAATGTTCGGGATTTTGTGTTTCTCTCTCTCTCTCTCTCTCTCTCTCTCTCTCTCTCTCTCTCTCTCTCTCTCTCTCTCTCTCTCTCTCTCTCTCTCTCTCTCTCTCTCTCTCTCTCTCTCTATTTAGGATTGTGCCCATAAATACTAAAGCATTATTTCTATAGTTTTGTAGTGTCATATATATATTTTTCTGAATAGAAAAATTAATAAACTATGTTCAATAAGAGATCCAAATGAGTTTTGTTATGTATTTGATCACCAAGGACTTCAATTATGCAAAATATTTGGTACATTACATATATTTATACCCATGTAACTGCTGTTTACAAGTATTCTGTAGTTTTTCCCAACATTTTCAATCATGGTTAGAAATTGTACATAGTTGCCAAGCACCAGTGGGTCACGCCTATAATCCTAGCTACTCATGAGGCTGAGAGAAAAGATTGCGGTTCAAAACCAGCCCATGCAGTAAAGTCCATGAGACTCTTATCTGCAATTAACCACCTGAAAACCAGAAGTGGCACTGTGGCTCAAGTTGTAGAGCACCAGCCTTAAGCTGAATCGCTGAGGGACAGTGCCTTCATCCAGAGTTCAAGCCCCAAGAACATAAAAACAAAAACAAACACAAAATTTCTTTAATATGGTCAAAACAGAGATAATAATTCTGGGAATATATTGGCTGGCATAGTTAATTCTTCCTTAAGCAAAAGTACTTTGTGTTTGGATTTAGAAACCCTATTATTAGATCATTTTTCCATAATATCATTTTGGTGCAAGTTAAAGTGTTTGGGCTAAAAAAGGAAGCTTTGTGATTGTTATGAAAATTTGTCATAAAGCATCACTGCAACTGAAGAGTGATCTCTTTTTTGGTGAAGTTCTTCACATGACTCAATGATTAAGTCGTCTAAGATGACATACATTCACTCACAACCTTCCAACAAATCAAAGCAGTCAGACTGAGCATGGTGGTTATTACTAGTTTGGAATGTAGTATGCAAGATGGAATAGCAGGAACCTGAGGGGAGGCTTCAGACCACAGCAACTCACTTGGGTTGAACTCATGTCCCTGATGAATTGATGTTGAAGCCCTCACCTCTAAGTTTCCAAGGTTATGCTGTAGGAAAATACCTTCCCTGCAACAGCTGTATAGTGAGGGAAAGCCTGTCTTATCAAGTTCTACCAATATATTTGTTTCTAGACCATGACTATATATAGCTAGATTAATCAAAACCTAAAAATATGAAACATTCCAGTATGCTGGAATAAACTTTTCTTTCCATCCTACATTCAGATGTAGGAAGAATTTAAAAAGATGTTCTGGGGCTGAGTTATACTTAAGTGAGAGTATTTGCCTAGCTAATTAAACATCCTAGGTTCAATCATCAATAACACAAAAGAAGAGACAATATCAGATAGGTGGCAAAGCCCAAAAAGTGGAAAGTAATTCAAGTAAAACTCCTGAAATACGGACAGATTCTCTTGGTATGTGTCAGGGAAGTTAGAAGAAGAAAGGCCACCCCCTTCACCAGCCATAGCTACCAAGTGTGTTAGAACTGGACCAATAAAACCTCAGGCAATCAACACTGAAGAAACAAAACCATAAAGGTTGTGGTTTGCTGCAGGGTATTGAGGGAGGCAGGAGGGAGAATTGGGAGAAGGAAGACTGGTAATGCCAGCAGCAACATAGGTAAAATCGTCAGAGGCATTATCTTGTGTAGAACTTGGAGAGATGTACATGGGACACAGGAGCAATTCCATTGACATACAGCTGCTGTATGTTAAAATAAACCTTTGTCAAACTCTACTATAAAGCCATAGTAATCAAAACAGCTTGGTATTGGCATAAGAACAGACCTCAGGACCAATGGAATAGAATTGAAAACCCAGAAATGAACCTGCAGACCTATAGCCATCTAATCTTCGATAAGGAAGCTAAAACAATAGAATGGAAGAAAGACAGCCTCTTCAGTAAATGGTGCTGGCAAAATTGGTTAACTACATGTAGAAAACTAAAGCTAGATCCTTATATATCACCCTGCACCAGAATCAACTCCAAATGGATCAAAGACCTTGAACTCAAAGCAGACACTCTGAAAACATTACAGGATGGAATAGGAGAAACCCTAGGTCTCCTTGGCTCAGGCCGAAATTTTCTGAATAGACACCTGGAAGCACAACAAATCAAAGAAAGGTTGGACAAATGGGATTGCATAAGGTTGCAGAGCTTCTGCAGGGCAAATGACATAGCTAGCAAGATCAATAGAAAGCCCACCGATTGGGAGAAGATCTTTACTAGCCATACAACGGACAAGGGTCTCATATCTAAAATATACTTGGAACTCAAAAAATTAAACCACCCAACAACAAATCCTCAAAGAAACAACTGCCCAATAAATAAGTGGGCGAAAGACTTAAAGAGAAGCTTCTCTGAAGAAGAAAGAAGGATGGCCAATAGACACATGAAGAAATGTTCAACATCCCTAGCCATAAAAGAAATGCAAATCAAAACAACATTGAGATATCACCTCACTCCAGTTAGAACAGCAAAAATCAAGAACTCTAACAACAACAGATGCTGGAGGGGATGTGGACAGAAAGGAACCTTACTTCATTGTTGGTGGGAATGTAAATTTGTTCAACCACTTTGGAAAGCAGTATGGAGGTTCCTCAAAAGTCTTCACATAGATCTCCCCTATGATCCAGCAATCCCACTTTTGGGCATTTACCCAAATGTTTACAAACAAGACCACACTAAAGCTACCAGCACAACTATGTTTATTTCAGCATTATTTACCATAGCTCAGATATGGAACCAACCCAGATGCCCCTCAGTAGAAGAATGGATCAAGAAAATGTGGCATATATACACAATGGAATTCTAGGCCTCCATCAGAAAGAATGACATTTCCCCATTTGTTAGGAAATGGAAAGGTTTGGAAAAAATTATATTAAGTGAAGTAAGCCAGGCCCAAAGAAACATAGGTCTCATGGTTTCCCTTATTTGCAATATCTAGTATAGGTATGAGTCAAGCGGAAAAGGTCAGATATTGTGATGTTTGGAAAATGAACCCTTAAATATGTATTTTAATGTTTTCATTTCTTTCATGCATGTGTTTCTAACGCATTTATAAGATTATTTCTTTGTTGCTTTGTATGTCCCTCCCCCACAGTGTAACCCCCGCTTTCACTATATTTGATGTCAGTATAACATGTGGAGGAGATGGGGACAAACAAGTCGTTTAAGGATTCAGGTGGACCTGTTGCAACAATGAGAAGTACAAAATGTCATGTCAAAACCAACTTTACAATGTCGGTGTGGGGGGTGGAGGGGGGTATAATTGGGTGGGGGGAGGGGGGAGGCTGGGAAGGGAGGTGAAGGGTAAACAAAGGAGGAGGCTGCAATGCTTGGTAAGAAATGTATGCATTATCCTGCCCATGTAATTGTAGCCCCTCTGTACAGTATGTTCTCAAATAAAATAAAATTAATTAAAAAAAATGAACCTTTGCAAGCTAACATCTCAATTGATAGACATATACCTTCAGTCAGAATATATGTATGGATATATCCAAAAATAGGAAGAAAGTAATACCACAGAGCATAAACAGTTCAACTTGAGCAAAGTATTGGTCCCAGCTAATACACCAGAATGCTGCTTCCTTACCTCCCTTCCGTGTATTCTCTGGACATGGTTATAATGTGTATGGCTTGGAAGTGAACTAAAGATAACGTGCTGGGTAGAAGAACCTTATTTTTTATTATGGAAGCTTGCCATTTTTATAACATGGTAATTGGATTTAACACAATCAAAGTACCATAGTAACTGATCTCCCCTTCCTGGATGAATGAGCAAATATTAATGATTAAATATTAATAACAGCATCCTTGTACATATCGAAATGACACTGCCTGGCTGCTTTGGCATCTCCCTCTATGGAGCTCTCACCATTCAAACGTAACAGATTTGGTAAAATATTGTTAGGTTGAGATTTACTTGCCTTCATTCAGTCATCCAGTGATTGTGGGATATGTTTTTTGTTTTGTTGTTTTGATTTTTTTCCCTTCCTGCTCCCGTGCCTCCATTTTCAAATGATTTATAGCTGAAGATCAATAAGAGGATGAGTACTTAGAACTGTCCCACTGATGGAAGGAAATATTCATGTGAATGTACACACAAAAGCACAAAACCCTTAATCCTCCTTTTGGTTCCTTCAGAGAGAAGGCTGTTGGGAACATACTTGCCTTGAAAGGGGCCATCTGGCCATGGTACCTGGACTGACAGGGACCAAGAAGATGGAGGACTAGGAGGTGAAGAACAATAAGCCTTTGGGCAGGGAATTTTTGTAGCACCTAGAAGCTGTGTTCAAGCCCCAGAACTAGAAGAAGAAAGAGGTAAAGAAAAGGAAGAGGAAAAAACAAGGACCTAGTGTTTGAGTGCATTTACATATTACCTATGCCTCATGGGTAAAGGTGATATGAGTCTGTAACGCCAGATGTGGCCCATTCTAACTTCCTGTCTTCACAATAAACCTCTTCTCAGGTGCCAGAGAATTATGCCCCTTCCAGGTGAATAGTTAGAGTTCCTTTCTTCTAGTCTATATTGTGGGGCATGGGAACTCTAACCTGCTAGGCTTAACCCCGACAGAGCACAGATGAGCATAGTACATGGAGAGAGACATACTTGACAGCCCTGTTTCCAGTTAAGTGTGCCCAACCCCTTTCCTTGATCCCCTCTGCTAGGCTCCTTGTCCCATACTTCCCCCTCATCAGCCCACCTCCCGCCCCCACCTGCTGGCCCATGGTCACCCCGTGTTTCCTAAGCCCACCACCATGCTATGTGCCCTACTACCACTTTTGGATTGGACTGCTTCTTGAGGCCAGATACCCCCTCATAGCTGCATCCATTCTCCTGACCCAATCATCTCACAGCCAAACTTTTACCTCCACCCCACCTTTCTGGCACCACCCCTTCCGGCCCCACCCCTTCTGGCCCCACTGCTTTCTCTTCACTGCCTGGCCCAGTCCTTCCCGTGGAAACACTTGCATGGGATGGGAAATGTGTACTTGCCCAACACTCACTACACAATGTTAGTTGCCAGAATATTCTGAACATGAGCTATAGCTGCCACAGAGAAGGAAGGCCCAGGTCAGAGTCAGTCCCTCCTACCTGCCTCGCTAAGGCCTGGACAGCCCCAGGGCTCTCTGTTTTACCTGAGTTCACTGGCAGTTGCAGGGATGGAGATGCAGACATTGCCTCAATCTCCTCAACCAGTGCTGCATCTTCCTGAGGGATCTTCAGCTTCACTATCTGGATCTCCATCCTTCTACTGAGTGTGGGCCCAGCCACAGATAGTATCCCATGAGGACTGTGATTTGATGTTACAGAGCCCCCTCTCCTAACCCACTCTCTTTTTCATTTTCTTCTCTGCTCCCGTGTGGGAGCCTCCCATCTAAGCTCAGTTTCAACTGAAGTTTGCCCATACACTCTTCCTGGGCCCCAATATCCCCTGCCAGGTTCCCCCTTCCACCACCACCAGGCCCACCCACATCCTATGCTCTTCATCACACTGCCCACCCATACCCCATTCTCTGGCCCTCCATTGTCCCACAAACTTTCGTTGGGTTAGAGATGTGTGGACCCAGTTGCCAAAGACAACCCTAGAAAACCCAGTTCCATGGTAATAGCGCCTCACTCCCACCAATCTCCTCTTCCCCACACCTGTTGTTCTGAACCTCACCCTAATCCAGGCCCTGCCCCTCTCAGTGTAAGAAGTTTCATGGGTGAGGGGATGTAGCTCCTCCATTGATGGAAGATAGGAGCTTAGAGTTCACCCCATCCCCTCATGGTCATGGTCTCAGTAGTCACCGTTTCTATGAAGCAACTGATGGAGGGATTGGAGCTGAGGAAGCTGCCACCTTTCCCACCTCTGCATCTGTTGAGGGTCGTGGTCCTCCAGGGCCTCTTAGGCTTCACCAGCCAGCCAACTTCCAATTAAAAGGTCAGTGTGGAGTCAACTGCTGGAGCCATCACCAAAGACCCAGATTCAATGTAAGTGAATGTTCTCCTCTCACCCCCCTCCATTGCCCTTTACTCCATTCTCTCCTGTGCCCCCCAGCAGGAGCCATCCCTGGGACAGGGTTCTTAAATGTTAAGTGGGCTGAACCCTTCTTCTTCTCTTCCTTTCTATTGCTAGGTTCCCAACCCATGTCCCTCTTCCTCACTACCCCCTACCACCCCCTTCCTCACCCCATGTTTCCCCTTCCCCCAACCAATTGTTTCCCCTGCCCACCCCAAACCATGCTTCCTCACCCTAGGGGCTCCCCTATCCTTTACTTTCCCCACACCATCCCCCATCCCTTGCTTCCCCTGCCACCCATTCCCACCTGCCCCCCATCCCTGCCCCTCCTGAGTGAAGGGATGTGTGTGGCATGCACATAGGTAGGCGATGCAATTGGACTGAACCAAGGTAAAACAGTCATTGGAGAAGTAAATCAGGGAATCAGAGTCTTCCCTGTCCACCATTCCACCTTGTAGCATGCTTAGTTGCTCAGTTCCACCGCATCTGCTGGTACTGGAGTTAATGTTGCTGCCTTTTCAACAACACCATGGGGTACCACCACTTTACTGATCAGTGTGGGCCCATCTGCAGGAGCCATCACTGGACAGCCCTGGATCAAGGTAAATGGGGCCTAATTCATCCCAGCTTTTCCCTTCTCCCTGCCCACCCTTATCCCCACTCACTTCAGACCCTGGTGTCCCGCCCACTCTTCCCCTCCCTGTCCACTTCCTGGCTCAACCCCTCCTGTGAGAACATGATTGGGTGAGGGGATATGTGTGTGTGTCAACTCACAACACACAGAAGTGGTACCAGACTGGTCTGAACCCATTTGTGAAGGCCACAGACTCTGGATAAATTCATATTAATATTACTGAAATTTATATCACAATATAAGCAACATAGGTATTTTAAGGAATTGATCATTAAAGCCTTAGATACCTAATGGATGAAGAATGGAGTGTGCTCCACCTCCACTCCCAGCAATGGCTTGTAGAGCTCCAGGGTTCCTTGTTTTCTCCATTTCCAATGGCATTTATGGGACTGGAGATGCAGTCCTTGCCTCCCTCTCTCAACAGATTTTATGCCTGCCACAGCCACTTGGTAAGCCTCAGGGATCTTCAGCTATACTATATGAACTTCCTGCTCAGTGTGCACCCAGCTGTGACAGCCATCCTCAGAGGACCCCACGAGGTAAGTGAGACCCCTGTCCTTGATTCTTTGTTTTTCCATTTTTACCTCTGACCCTTGTGGCAGCCATTCCAGGACAGCCCTGTTTTGAGATGATTTGGTCCCACCCCCTCTCCCAAACTCCCATACCATCTGCCAAGCCTCCCTTCCACCAGTTTGAGCTGGACATATGCTATAGCAGGTGCCAGAGAAAGAAGGCTGAGGATGGGATCTTCCCCACCTCCTCTCTTGGCTATGGCCTGTTTAGCTGAAGGTTATGGGGGTTATGTGTATTCACAATATATTATTGGCTGCTTCATGCCAATTCACAATACCCTGAATACAGTATCCTCAAACTTGACATTCAAGTCAAACTCCATGAATTTATCCTACTATTCCAAATTACTAAAATTTACTGGACCTAGAAACCAAAAAAATAAAATCCACCTTGTTATTTTAGTAGCAATAGACATCATGAAAATAGATTTCCAGCTTTTGCTGGGTAGTTGGAGATAAGAATTTCAATCACTTTCCTACTCAGGCTAGCTTTCAGTTGTGATCCTCATATGTCAACTTTCTGATTAGCTAGTAATACACACATAAACCAATAACCAATGGCTCATTTGGAAACTATAATTTTCTCTTTCTCCCATCAATGATTTATTTATTTATTTATTTTATTATTGTGAAAATATCATACAGTGGGGTTACAATTACATGGGCAAGATAGTGAGTACGTTTCTTATCAAGCATTTCTGCCTCCTCCTGTGTTTCTCCATACCATCCCTTCCCCTCTCCACCGCCACACTCCCAAACCTCCACACCCCCCTACCACCAGTCCTCGACCTCTCATCCCCCACCGCACCAAAGTCATAAAGTTCATTTTTCAAAATAACGTGTTGTACATCTCATTGTTGTAATAGGTTCACCTGTAACCCTATTCAAACAATTTGTTTTTTCCCTTCACAAATTATATCAACATCAAATACAGAGATA
Source organism: Dipodomys merriami (assembly GCF_024711535.1). NCBI lineage: Eukaryota > Metazoa > Chordata > Mammalia > Rodentia > Heteromyidae > Dipodomys > Dipodomys merriami. The sequence goes on along the minus strand of NW_027203715.1, from coordinate 21,964,367 downwards.
TCAGGGCTTATAACATGGGGGAGGTACATACAAAGCAACACATAAATCATCTTATAAAAATGTTAGAAAAACTAGCAAGAAATAAAAATCATTTGCGTCCTTATCTTGGGGTTCATTTCACCTAACATCAACTTATCTGACCATTTCTGCTTGTCTCAGACATATACTAGTTATTGCAATTAAGGGAAACCATGGGACCTGTGTTTCTTTGGGCCTGGCTTACTTCACTTAATATAATTTATTCCAAGTCTTTCCATGTACTAACAAATGGGGCACTGCATTCTTTCTGATGGAGGCATAGAATTCCATTGTATAACGGGAAACAAAGGAGGAGGCAATAATGCTCGATAAGAAATGTACTCATTACCTTGCCCATGTACTTGTAACCCCTCTGTACGGTATTTTCACAATAAAAAAATAAAAAGAATAAAAAAAAGACTTACAGAGAAACTTGTCTGAAGAGGAAAGTAGGATGGCCAATAGACACATTTAGAAATGCTCAACATCCCTAGCCATAAAAGAAATGAAAATCAAAACAACATTGACAATCCACCTAACCCCAATCACAATGGCTATAATCAAGAACTCAAAAACAATAGATGCTGGAGGGGATTTGGACCAAAGAAACCCTACTGCATTGTTGGTGGGAGTGTAAACTTGTTCAACCACTTTGGAAAGCAGTATGGAGGTTCCTCCAAAGACTTCACATAGAGCTACCCTATGACCCAGCAATCCCACTTTTGGGCATTTACCCAAATGATCACATCCAAGACCATACTAAAGCTACCAGCACAGCTATGTTTATTGCACCATTATTTACCATATCTAAGATATGGAACCAACCTAGATGCCCTTCAGTAGATGAATGGATAAATCACACTTTTGCATGTAATTTATCATCTTAAGGAGAGTCTGCTTCTACATCTTTCATCCTATATGACAAACCCTTATTTTTTGTTTCTCTGTTTGCTGAATAAACGTATTCCTGGAAATAGGATACTCACAGCAAATCTGGGTTTAAATTCCACTTTTTACATTTCAAATATAATAAAAACTTTGTTTTTACTAGTCGTTTTCTAAAACTGAGTGATGTTCGTGCACACTGATATTTTGGTGCCTTTAAGTAAATTGAGACTTGATGTGGTAGTTTTCATGTCTAATTTACTTATCCATTAGATTATTCATTTATAAACATGTGCATTGCAGTTTTTATTCATTTATTCATTTATTTTGTTGGTCTTGGGGCTTGAACTATGGGCTTGGGTGCTATCCCTCACCTCTTCAGCTCAATGAGAACTCACTGCTGCTTGAGCCACAGCACGATTTCCGGCTTTCTAGTGGTTTATTGGAGATAAGCGTCTCACAGACTCTCCTACCCAGGATGGCTTTGATCTCAGCCTATTGAGTACCTAAGATTACAGGCGTGATCAACTTACACTCGGCTTTTTAAAATTTATTTGTATAAAATAGTCCCCAAGGATTTACTTCAAATTGATAATGGGAGAGTTTTTCTTCCTGTTCCAAACTTTATATTTATTTCAGGAAAAGCACTAGAAATACATGTTGTTTACTTGAGCAACATAAAAGATGGAAACATATTTCTAAAGAGAATGGATTTATTGATTAAAACATAGAAAAGAGTAAAATTATCAGGTTTCAAGCTTGGTACTACATAAATTTCATGAGAATGTAGCTCATGATGAGAATCAGAGATAAATTCATATTAATATTACAGAGATTTACATCACAATATGAGCAATATAGGTATATTAAGGAATTGGTCATTCAAAGCCCTAGATACCTAATGGATGAAGAATGGAATTCAAACAAGTAGAGGTAAGCAATTTAACATGCAGCTATTATGACTGTATAATACAAATATGAAAGAAATGGAGCTTTTTCCTTTCTGAAGAAGAAAGTTTAGCAAGTAAGTTCAATGTAAGGCATCAGTTGAAATGAATCTAAAGTCTTTTACTCCAAGATATCCAGAGTACTCTACTCATCTTCTGAAAAGTAAATAAGTAATTATATTAATTACCTTTGCTTAATATTAATTTACTTGTAGCAAATAGGTTAAAATGTCTGTTCTCTTTCTTTCAATGTAGTAACGTACATTTCATATTCTTTCTCTCTTCATACAAGCCTGACATCACTATTTCAAAGTAACACAAACAGAAAAACAAAAATCACCTGGCACAATAATCACAAATCCTAAATTATGTGAAAAAACCTATAATATAAAAATTAAGGGGCTGGGAAGGTGGCTCAGTGGTAGAGTGCTTATCTTGCATTCTTGAGGCCCTGAGTTTGAATACTCAGCACCACATAAGCAAAAAGAAAAAAGCCAGAAGTGGCAATGTGGCTCAAGTTATAGAGCACTAGCCTTGAGCTGAAGAGCTGATGGACAGTGCCCAGGCCTAGAGTTCAGGCCCCACGACTGGAACCCCCCCCCCAAAAAAATGAAACCTGGTGGTTCCGCGAAGATGGACGAGAAGCTGGAGGCTAAACAAGCTCTCACATAGAAAGCAGTTTTAGTGTTCCCGTGAACAGTCCTAGGCCAAAGAATTACACTAAGTGTGCCACCATAGTACAGAGAGTTTGGCTAGAGAGGGAAAATGCAGGCAAGGAGACAGATCTGAGCACTTGCCAGCAGTCATGGGTGAAGCAGCAGTGGTGGCAACCATACTCGTCATACCTACAATACAGAAAGTCCCGGACAAAGGTGCCAGATAGAGCGAGCAAGTGCATTCTACACAATATCAGCAAGAACTGACAAGGAGCAGATATCTTCATCCTGCAGATAGCAGACCAGAGATTACCCAGGAACCAAGACTCTGGGTGTGAGTAGAACGCTGACATCCTTACTCCTTCTCAGGGAGCAGAAGAGGGAAGGCCACTCCTCCAACGCCACAACTTAAGATCTCCATCTTTTTGTGTGTGTGAGAATACCATACAGAGGAGTTACAATTACATGGGCAAGATAATGAGTACATTTCTTATCAAGCATTGTTGTCTCCTTTTGTTTCCCCTTACCATCCCTTCCCATACTCTTCCCCCCCCCAACGTTCCCCTTAACACCTACCGAAGTTGTTAAGTTCGTTTTTTGACATAACAACTTGTACAACTAATTGTTGCAATGGGTCCACCTGCATGCATAGCTAAACAATTTGTTTTTACCCTTCCCCTCCACAAATTATACCAACATCAAATACAGTGAAAGCATAGGTTATAGTATGGGGGAGGGACATACAAAACAACAAAGAAATCATCTTATAAATATGTTAGAAACATTTGCATGAAAGAAAAAAAACATTTGAATAGTTATCTTGGGGTTCATTTCTGTAACATCAACTTATCTGAACTTTTCTGCTTGACTCAGACATATACTAGATATTGCAAATAAGGGAAACCATGGGACCTATGTTTCTTTGGGCCTGGCTTACTTCACATAATATAATTTTTTCCAAATCTTTCCATTTCCTAACAAATGTGGTAATATCATTCATTCTGATGGAGGCATAGAATTCCATTATGGATATATAACACATTTTCTAGATCCATTCATCTACTGAGGTGCATCTAGGTTGGTTTCATACCTTAGCTGTGGTAAATAATGCTGCAATAAACACAGTCATGCTGGTAGCTTTACTGTGGTCTTGTTTGTGATCATTTGGGTAAATGCCCAAAAGTGGGATTGCTGGATCATAGGGGAGCTCTATGTGGAGACTTCTGAGGAACCTCAATACTACTTTCCAAAGTGGTTGACCAAGTTTACACTCCCACCCACAATGGAGTATGGTTCCCTTCTGTCCACATCCCCTTCAGCATCTGTTGTTATTAGAGTTCTTGATTATAGCCATTCTAACTGGGGTGAGGTGGTATCTCAATGTTGTTTTGATTTGCATTTCTTTTTGGCTAGAGAGGTTGAATATTTCTTCATGTGTCTACTGGCCATCCTTCTTTCTTCTTCAGAGAAGTTTCTGTTTAAGTCTTTTCTGTATGCCAAAAATGAGACAAGTGTTGCTGAAATCAGGAAAACAATTACATTCAGAATAGCAAAAAAAAAAAAAAAACCAAGGAATTAACTTAACCAAAGAAGTGAAGGACTTCTATGATGAAAACTTTAAAAACCTGAAAAAGGCATTCAAAACAGAACTTAGGAAGTGGCAAAAACACCCATGCTTGTTCCTGGATTAGAAAAATCAACATTGTGAAAATGGCAATACTTCCCAAGGCTATCTACAAATTCAGTGCAATACCTGTCAATATTCCAACCTCATTCTTCAAGGAAATAGAAGAAGCAATCCAAAAATTCATATGTTACAATAAAAGACCCTGAATAGCAAAAACAATCCTTAACAAAAAGAACAGTGCTGGAGGAATATCAATACCAAATATCAACTCGAACAATGGAATAGAATTGAAAACCTAAAAATGAACCTAAAGACCTATAGCTATCTACTCTTCAATAAGGGAGCTAAAAAAAAATAGAATAGAAGAAAGACAGCCTCATCAGTAAATTGTGCTTGCAAAATTGGTTAACTACTTTTAGAAAACTAAAGCTAGATCCCTATATATCACCCTGCACCAGAATCAACTCCAAATGGATCAATGTCAAAGCAGATACTCTGAAAACATTACAGAATGGAATTGGAGAAACCCTAGGTCTCCTTGGCACAGGCTGAAATTTTCTTAATAGAGACCCAGAAACACAACAAATCAAAGAAAGGTTGGACAAATGGGATTGTTTCATATGTAAAACATACCTGGAACTTAAAAAACTAAATCCCCCAAAAACAAATCTTCAAAGAAACAAGATCTCCATCTTGATGGAAATCTAGCTAGCTGTCCGGCTGAGCAGCTAGCTTCAACTCAGGCCTTGGAAGAAAACAAAAGAGTCATTTAGCAAGTCACAGGAACCTGACCTGACCTGCCATAATCAGCTCCACCTAGGGGAAAGTAACCAAGCCCAGGCAGTAGAAGCTCCTCCCCCTCAGGAGTCGCTTTCTTCACTGTGTAAACAGAGCCAGAGGCTGCCCCTCCCTACAGCATATTAGACAATTAAAGGAAATTCAGTAAACATAAACCCTGACAATGGCTCCAGGCTGGGCTCTGTGAGTGTCTCAGAAGCTAGCCCCCCAAGGAAAACCTATAGATTGCTGAAAGGCCTCAACTCTACCCAGAACCAAGCCTAATCACAGCATCTCCCAACTAGAGGAGAGAGCCATCTTCCTGTTTTGTGATACTCAAAGCAGATCTCTCTCCCACTGAACTAGCCTGGGAGGAGGATTACAAAATCCTGGGTAAAGCAGAGCATTTTTCTGCCTGCTCAGACAAACTGACTTAAGAAACCAATCAAAGCACGTGAAAACCAAACACCATAGCAGACCAGAGACTCAACCAAGAGAGTTGATACAGACAAAAGTGAGAAACAGGATCTTCCCCTCCACCTCCCCCGATAAAAAAACAAATCAAAGAACTATTTTTTACCTATTTTTTATTTTTTATTTTTTAAAAATTGTTTTCTATTAATCTTTTATTTTTCCTCTTAAAATTTTTATTTAGGTGTATATGTATGTGTGCTGTTTTTGTCTCTACTGACCTTTCAGTCCTTTTTTTTCTTTCTCATTTTCTTCATTTTTCTTCTCTTTTGTCCTTTTGTGCGTGACTTAATTGCTGTTCTGCTCATCCTCAGATATATCCGTCGTCAATTATTACACCTTATCTACCATACTGTACACACTTAATACAGAAATTTATTACTCAATTCAAATACTCTCAGGCTTAAATTCCTTAGTAGCAGTATTATATCTTTATGCCTATATAATTTTTTAAGAATGAGATGTACAAGTCATTATGTGGAAAAAGGAACTTTAGAATTTTGGTGGGTGGAAGGTTTGGGTGGGGGGGTGGGAGGAGGATGGGAAGGGATGGGAATGGGAAACAAAGGAGGAGGCTACAATGCTTGATAAGAAATGTACTCATTATCTTGCCCATGTAATTGTAACCCCTCTGTACAGTATTTTCACAATAAAAAAAATAAAAAAAAGAATTTTTATTTTTTAGTTTTTCAAGTGTCCTTTTAATCCCACTCCTCCTCTCATCCTATCCTCATTCTCTCAATTTCACCTTTAAAATTAGATAATCTTCAAGTTTCAATTTTTAAATTAATTTTTTGTTTTTCCATTTTTTCTCGTCTCTTTTTTTTCTCTCTCCTATCATTCGGTCCAGCATATTTCCCTCTTTGAGATTTGGACTTGGTTAATTTCACTCTCTTTGGCATTTCCCGATCCATTTAATCCTAATTTTCACCATATTTCTCCCTAAACATAATAATTTCTGGTTTGCCAAATTTTCCTTGCTGCTCTTAGCCCATTTATCCATAGTTGTTTGATGTTGAATAGATTTTGTCTGTTAAACTAGATTGTATCTGCAGCCTTTTCACTGTGCAACTATAGGACTCTGGTTGATGCTTGCCTTAAAATAGTTTTCTAGCACAAAATTGGTGTTACTTTCATACCAAATGGGCAGAAAAATCCGGAAAAATGGCAAATCCGGGTATCTCCACTCCCACTCATGGTAATCAGGTGACAGAACAAATAATGAATAATCCAGAGGAGAGTTCCCAAAAAGATGTACAAACAATACTGGTAAAAATGGTGAATGTAAAGATCGAAAACCTTCAAAGACTGAGTGTGAGCCTGATAGGGAGAGAGAGGATGCAAACCAAAGATCAAAACAGCAATCTCTTAAGTGTGAGGAAGCTACTCAACGAGTGATTCAGGAATTGCATGAGCAGGTTGAGAAAACTCAAAGAGAAATAAATGAATTGTGTAAGCAGGCTGAGAACAGTCAAAGTGATAGATAAGGATTGCGTGAGCAGGCTGAGAACAGTCAAAAAGAACTATAGGAATTGCTTGAACATGAGGAAGCTAATCAAAGAATAATACAGGAATTGCGAGAGCAGGATGAGAATAGACAAAGATCGATAGAGGAATTCATGTAATACATAAGCAGACAACTGAAAAAATTCAGGGAGACCACAAAAAGAATGATTAATGGAACCACACAGAAGGAATAAAAGTCCAAGGAAACCATAAACAATCAACTAAGTGATTTGAGAATAAACACGGAACACCAAAGTAAAGAAGTAAAAAAATTATACAAGATCTAAAAAAAGCTCCAACAAAGAATTGGAAGCCATCAAAACTAAAGCCATTTCCTCTTAACTCTGGAACAAAACAAGGATGTCCACTCTCTCCACTTCTCTTCAATGAAGTATTAGAATGTCTAGCTACAACAATAAGACAAGATGCAAACATAAAGAGTATCCAAATAGAGAAAGAAGAAGTAAAACTCTCCCTCTTTGCAGATGACATGATCTTGTATTTAAAAAATCCCATAGACTCCACTTCCAAATTACTCAAGCTGATTCAAAATTTGGCAAAGTAGCAGAATGTAAAATTGACCTCCAAAAATCAATGGCTTTTCTGTATGCCAACAATGAGAAAAATGGGGCTGAAATTAGGAAAGCACCTCCATTTGTAATAGCCCCACAAAAAATAAAATACCTAGTAATTAACTTAACTAAAGAAGTGAAGGACCTCTATGATGAAAACTTTAAAAGCTTGAAAAAGGATATCAAACCTGAACTAAGAAAATGGCAAAAACTCCTATGCTCCTGGATTAGAAAGATCAACATCGTGAAAATGGAAATACTTCCCAAGGCTATCTACAAATTCAATGCGATACCTATCAAAATTCCAAACTCATTCTTCAAGGAAATAGAAGAGACAATCCAAAAATTCATATGGAACAATAAAAGACCCCAAATAGCAAAAATGCTCCTCAACGGAAAGAACACTGCTGGAGGAATATCAATACCAAATTTCAAACTCTACTATAAAGCCATAGAAACCAAAATAGCTTGGTACTGGCACAAGAACAGACCTCGGGACCAATGGAATAGAATTGAAAACCCAGAAATGAACCTACAGACATATAGCCATCTAATCTTCGATAAGGGAGCTCAAAAAATAGAATGGAAGAAAGACAGCCTGTTCAGTAAATGGTTCTGGCAAAATTGGTTAATTACTTGTAGAAAACTAAAGCTAGATCCTTATATATCACCCTGCACCAAAATCAACTCCAAAATGGATCAAAGACCTCAGAGTCAAAGCAGACACTCTGAGAACATTACAGGATGGAATAGGAGAAACCCTAGGTCTTGTTGGCACAGGCTGATATTTTCTTAATAAAGACACGGAAACACGACAAATCAAAGAAAGGTTGGACAAATGGGATTGCTTGAAGTTGCAGAGTTTCTGCATGGCAAATGACATAGCTAGAAGATCAATAGAAAGCCCACGTAGAAAATCTTCACTAGCCATAAAACGGACTAGGGTCTCATATCTAAAATGTACTTGGAACTCATAATATTAAATTCCCCAACAGGAAATCCTCAAAGACACAACTCCCCGATAAATAAGAGGTCTAAAGACTTAAAGAGTTCTTGTTTATAGCTATTCTAACTGGGGTGAGGTGGTATCTCAATGTTGTTTTGTTTTCCATTTCTTTTACAGCTAGGGAGGTTGAGCATTTCTTCATGTGTCTATTGGTCATCCTTCTTTCTTCTTCAGAGAAGTTTCTCTTCAAGACTTTAGTCCACTTATTTACTGGGCAGTTGTTTCTTTGATGATTTGTTGTTGGGGGATTTAATTTTTTTAGTTGCATGTATATTTTATATATGAGACCCTTGTCCGTTGTATGGCTAGTGAAGATCTTCTCCCTATCTGTGGGCTTTCTATTGATCTTGCTAGCTATGTCCTTTGCTATGCAGAAGCTCTGCAACTTCATGCAATCCCATTTGTCCAACCTTTCTTTGATTTGTTGTTTCCGGGACTCAATTAAGAAAATTTCGGATGTGGTTCCGGGAAGATGGCAGAGGAGAAGCTGGAATCTGAACAAGCATTCGCATAGAAAGCAGTTTTAGAGTTCCAGTGAACAGTCCTAAGCCAGAGAATCACACCAAGTGTGCCATCACAGGACAGAGAGTTAGTCAAGAGAGGGGAAGCCAAGGAGACACATCTGAGCGCCTGCAGGGTCGCGGCGGTGACCACCACCGCGGGGTCATACCTGAGACACAGAGAGTCCGGGACGAAGGAGCCAGACGCAGCGGACGAGCAGATTCTACTCAACACCAACAAGACCGACAAGGAGCGGACATCTTCATCCTGCAGTTTGCAGACCAGAGACGACCCAGGATCCAAGACTCGGCGTGAGTACAAGCCGGACGTCCTCACTCCTTCTCAGGGAGCAGAGGAGGGAAGGCCAACCCTCCCCCCCCAGCACCGGTGATCTCCATCTTGGATACCGACAAAGCTCGGAGGAGCTGCTAGCTCCAGCTCAGGCCTTGGAACAAAACGAGTCATTTAGCAGGTCACAAGAACTTAACGGTGAAGTGACCTGCCAAACTAGGCTCCATCCAGGGAAAAGTCACCCAGTTCAGGCGCCAGCCATTGGAGTGGCTTGCCTCACTGGGTAACCAGAGCCAGAGGCTGCCCCTCCCTCTAGCAGCCACCACACTCAATTGAAAAACAGAAACCCTGAGAATGGCTCCAGGCTGGGCGCTGTGAGCTTTATCACAAAATAGCCCCAGGGAAAAGCTATAGTTTGTTGAAAGGCCTCACCTCTACCCAGAACCTAGCCTCATCACCGCATCCCCCTCTTTTGCGATTCTCAAAGCAGATCACCCTCCCAGAAAACTAACCTGGGAGGGGGATCTCAAAATCTTGGGTAAAGCAGAGCATTTTTCTGCCTCTTCCAACCAACCGACTTAAGAAACCAATCAAGCCACAGGACCTCAAGCTGACCAGAGACTCCAACAAGAGACTGGTTACAGACAATAGGGAGATACAGGATTCTTCCCACCCCTCCCCCCCAAAAAAAATCAAAAGACTTTTTTTTCTTTTTTTCTTCTTCTTCTTTTCTTTTTTTGTTTTTTTTTGTTTTTTGTAACATATATATATATATATATACATAAATTTTTTTCTCTTCTAAAACTTTTATTAATCTTTAATTTTTGCCTCTTCTGAAAAAATAATTGATTCCAGTAACGTTTTTTTTCTCCTCTTATAATTTTTATTTTAGGAATATGTGAATGAGCGTTTTCCTTTCTTTTCTTGTCTTCTTTCTTTCTTAATTGTATTTTTGTTTTTTGTCTAGCTCTACTGAACTTCTGATCTTTTCTTCTCCCCTTCCCATCCTTAAAGTTTTTCACATCTCCTCTATGTCCCTCCCTTTCTCTAAACATATTCACATTCCTCTCTAAATAGACGGTCTTTTAATCTCTATAATAACATTAACTTTTACGTTTCTATTTTTTTTTCTGGTCTCTTTTCATTCCCCTTTCCGTCTCTTCTTTTTTTCTCTCTCTCTACTTGCATCCTACCCAACCCATTTCCTGCATTGTGATTAGGACATAGTTAACTCTCCCTGTGCCTCCCCACACCAATCTATTCCTATTTTTTACCCACATCTCTCCCTAATCCTAATAATTTCTGGCTTTCCAAATTTTTTACTGCAGTTCGAAGTCCTTTAACATATAGTTGTTTGATGTTGAATAGATGTATCTGTTGAACTAGATTGTATCTGTAGACTATTGATTGTACAAACGCAAACTTTGGTTGATGGTTGCCTTCAGATAGTGTTCTACCACAAAACTGGTGCTATCTTCATCTCAAATGGGCAGAGTAAGCCAGAAAAACACAAGATAAATGGCAAATTCTGGCATCTCAATTCCCAATGTTGATAATCAGGGATTAGAACAGATAAAGAATAATCCAGAGGAGAGTTCCCAAATAGCTCTACAATCACTAATAGCAAACATGGTAAATGAGAAGTTTGACAATGTACAAAGGACTCTGTATGAGCGTGATAGGGAGAGAGAGGAGGCATCCCAGAAGTTTATACATGAATATCATAAGCGTGAGGAAGCTACTCAAAAACTGTTACAGGATTTGCATGAACAACTTGAGAATACTCAAAGAGAAAGGGAGGAATGGCGTGAGCAGGCTGAGAACACTCAAAGAGAACTGCAGGCATCCCACGAACGGGAAGAAAGAGAACTGCAGGAATCCCACAGACGGGAGGAAGCTAATCAAAGAGTAATTCAGGAATTGAGAGACCAGGTAGAGAATACACAAAGATGAAGTCAGGGAGACCACAAAAGGAATGCTGAATGGAACCCAACAGAAGGAATGGCAGTCCAAAGAAACCATAACCAATCAACTAAGTGATTTGAGAACAAACACTGAACACCAAATTAAGGAAGTAAAGACATTCATACAAGACCTAAAACAAAGCTTCAACAAAGAACTTGAAGCCATCAAAGCTGACCAATTAGAAGGAAAAGAGATAAAAAAAAAGTAGAGAGTCTTGACAGCAGGTTATACCATGCAGAAGATCGAATCTCAGGGATTGAAGACAGCCTAGATATTATAGAGAAAGAACATACAACCATCCAAGAGAAGTCCAAGAAATATGAAAGGTCTATCCAACACCTGGAAGACATCATCAGAAGGCCCAGTCGAACGACAATGGGTGTAGAGGAGCACCTAGAAACAGAAGTTAATGGTCTAGGAAATTTGTTTAACAGGATCCTAGCAGAGAACTTCCCAAACATACAAAAAGATAGGCCTATTCAGATACAAGAAGCTTTTAGAACCCCAAATAGACCAGACCAGAATAGGACATCCCACTGTCACATTATAATCCACACAGGATCAACCCAGACCAAGGAATAGATCCTTAAAGCTGTCAGGGGGAAAAGGTTAATCACCTATAAAGGGAAACCAATTAGAATCACCTCAGATTTCTCAGCAGAGACAATCAAAGCAAGAAGAGCCTGGAATGACGTATGCCATGCCCTAAAAACAAACAACTATCAACCAAGAAAACTGTACCCAGCTAAACTCTCCTTCATAACTGAAGGCCAAATAAAAACCTTCCATAAAAGAAAAATTGAAACAATTCATCTCCACCAAACCAGCCCTACAAAAGATTCTTAAAGATGTCCTACACATAGAAAACCAACAAGAACGCAACAAAGGCCAAGAAACTGCACCCAAACTGAGAATCCAAGAACCTTAGGAAGAACCCAGTTTTCGCAGCCCCCAAGAAGGTAGATAACATGGCAGGAACTCCCAAATACCTCTCAGTCCTATCTCTTAACGTTAAGGGACTGAACTCTCCAATTAAGCGACATAGACTGACTAGTTGGATTAAAAAACAAGACCCTTCTATCTGCTGCCTGCAGGAGTCACATCTTGCCCGTAAAAACAAACACATTTTCAATGTTAAAGGCTGGAACAAAATATACCAAGCAAACGGCCCCCATAAACAGGCGGAAGTTGCAATCCTAATATCAGATAAAATAGACTTCAAATTAAAATTTGTGAGAAGAGATACAGAAGGTCGCTACATACTAATTAAAGGATCTCTCCTTCAGGAGGATATTACAATTCTAAATATCTATTGGCCAAACAAAGGAGCACCCAAATTTATCAAAGAAACACTACTTTCCCTCAAATCCCATATAGATCCAAAGGCATTAATTGTTGGGAATTTTAACACACCACTCTCCCCACTAGATAGATCAACTCGGCAAAAACTCAACAGAGAAACCGCAGATCTAAACAGCTTCATAGATCAACTAGACTTAACAGACATTTACCGAACATTTCACCCAGCAGCCTCAGAATACACGTTCTTCTTAGCAGCACATGGAACGTTTTCTAAAATAGACCACATTTTAGGCCACAAAGCAAACTTGTCTAAATTCAGAAACATTGAAGTTATACCTTGCATTCTCTTTGACCACAAGGGAATAAAATTAGAACTCAACACCAAAAGCCACCAAAGAAAGTCCGGTATCACATGGAGGCTGAACAACACACTGCTGAATCATGAGTGGGTCATGGAAGAGATTAGAAAGGAAATTCAAATGTTCATGGTATTCAACAAAAATGAACACACAAATTACCAGCTCCTCTGGGACACAGCAAAGGCAGTACTCAGAGGCAAGTTTATAGCTCTGAGCTCCTACATCAACAAATTGGAGAGATCAGAAACTAACAATTTAATGACACATCTAAACCTCCTTGAAAAAGAGCAGCAAGATAAACCCCAATCCAGTAGACGGAAAGAAATAATCAAAATTAAATCAGAATTAAATGAATTAGAATCCAAAAAAACTATAGAAAGAATCAACAAAACAAAGAGTTGGTTCTTCGAAAAACTTAACAAAATTGACAGACCCTTAGCAAACCTTATCAGAAAAAGGAGAGAACAAACCCAAATTAATAAACTCAGAGATGAGAACGGAAACATCACCACGGAAACAACCAAGATTCAGAACATTATAAGGGAATACTTTTCAAAACTTTATGCTAATAAGTTCGACAACTTGACAGAAATGCACCTTTTCCTAGCAAATATTGACATGCCAAACCTAAACCAAGATGAGTTAAACCAGCTTAACAGGCCCATATGAAGCATTGAAATAGAAACAGCAATAAGAGACCTCCCAGCTAAGAAAAGTCCAGGATCAGATGGTTTTACAGTGGAATTTTACAAGGCCTTCAAAGCAGAGCTCACACCAATACTCCTCCAACTCTTCAATGAAATTGAAAGAGAAAGCTCACTACCGAACACATTCTATGAAGCCATCATAACCCTCATCCCAAAACCAGGCAGGGACTCATCTAAGAAAGAGAACTATAGACCCATTTCTTTGATGAACATTGATGCAAAACTTCTGAACAAAATTTTGGCCAATCGACTTCAACAATTCATCCAAAAAATCATACACCATGATCAAACAGGATTCATTTCAGGGATGCAAAGCTGGTTCAATATACGCAAATCAATTAATATTATTCATCACATCAACAGGAGCAAGTATAAGAACCACATGGTTATCTCAATAGATGCAGAAAAAGCATTTGACAAGATCCAACACCCCTTTATGATTAAGGTTTTGGAAAAATTAGGAATCCATGGAACATTTCTAAATACAATAAAGGCTGTATATGACAAACCTACAGCCAGCATTATACTCAATGGTGAAAAACTAAAGCCATTTCCTCTTAACTCAGGAACAAGACAAGGATGCCCACTCTCTCCACTTCTCTTCAATCTAGTATTAGAATGCCTAGCTACAGCAATAAGACAAGATGCAGACATAAAGGGGATCCAAATAAGGAAAGAAGAAGTAAAACTCTCCCTCTTTGCAGATGACATGATCTTGTATTTAAAGAATCCCATAGACTCCACTCCCAAATTACTCAAGCTGATTCAAAACTTTGGCAAAGTAGCAGGTTATAAAATTAACCCCCAAAAATCAATGGCTTTTCTGTATGCCAACAATGAGAAAAGTGTGGCTGAAATTAGGAAAGCAACTCCATTTGTAATAGCCCCACAAAAAATAAAATAACTTGGAATTAACTTAACTAAAGAAGTGAAGAACCTCTACGATGAAAACTTTAAAATCTTGAAAATGGAAACCAACACAGAACTTAAAAAATGACAAAACCTCCCATGCTCCTGGATTGACAAGATTAACTTCGTGAAAATGGCAATACTTCCCAAGGCTATCTACAAATTCAACGAGATACCTATCAAAATTCCACCCTCATTCTTCAAGGAAATAGAAGAGGCAATCCAAAAATTCATATGGAACAATAAAAGACCCCGAATAGCAAAAACGCTCCTCAACGGAAAGAACACTGCTGGAGGAATATCAATACCAAATTTCAAACTCTACTATAAAGCCATAGTAATAAAAAAAGCTTGGTATTGTCATAAGAACAGACCTCAGGACCAATGGAATAGAATTGAAAACCCAGAAATGAACCTACAGACCTATAGCCATCTAATCTTCGATAATGGAGCTAAAACAATAGAATGGAAGAAAGACAGCCTCTTCAGTAAATGGTGCTGGCAAAATTGGTTAACTACATGTAGAAAACTAAAGCTAGATCCTTATATATCACCCTGCACCAGAATCAACTCCAAATGGATCAAAGACCTTGAACTCAAAGCAGAAACCCTGGAAATATTACAGGATGGAATAGGAGATACCCTAGGTCTCCTTGGCTCAGGCCGAAATTTTCTGAATAGAGACCCGGAAGCACAACAAATCAAAGAAAGGTTGGACAAATGGGATTGCATAAGGTTGCAGAGCTTCTGCAGGGCAAATGACATAGCTAGCAAGATCAATAGAAAGCCCACCGATTGGGAGAAGATCTTTACTAGCCATACAATTGAAAAGGGTCTCATATCTAAAATATACTTGGAACTCAAAAAATTAAACCACTCAACAACAAATCCTCAAAGAAACAACTGCCCAATAAATAAGTGGGCGAAAGACTTAAAGAGAAACTTCTCTGAAGAAGAAAGAAGGATGGCCAATAGACACATGATGAAATGTTCAACATCCCTAGCCATAAAAGAAATGCAAATCAAAACAACATTGAGATTTCACCTCACTCCAGTTAGAACGGCAAAAATCAAGAACTCTAACACAACAGATGCTGGAGGGGATGTGGACAGAAAGGAACCTTACTTCATTGTTGGTGGGAATGTAAACTTGTTCAACCACGTTGGAAAGCAGTATGGAGTTTCCTCAAAAGACTTCACATAGATATCCCCTATGATCCAGCAATCCCACTTTTGGGCATTTACCCAAATGTATACAAACAAGACTACACTAAAGCTACCAGCACACCTATGTTTATTGCAGCATTATTTACCATAGCTAAGATATGGAACCAACCCAGATGCCCCTCAGTAGATGAATGGATCAAGAAAATGTGGTATATATACACAATGGAATTCTATGCCTCCATCAGAAAGAATGACATTTCCCCATTTGTTAGGAAATGGAAAGGTTTGAAAAAAATTATATTAAGTGAAGTAAGCCAGGCCCGAAGAAACATAGGTCCCATGGTTTCCCTTATTTGCAATATCTAGTATAGGTATGAGTCAGCGGAAAAATTCAGATAATGTGATGTTAGGAAAATGAACCCTTAAATACGTATTTTAATGTTTTCGTTACTTTCATGCATGTGTTTCTAACGCATTTATAAGATTATTTCTTTGTTGCTTTGTATGTCCCTCCCCCACAGTGTAACCCCCGCTTTCACTATATTTGATGTCAGTATAACATGTGGAGGAGATGGGGACAAATAAGTCGTTTAAGGATTCAGGTGGACCTGTTGCAACAATGAGTACAAAATGTCATGTCAAAACCAGGTTTACAATGTCAGTGTGGGGGGGAGGGGGTATAATTGGGTGGGGGGAGGGGGGAGGCTGGGAAGGGAGGTGAAGGGTAAACAAAGGAGGAGGCTGAAATGCTTGGTAAGAAATGTATGCATTATCCTGCCCATGTAATTGTAACCCCTCTGTATAGTATGTTCACAAATAAAATAAAATAAAATTAAAAAAAAAAAAAGAAAATTTCGGCCTGAGCCAAGGAGACCTATGTTTTCTCCTTTTCCATCCTGTAATGTTTTCAGAGTGTCTGCTTTGACTCCGAGGTCTTTGATCCATTTGGAGTTGATTCTAGTACAGGGTGATATATAAGGATCTAGCTTTAGTTTTCTACAAGTTGTTTACCAATTTTGCCAACACCATTTACTGAACAGGCTGTCTTTCTTCCATTCTATTATTTTAGCTCCCTTATCGAAGACTACTTGGTTATAGGTCTGTAGGTTCATTTCTTTCTTTCTTTAATTTTATTTTATTTGTGAATATACTGTACAGAGGGGTTACAATTACATGGGCAAGATAATGCATACATTTCTTACCAAGCATTGCAGCCTCCTCCTTTGTTTACCCTTCACCTCCCTTCCCAGCCTCCTCCCTCCCTCCAATCCTTCCTCCCCCCCCCCCCGCTCCCCCCCACCATCATTGTAAAGCTCCTTTTTGACATGACAATTTGTACTTCTCATTGTTGCAACAGGTCCACCTGAATCCTTAAATGACTGTTTTTCCCCATCTCCTCCATAAGTTATACTGACATCAAATATATTGAAAGCAGGGGTTATACTGTGGTGGAGGGACATACAAAGCAACAAAGAAATAAACACATGCATGAAAGAAAAAAAACATTAAAATACCTAAGGATTCATTTTCCTAACATCACATTATCTGACTTTCCGCTTGACATACATATACTAGATATTGCAAATAAGGGAAACCATGGGACCTGTGTTTCTTTGTGCCTGGCTTACTTCACTTAATGTAATTTTTTCCAAGTTTTTCCATTTCCTAACAAATGGGGCAATGTCATTCTTTCTGATGGAGGCATAGAATTCCATTGTGTATATATACCACATTTTCTTGATCCATTCATCTACTGAGGGGCATCTGGGTTGGTTCCAGATCTTAGCTATGGTAAATAATGCTGCAATAAACATAGTTGTGCTGGTAGCTTTAGTGTGGTCTTTTTTGTAAACATTTGCGTAAATGCCCAAAAGTGGGATTGCTGGGTATTGTAATTTTCTAAATAAAAATAATATGAGATTTGGTAGCCAGTGGCTGCTGCCTCTAATCCTCGCTACTTAGGAGGCTGATTTCTGAGGATTGCAGTTGGAAGCTAGACTGGACAAAGAAGTATGTGAGACTCTTGAGATTCTTATTTCCAATTAACCGTTAAAAAACCAGAGGTGGAGTTGCAGTTCAAGGGGTAGAACTCTAGCTTTGAGTAAAAAGCTCAGGGACAAAACACAATCGCTGAGTTCTAGGCTCAGGATGGAACAAAAAAATATAATATTATCTGCAAAAAAGATAATTACACTCCTTCCTATCAACACAGATATTGACATTTCTATTGTCAAATTGATTTTCCTTGCAAATCTAGTTCCTGCAACTTACAAGTGGTGACAGTAGATATGGTACCCTTGTTGCTGATTTTAGGAGAAAAGTATATGTGGTTTCACCATTAAGTAGGACACACACACACACACACACACACACACACACACACACACACACACACACACACACTAGCCTAAATGTGAAAAATAACAAGAATGATAAATGATTGGTGAGTTGAGAGATAACAAGGAATGTAAATTTGGAGGCAAATGAAATTGATATCTGTGATGGTTAATCTTGAGGATGAGCTTCAATGGGATTGATTTGATTTGGTTTAGATGCACCCAGCTAATAATTAAAGCATAACTCTGGGTGTGTTTGGTGGGTTTCCATAACAGATTAACCGAAGCAGATATCCCTCCTGCACATGGGTGGCACCATCCGGTATGCTGGCTTTCCATACGGAGTTAATGAAGAGAAAAGAGAATCTTCCCATCGAAGCACTCCCTTTCCCTCTCTTACCCCTCCCCATGCTCCATGTCCTCCATGTTCTTCTCTGCCATTAATGCCTGAAATCTATGACACTGAGCAAAATAACTTCCTAGGATATTTCTGTCAAATATTTTGTCATAGCAAGAAAAAAATACATGGCTAACACACAACCGAATCTTCCACTTGTACTCCTTGTTTTATTGATTGACTGATTGATTTAGCCATACCTGGAACTGGAACTCATTGGTTGAGCACTGTCCCTGAGCCAAATTGTGCTCAATCAAGGGTAGTGTTCTACCCCTTGAGCAACAATGCCATTTCCAGCTTTTTTTGAGTACTTTATTAGACTTGAGAGTCTCAGAGACTTCTCTGCCCAGGCTGGGTTGAACCACCATCCACAGATCTTAGCCTTCTAAGTAGCTAGGATTACAGGCTTGAGCTGCTGGTGCCTGGCCACATTCTACCGTTTCTTCTTCCTTCTTCTTGATTCTTCCTCCTGTCCCCTCCCAAACTTCCTTCTCCACACCATGCTAAATAAGTATAGGCTTTACTATTGAGCTGGACACCCAGCCATAGGCTGCCATCTTTACTCAATGAAATAAACAGCTGACATCAATGGGTTGCTGAGTATATGCTAGGCACCAACCCACCTTTTTCTTTGTGAACTTGGTAATAAACCTATGAGATAGGTAATCATTATCTTAGTCTTACAGACCAGGCTACTGGAACAAAACCAATGATTTGCCAGGGCCAAAAACACAAACCTTTAATCCCGGCCCAACAAACCTCTCAATCCAACTTCAGTAGTGAAGATGAGACTCAAACCCAGGCACTCTCTTCATTAGACAGAGCCTGTACTTAATCACACCTGTGGGTGTTTTTGATTCCTTGCTACAGGAATGTGAGGGTAGGGGATAACAAAGGCAACACATTAATGGAGTATTATTTGAGGGTGAGATTTGCCATTGGAAAGACCAGGATAAAAGACCCAGCTCCAGCATTTACTAACGTGTGACATCATAGACAAGTCATTTTAATTTGTTTGCCTCTGTTTCTATATCTGGAAAATGGAGATAATCAGAATGCCTTCCTTCATAAAGGAGCAGGTTCCCAGCAAGGTGTAATTGACTCACACCTGAAATCCTAACTACTAAAGTGATTGAGATCAGAGGATCAAGGTTCATGGCCAGTCTGAGCAGTAAAGTCTATGATACTTTATTTCCAATTAATCACCAGAAAACCAAAAGTAGTGTAGTAATGAAAACTGGTAGAATGCTAGCCTTAAATAGAAGAACTCAGGTACAGAGCCTGGGACCCAAGTGCAAGCCTGACAACCAAAACCAACAACAACAAAAGAGCAAGTTCCAATCATTTCTTTAAGATAGTATAATAAGCTTTAAATCTGATGATTGAAGTTCAAATCCAGCCCAGGCAGCTAAATCTGAGAGTTTTATCTCCAATTAACTTAAAAAGAGCCAGAAGTACAGATGTGGCTCAAATGATAGAGGGCCAATTACAGGTAGCCACCCACTGCCTTTGCTCCAACCTGTCATAAGCCCAGCACAAGTGGCTCAACAGCAGATATTTGTTGGTGGGAAACTGAAGGAGTGAACACTATAAGGGCCCTCGCCTCCTGCTATCTTTTCTTGTCCAGGCCCTCCCTGGCTGTATTGTTATCTACTCTCTCATCCTGGGAAAATAACCATAGCATAAAATGTGTCATCTCAACCAGTTACAATTGTACACTTCAGTGGCTATAAGTACATTCAAATTTTTATGCACCCTCTCTGATACCAACTTCTAGAACTTTCTCAGAATCCAACCTGAAATTAAGCACTTATTAAAGAGCACCTTCCATCCATCCCTTTCCACAGTCTCAGGAAACCCACCATTCTACTTCCTGTCTCACAATTTGACTGTGGCAGATCTCCTGTGACTAGAGTCATGATATTCTAGTGATAGTGGTAGTAATGGTGTGTATGTGCATGTGCTTATATGTGTGCATGTGTGTGTGTGTTTGTGTGTTCATGCTCATGCACACACAGTTTTATTGCTTGTACTAGGTCCTGGGCACCATCTGTGGGTTTTTTTTGCTTAAGGATAGCACTCTGCCACTGGTACCATAATTCCACATCAGTTTTTTGAGATAGTTAATTGGAGATGAGTCTCATAAAGCTTCAGTCCTCAGCTCTAAGCTTCCTGAATAGCTAGAATTACAGCCATGAGCGAACAACTCACGGCTAGAGATGGTGAATTTTAACACATTAATTCTGCTAGCATGTAGTGCCTCAAGTTTTAGTCAAACATCAATGTAAATGTTGCTGTGAAAAGACTTTTGGAAGCAGGGGTTATACTGTGGGGAAGGGACATACAAAGCAACAAAGTAATCATCTTATAAAGCTGTTAGAAATAATCGCAAGGAAGAAAAAACATTTGAATCTTTATCTTGGGGTTCATTTCGCCTAACATCAATTTATCTGACCGTTTCTGCTTATGTCAGACATATACTATTTGTTGCATATAAGGGAACCCTTGGGACCTATGTTTCTTTGGGTCTGGCTTACTTCACTTAATATAATTTTTTCCAAGTCTTTCCATTTCCTAACAAATAAAAAACAAATTGTTTAAATAGGGATACAGGTGGACCCATTGCAACAATGAGATATAAAAGTCGTTATGGAGAAAAACAAACTTTACATCTTTGGAGGGAGGGGGGATTAAGGGTGGGTGGGTGGGAGATGGGAAGGGATGGGAAGGGGAAACAAAGGAAGAGGCAACAATGTTTGATAAGAAATGTATTCATTACCTAGCCCAAGTAATTGTAACCCCTCTGTACAGTATTTTCGCAATAAAAAAGGAAAGAGATTAAAAAAATTTTGGATGTGATTACCATTTTAATCACATGGGTAAATTTCAATAGATAAATTTAAATAATTTTAAACTTGGAGTAAAGAAGATTTATTATGGCCTGGGAATGTGGCTTAGTGTTAGAGTGCTAGCCTAGCATGCATGAATCTCTGGGTTTGATTCCTCAATACCGCACGAACAAAACCTAGAAGTTACTCTGTGGCTCAAGTGGTAGAGCACTGTCCTTGAGCAAAAGCAGCTCACTGACAGTGCGCAGGACCTGAGGTCAAGCCCCAGAACTGGCAAAAAACAAAAACATAAAAAAACAAAGCAAAAAAAGATGATTACCCTTCCTAAATAGAATGGGCTTTGTCCAATGATTTGATGAATTTCAAAATTTGAGTATCCTCACTTAACTGCAGTATAGAAATTCTGAGTCTCCATCTACAGGCTGAATGATGCAAAAATTTTCTCTTGCTTGAGATATCAGGCCTGATATCCCCCAATCAACACATACACATATGTGTATACATACATGCATGTGTACATATGTGTGGACACATTTTATATATGTGTATATAGATATACACACATATACATATACACACAAGTTTATAGTGGGGAGGCTTGAACTCAGGGTTTAGACACTTTCCCTTAGCTTATTCTGCTTGAGACTAGTACTTACCTCTTGAGCCACACACACCTTCAGGTCCAGGTTTTTGTTGGTGTGTGGGAGATAGTCTTGGGTGAAGGTTATGAGCCTTTTTTTTTGTTTTTATTTTTTGGTGCCAGTACCAGAGCTTGAACTCAAGATCTGGGCACTGTCCCTTAGATATTTCACTCAAAACTAACACTCTATAACTTGGGCTACAGCTCCATTTCAGGCATTTTAGTGGTTAATCGGAGATCATGGCTGTAAACCATGATCCTCAGACCTCAGCCTCCTGAGTAACTAAGATTACAAGCATGAGATACCAGCACCTGCCTCAGAAAGTATTCTTATGTTTACTATTTGCATTTTGAGCTGTGTGGCTCTAGTCAGTGGCTTAATCTCTCTGAATACCATTTTCTGATATGTGAATGAAGTTTAAGAAAGAACATCAATAATAATAAATACTCCATGGGGTGGGTATGGACATTTGATGGGGTAAAAATAAAATAAATGAAACCTTCATGTCTCAATACAGGAGTTGTTAGTAATCAATATTTATTATTTGTCATTATTATTTGGCCTGACCTTGATTTGAGAAGCCTTATAAGGTGCAGGGCAGAGAAGAGAAGTCCCACTGCAGCCTCTTCCCTGCCCCATCTCACTGGCTTTCTTTGAGGTCACTAGAGGCCCCCAGCCTTGATAAATGTCCTAGCCCTATATGTTATGACTTGCTGGCAGATTTGAATTTGACTTTAATCACTCGTGTTCTGGCTGTGATTTTGAGGAAAATGGCTAAATACTGTTGGTGCCAATGGGGAGATAGCAGCCCATTCTATACTCTGGTCATTGAAGACTCCCCAAAACAATAGAGGGAGGGAGGGAGAGAGAAGGAGAGGGCTGGCAGAATCTGTGCTGGACCAGGACTGTCAAATGGGATAGAGAGACCCACCCTATAGCAATTGAGGGGGCTCCCTTTCTTTTCCTGGAGTGCTGGTGATGTAGGTATTTTTTAGATGATAGGATAGAAGGATCAGAGTAGGCATGTCACTGAAAGATCTGATTTCAAGGAATGGATACCCATGTCTTACTCTTCTTGCCATGAGAGGTCCTTGATGTCCTCGGGTTCCTAGTCTTTACAAATGAAGCAAAGGCTAGATCTTCAGTCCCAAGGCCCAGGGAGGATTCAATAGGCCTGAACGCAAGCACAGCATGGACTCTGTAGGGGGAATCTGACTGTCAGCACCAGCCAAGGATTTGTGTTTAAAAAACTATGCCTCCTGGTTGTCTGTAGGTTCCCGGATACCCAGAAGTTTCTATTTCACTCAACTCTTGAACTAGATCATTCCTTCCTTCCCTTTCTCCTTCTATCCCCTCCCTCTCTTTTTTGTCTTCTTTGGACTTGATCACAGGGCCCGTGTCTGAGCTTTTTCGCTCAAAGCTAACTCTCTACCACTTTGCGACACAGTTCCACTACTGGTTTGCTTTTACATATCTGACCAACTAATGCCATAATTCTTCTCTCCCTCTTTCCTTCTCCTCCTGCCCCTACTCCCTTTCTTTCTTTCTCTTTCTTTAATTTTGTGTTTGTCCTATGGTCTGAAAAGAGGGCTTGGGCACTGTTTCTGAGCTCTTCATTCAACGCTAAAATTCTACCACTTGGGCCACAGCTCCACTTCCAGATTCTTACAGTCTTTCCTGCCCAGGCTGGCTTTGAATAGCAATCCTCAGATCTCAGCCTCTTCACCAGCTAGAATTAAAGGTGTGAGTCACCATCACCTGGCTTACTTTTTCTTTTCAAAAACTTTCATCACAGGCAGAGTAGTTAGTGCTGTAATGAAGCACCAGCCAGACTCTGTAATAAGGACATACAAGTCTCAACTGGCCTAGGGTCAAACATTATTAAAACCAATTCACACTGAGGAAACCAGGTAAGACAGATTTACCCAGAAGGGTGAAGAATCTATGCCTGATGCCAATAGTTACATCTAGACTCCTAGTTACTGAGGAGGCTGAGATCTGAGAACCATGCATTATTCCAAGTCAGCCTGGGCAGAAAAGTCTGTGAGAGTCATCTCCAATGAAGAACTAAAGACCAAGAAGTGGAGCTTTGGCTCAAGTGGTACAGTGTGCCAACCTTGAGAATAAAAGCTAAGGGACAGAACACAGACTCGAAGTTCAAACCCTAGGATTGGTGCACACACACACACACACACACACACACACACACACACACACACACACACACACACACACACACACACACACCACAGAATGCCTGTAACCTGTTTGTCTCTTGGTCCACAGGTTTATTCCCAAAAAAGGTACTGGGACAGGGGCATGGATTTGAGGTCTGAGTCCACTGACACACCAGGAATTTTCCTCCTCTGTAATATGGAAATAAGCATACCTGACTTATATGGTTGTTGGGAGCATTAGATGAGCTAACAAAAAGGAGCGTATGTGTGTTTGAGTGTGTGTGTATGTGTGTGTATTTGTTTGTGTGTGTGTGTGTGTGTGCCATTCCTAGGGCTGTCCCTGAGCTTTTTTGCTCAAGGCTAGCACTCTACCACTTGGAACACTGGTCCACTTCAAGTTTTTTTGATGTTTAATTGGAGATAAAAGTGTCATGGACTTTTCTACCCAGTGCTGGCATTGAACCACAACCATATATTGCTAGCCTCCTGAGTAGTTAGGATTACACATGTGAACCACTGGCTTCAACTATAATGAGGTTTTAATGAAGGGGAGCTGGTGATATTCTTCAGTTCCTATTTGATGGTGACCTCCCCTGAGATCCCTAACATGGAATCAAAAGATGGGGCTCTGCCTTCAAGGAACCAGGATGAGTCAAAAACAGCCAAGCAATGTTGCATTGACATACAGCCCGGTCTTATTTCTACTCACAACTTGAGATTAAGCTGAGTCATTAGGAGCTTCTTTTCTTCCTGTGAGGGACACTGCTCAGACACACTTACAAGAGCATTGACAAAGAAAATGAACGTAGACTTCAAACTGATTGCAGCTTCTACATATATTGCAATCATGTGATTGTACCTAGCCTTGAAATGAACAGAAATGTATAAGTCTATCATGTTGCATGTGCCGATGTTGTAGGTTGGCAGACATGTATGTCAGCAACTGCTCACAAGTGTTTTAGACCCATGGATGATGACTTGCTTTATCATTAAAAAAAAGTTTTAAACTGGTAGTGCAGAGTAGGACTTGAATTCAGGGGCTGGGCTCTGTCCCTTTGCTATTTTTACTCAAGGCTAGTGCTTTACCACTTGAGCCACAGCTCCATTTACCTGCTCAGGCTGGCTTTGAACCGCAATCCCCACCTCTTAGCCTCCTGAGTAGCTAGTATTACAAGTGTCAGCCAACAGTGCCCAGCTGACACATAAATGTCTTTTGTTTAGTGACCTAGGAAGATGGCTCAGTGATAGAGTATTTGCTTCTCATGCATGAAGCCCTGGGTTTGATTCCTCAACACCACATGAACAGACAAAGATAGAAATGGTGCTGTGGCACAAGTGGTGGAGCATTCGCCTTGAGCTTAAAGAGCTGAAGGACAGTGCCAGAGTTCAATCCCCATCACTAACAAAAAATATTTTGTTTACATATGGTGGAGTTCCTTTCAATGTATATACTATTTTAGATAAATATGAAGAAGCACTTAAGCACCTTACATTGTATAAAGATAAGAGTTATGTATTTCTGGGAAGAAAGTCATTAACTTACATTATGTAATGGTGTGTGTGAGGCACCAAACGGTCTCTACATCTTTGTCATTCTCCTGAAATTTGCCTTGGGTGCAGTGCAATGTTCAATGCTCAGACCATCTCAATAGACACATTTGGCATTTGTCAAAAATGACAAATCCCAGAGTGGTACTGGTGGCTCACAGTTATAATCCAATCATGAGGTTTGCAATGCGAGGATTGCGTTTAAAAGCCAGCCTGGGCAGGCAAATCTGAGTCTCTTACGATTAATTAACAATGAAAAACTTGAAAAACAAAAAATGGAAGGAGCCAAATCACCAGTGGCTCACGCCTGTAATCCTAACTACTCAAGTGGGAGATCTAAGGACCACAGTTCAAAGCCAGACCAGGCAGGAAAGTCCATGAGACTCTTTTGTTATTGTTGTTGTTGGGTCTGGTCCTGGGGCCTGAACTCTGGGTCTGAGCACTGTTCCTTATCTCTTCAGCTCAAGGCTATCTCTCTACCACTTGAGCCACATTGCCACTTCTGGCTTTTTTCTTTTTGCTTATGTGGTACTGAGGAATAGAATCCAGGGCCTCTTGCATGCAAGGCAAGCCCTCTACCACTGAGCCACTTTCCAAGCCCTCCATGAGACTCTTATCTCCAAAAAATCACTAGAAAACCAGAAATGGCACTGTGGCTCAAGCAGTAAAGTGCTGTCTTTGAACTGAAGACCTCAGGGACAGCGCCCAAGCTCAGAGTTCAAGTCCCATGACCGACCAAAAACAAACAAACAAATAAAGGATCCCTTGTAGGAAAGTCTGTAAGACTCTTATCTCCAATGAATCACCAAAATGCCAGAAGTAGAGATGTGGATCAGGTGGTAGAGCACTGGTCATGAGTGATAAAAACTAAGAGACAGAACCCAGGCCCTGAGTTTAAGACTGAAGATCTGAAAACACACACACACACACACACACACACACACACACACACACACACACACACGAAGAAAAATTGCTATTTTAGTCCAAATGCACGTACAGATGTGCAGGTACATAAGTTTCAAAGAGGCAGAATCAAATATGATCACAGTTTGGAATACCAAAAAATACCATGTCCCATCAGTTCCTGGCAGAGAAGGAAGGCATGTGGCATTCCACCCTCAGGGAACTGCTCTTGGGGACATTCTGGGAAATCCCTCCACAGGAACACGTCTGGACTACTGGAGAGTCAAAGGTGGCAAATTCCTCAAGAACCAGAAATTCACATTTCACTCCCTCCAAGGGGCCTACAGCTCCAAGAGGGTCTTTGCACTCACTCCCCAATCAACAATACCTAAAATACAGATAGGATGGGGAAGAGTGAATAGGGAGAATTAGTGGGGAGGCCTAGCGTCCCTGTGCAAGTGGTTAAATGGGAAAAAGAATGACCTGAGTAGAGACACAGGATATGCAGGTGGAAGTTAGGGAGGGGAGCAAAGATGATGAGGGCATCAGTCCTACAGGATACAGACATGTGCAGACAGGGTACACTCCAGAAAGAGAATGCTGGAGGAGGTCAGGGGACAGGAGAGGGCAATAGAAAGAACTGATTGTAAAGTATGGTAAGTAGAAATAAGACTTCCATACTGGGGCACCAAGGGCCCTGGGTTCTATTTCTGACTCTACTGAGTGGACAAATCCCTGTCCTCGCAGCCTCAATTTACCCCACCTGGGAGAAAAGTAGGAAGAAGCACAGACTGTTCTGGTGCTGCCACTGAGGTCACAGAGGAGGAGAAAGGAGAAGCTGCAGGTTTGAAGTAAACCCAGACAGGGGTGGGAGACTGGGGAGCAGCATTCTCTCAGCACCATACTGAGGCACTCAGTTATCTGCCTCCTAACCCCTCAGGGTGCCATCAGGCTGCCGATTATGGTGCAGAGCCCCAGCCCCACGTTGAGCAGGAAGCATAGGGCTGCCAGTAATAGAGTCACTGCCTGCAGAAGTGACACCTTCTGCTTCTGCACAGCCAGTCAGCCCCACCGGCCCTGTAACCTTGCTCCAAGCCTAGGCATGTCCACATGGTGGCAACAGTAACAACTCAGCAAAAGAGTGTGGCCCAGGCACCAGGCCACTCCACAGCCCACCTTCACTTCTTCTGTTTACAGGCTAGCAACCCAGATGCTACCACTTAGTCACCACCTCAGGGGGGAGTCGCAGCCACCAACCCACAAGTTGGGGACTATGGAGTCCTCACAGTCAAGATCCCCACTTCCACACTTGTTAGACAACGAATATATCTGTTACCTTGGCCTTCTGGAGAGTTCCAGTCTATGTAGGTGTGATGTGTGGGTCTGATATCAGATATATCCCTCCTCAACTGAAATGGTGCATCTTGCTCCTCCATGGCTCCCCCCCTTGCCAAGTGAGGTGAGAAAGAGCCAGAATTGGATTGTTGGGCTATAAGCCGTACGTGCTTGGTGCTAGTGAGCAGGGTGCGTTTTGGTGGTTCAAGTGTACCCCAGGGATCTATCCCTCTTCACAGCCTCCTCTGCGTCTGTGAGCTATCCTTGAGGAGTCGAGCTTCTCAGGCTTTGCAGATACTGCTGGAGCCCTGCCATTGCCCTGCCTCCAAGGTCTCAGACTCCCCACTGCTGTTGGCCAAGGCCTGAGGACACCAAGACCCCAGGATTTCAGTGTCCGCAGCCATGAAATGGGATCCATGCTGTGATCAGTGTGTACTGTTCCACTAATGGGCCACAGATGTTGGGTGTGCATGCACATATATAAACCAGAGAGCATTGCCTGCTGCCTGTGACATCTGTCTGCCATTTCTACCAAAGTGTTAGGGAGGCAACATGAGACTGTCCTCTGGCCTCTTCCTCATGAAGGTACAGTCCCATGCATGTCCTCTGGACACTAAGTGCACGCCGATCCCTTCCAGAAACCTCCAGTTTAGTGTTTGTCTCTATCCAACCCCATTAGGCAACCATCAGCCAGCACCAATGTGGGCTAGACCCTGTGCCAGGCTCCAGGAGGATGTGCAGGAAGCCCTAAGCCCTAAGAGTTCAAATGACTGAGGGCTGAAACACTAAACAAACATGGAGTGACCCAAGACAGGCTAATGTGGTGAGGGCTCTGAAGAAAGACTTTCTGCACCACAGAGAATCTGGTCCTCCTGATCCACTGCTCATCCCGAAACTGCTTCTTCCCTGATGCCTTCCTGTCTGCCATGTTCCACATGTGCCCTCTTGATTCTCTTCTTTCCAGCCTGCCACTAATCCTGGTGATTTACAAGCCACAAACATAGATAACTCTCACTTCCCGTTTCTTTTGGTTCCAGGCTGAACAGTAAGGTCAGTATTTCTGACATCATAGCTTGAGTCAATATCTGTAACAAAACTTTGAAGGCTTGGGTCACCTTGGCTTGAATCCACATTCCTGGGGATGACACACAAGAATTAATCAAAATAGGCAGTTTTGGCTCAAACTTGTAATCCTAGCTACTGTGATATCTGATTTGCTATTCACTGGAAGAAAGTTTATTCTAGCCTCAATCCTTCCTGCGGTAGCTAATTTTCTCTCCTGAGCCCCTTTCCCTTGGTAAAGAAGGATATACGTGGGAACAAAAATGTAAATTCAGAAACATCTTTGCTAAAAGTAAACTTCTCTCTCTCCCTCAAGCTTCCCAGACTGGCAGCTTTGCAGTTTATCACAAATTTTGCTGAATGCCACTAACAATTATGATGCTTATCACCAGCTGTACTGAGTTCTTTATTAGTCAGGAAGTTGTAATAAACATCAGAGGCATTGACTCGTGTGTCCCCATCTGAGCTTCTGTGTGGTGTGAGGGTGCATGCTGACATGCATTCTCTCTGGGAAAAGGATTCCCCTTCTTCAACATCAGGGCAAAGGTCCAATGTCCCAAGGCATGTTTGACTCAAGGCTATGATTTGCTTCTTTAACCTTGCTTGCTTGCTTTGGTAAACATCACCTATGTGAAAGCACTTCCTATAAAAATCCCCCCTGAACAACAAACAGGGCTGTTCTCTAGCTCTGTGAGCTGAGGACAGATGGAATATGGCTAAATAAAGAACTTCCAGCCAAATTGCCTGAGTGCTGTCATATCTTCCTGGGAAATTGGAATACTACAATTTAAATTGGAATACAACACAAGTGGCTAAAATCTGAAGACTAATCTCCATTTGAAGCCAGCCTTACAAGAAGGCCCATGACATGACACTTTTATCTCCAATAAACTACTCAGAAAAAGAAGAAGTTCTGTGACTCAAGTGATAGAGCACTAGCCCAAAGCATAAAGAGGCTCAGGAACAGCACCCAGGCCCTGAGTCCAGGTGCCAGTACTGGGAAAAACAAATACAACAACAAAAAAAAAAAACGGGTAATCAACTCTCCTGTCTTCCTTGTCCTTACTTCTCAGCCTAGTACTGTCTTTGTGTGTTCTGTCACAGTGCTGTTGACCAAGAAGTCCTTTGCACACAGAAAGCCTGCTCTTTCTTACCTGCACTGGCCACATCATTCATTCTCTATTCTCCATTCGATGTTAAACTTTTTTTGGGGGGGGGAGGTCCGGTCGTGGGGCCTGAACTCTGGGCCTGGGAGCTGTCCCTCAGCTCTTCAGTTCAAGGCTAGCACTCTACCACTTGAGCTATAGCGCCACTTCCGGCTTTTTTCTTTTCTTTTTTTTTTTTTTAATATTTTATTTTATTTGAGAACATACTTACAGAGGGGTTACAATTACATGGGCAGGATAATGCATACATTTCTTACCAAGCATTGCAGCCTCCTCCTTTGTTTACCCTTCAACGGCTTTTTTCTTTTTGCTTATGTGGTGCTGAGCAATCGAACCCAGGGCCTCAGGCATGCAAGGCAAGCTCTCTACCACTGAGCCACTTTCCCAGCCCCTCTATGTTAAACTTATTTGTTCAAGGCTGATGTTCTATGTTGGGTCTTCGTCCGTCCCACGAAAGATGGATGGGGTCTGAGGAAAGGTAAGTGTGGCGCTCGCCCGTTCCCCAGCCCAGGAGACAATCAGACGCAGCGGGGAGCCAAATCCAGCAGGTAGAAAACTCATTTATTAACAGAGAGCAGCCCTTATTAAATACAAAAAGGGCGGGTGGCATGGCAAGGGAGGAAGAGGAACCAATCACTGTCAAGGTCACACCCTATCATGCACCTGAGCCTTCATGGGCTGGTTAGGCACTGATCGGAAGATCAATTGGGCTCTGCCCACTCTACTCTCTCCCAGCGCCATCTTGGCTGCCCATGCGCTCTATAGTAAATTGGGCTCTGCCCACTCAACCCCCTCCCAACGCCATCTTTGCTGCCCATGTACTCCACAGTTCTATTGTTGAGTCTCACCTCTACTGTATCTCACTTTTTGGAGATAAGAGTTTCAGCAACATTTCTTTCTAGTCTGGCTTCAAGCCTCCATCCTCAGTTCTCAGCCCTATAAGTAGCTAGTTTTATAAGTGTGGGCCACTGGTAGCCAGCAAATTTGACTATGTTTTGGTACCTTATATATGTAGAATCATAAATATAGTTTTTATTTTTAATATGGTTTATTTCACAGTATTTTAAAAATTCATTCTTGTTGTAGCATGGTCAGAATGTCATTCCTTTTTAAGATTGAATAATATTCCCTTGGCTGGTTATACCACATTTTGTTTACCCATCAAGAGACATTTGGTTTTCTACCTTTCTACTACTGTGTATAATGTCATGAATAACATTATTATCTTTTACATTGTGCACATTGTTGTAAAAACACGCCAGAGACATCCTTTTATAATAAACTGAGGTGAATCCCCCTGTGGCTTTCCTTCATATTAACTATCAAAGAGAAAACTTAAAGCCAGTGAGGCTCATATGGAGTGACCAACTTAAATATTTTTCATCCTATTTACAAGGATATTGCTGTATTCCTATATAAATAAATATCCAGCCAGGTACTGGTGGCTCATGCCTGTAATCCTAGCTACTCAGGAGGCTGAGATCTGAGGATTGCCAGGTTGGGCAGGAAAGACTGTGAAACTCTTATCTCAAATTATCCACCAGAAAATCCAAAGTGGTTCTGTGGCTCTAGTGGTAGAGTGCTAGACTTGAGCTGAAGAGCTGAAAGAAAGTGCCCCGGCCCAGTGTTCAACCCCCATATTCAAAAATAAATCAATAAACCATATCCAACAAGTTGACAAATCAGGCAAGGCCTTTGCAAATTTGTTCTTCTCTTCTCTGGAAACTTCTTCTACACCTTTGTGTGGACCTGAATGCTTAATAGTTCCTGTCTTTGATCCTAGCTTATCAGGAGGCTGAGATCTAAGGATCCATGTTCAAACCCAGTCTGGAAAGCCAATTCTGACAGACTCCTATCTCCAATACACTAGCAAAAAACTTCAAAGTAGAAGTTTAGCTAAAGTGGTAGAGCATCTGCCCTGCAGGATAAAGCTAAGCAAGTGTATGGGACCCTGAGTTCAAGCCCCAGTACTTGTACACACACACACAAAAGGAAAATAAACTTTGTTTAATTCGTTCATCTTTTCAGCAACTAGATCAGAAGTTCTGCCACAGAAAGGCCTTCCCTGGCCATATGACCTAAAATATTAACTTCCTCTCAGTTCCTTGATTTTTCCTCAGAGCAGGTCTCAGTTTGGGCCTCCCTCTGAAGGGTGTGAGCTCCAAACTCACTCTATTTTATAGCATCCTTTTCTCTAGCAGCACCTAGTCCCCATTATTGAAAATCAGAAAATTGGACCTCCTTCTGAGCAGAGCAGTTTGCAAAAAGGGTCGCCCTCTTCTCTGGGTCAAGTAGCCCAAATAGAGCTGACAGCTGAGGATTTTAGCTCATACAACTCTCAACTACGGAAAGGTAAACTGAGGAGCTTCCCAGGATAAGAAGTAATTCCTGCTTGAGCAAAATGTATCAATCAATGTCACAACAGGAAGGAAACTATTCAGAATATATCTTCCCTTCCCCTCTCCTCTTCTAGCTCTCAAGAGGATTTTGAAAAAAAATTGGATTTAAGTGTGGTTATTTTTCATATCTTCCCAGAGTCACTTGTTCAAAGCTGCACACCAGCCCAGGTTGCCCACAATAGGAACTCCACCTTAGGAGCCCAGCTTTAATCTTGGACCTCTTTCATCACTCTTATAATATAGGATGCACCCAACAAGGGAAGGGGCTTCAGGGGCTTTATCCTCCTCCCACAGACAAGTTAGTTCCAGAGGGGAAACTGACCTGGCCATCGACTGAAAGTGAACCAGAATAGGATGAGCTCAGAGTGAGCCCTCCTAATGGGAAAGTCACAACCATTAAGTTAGATAATATATAATAAAGGGTTGCCTGTCTGTGGTGGCTCACACATGTAATCCTAGCTATTGAGAAAGCTGAAGTATGAGGACTGTGGCTTGAACTCAGAGCCTGAGCCCAAGGCTAGTGCTCTACCACTTGAACCACAGTACCACTTCCAGCTTTTTCAGAGTTGGTTATTGAGATAAGATTCTCATGGACTTTCCTGGTCAGGCTACCTTTGAACCACAATCCTCAATCCTCAGCCTCCTGAGTAGCTTAGATTACAGGTGTGAACCACCAGTGCCCACCTGGCCCCCATTTTTCAGATGTACCTCACCTCATTCTCTTTCTCACTCAGAACCAGCCACACACCACTTCCTCCTGATATGGGGTTTATTCCAGCCCTGAGACTTTCACCCTAGCTATTGCCTCTGTCACATGCCCCCAAAGCTGGCTCCCTCTCAATCTACAGGTCTTGGCTTCAGTGCTACCTCTTCACAGAAACCTTTTCTCTATGTATGTGGATTCTGGGGTTTGAACGGGTTTGAAATCAGGACCTGGTCACTGTTGCTTATCTTTTTAAAATCTTAAATATAGTATTCTACCATTTGAGCCACAGTTCCCAATTATGCTTTATTGCTAGTTCATGGGAGATAAGAATTTCAGAGACATTTTTTGTTGAGACTGACTTTGAAACATGATCGTCAGATCTTAGCTTCCTGAGTAGTTAAGATTACAGGTGTTAGCCACCAGCACTTGACTCACAAGGACTCTTTCTGGCACTCTCACCTGCACTATTTATCTTTCTATAGTTGTTTCATATATTGGTTTATTGACTTTTCACTTGGTTTCCACAAATAAATGATCAGTTGTGTCTTGGGTAGGTTCTCTGTCTGCTCCTAGCCTACATTTTGGATCATTCACACCTGACATGCATCTGATGAATGGTGAATCTCTCCACCCACTGTCCCCTTTTACTTTCCTTTTTTTTATTATTTGTTGTATGGTCTTTGGCCTTGAAATCAGGGTCTGGACATTGTTCCTGAGTGTAATCCTAGGTTGTTAATGTTAGCTTCTTGGGAGGCTGAGATCTGAAGATCGTAGGTCAAAGCCAGTCCAGATAGAAAAGTCCCTGAAACTCATCCCCATTTAACCACCAGAAAACTGGAAGTGGCATTGTTGTTCAAGTGGTAGAACACTATCTCCTACTTGTAATTGCTTGCAAACATTAGTTCCTCTGGCTTTAGTAGCCAGCCTTTGGATTGAGACATGATCTCTCTATGCAGCCTTGGCTGTATAGGGATTATCCCTCCTATAATTCGTTTTTGAGTATAATTCTTGCAATCTTTCACATCCCAATAACAGGTCCCTGTGCTCTCAACTGCTATTATCTTTGATGTCTTATAATACTCTCCACCCCTTTCTCGAGAATTGCTCTGCTCCTGGGCCTGAATACTGCAGCATATTCTGAGAAGAGTGGTAGCTATTCGCTAGCCACACCCATCCTGCCCAATCTCCGCCTTAAATTATACTTTGGTCTAATTATGAGGCTACCCAGAAAGAAGGGAATATTCTGCTAACCGCCCTCCT
Organism: Dipodomys merriami; assembly: GCF_024711535.1. Classification (NCBI taxonomy): domain Eukaryota; kingdom Metazoa; phylum Chordata; class Mammalia; order Rodentia; family Heteromyidae; genus Dipodomys; species Dipodomys merriami. The sequence continues at coordinate 21,929,919 of NW_027203715.1, read as the reverse complement.
CCAGCCCTGCTTCTTAGTAGACAGTTTATGATCTCAAATTGTGGCTCCCCAGAGAGGAATCTTTCACTGCTGCTTAAAAAGAAAGACCAAGCAAGGGAAACAACACAGAATCCTGGCCTGGAACTGTGCTAGGACTGGGGTTCTTCTGCAAGAAACAGAAGGGAATGGCAGGCAGAGTGGTACCTAAGCCTCTCTTCAGAGGTGACTGCTTGACATTATAAAGCAATTGAAACTCAGATGACAAGATGTAATGGTTAAGCCAGGTAAATAAACTGGCTCTCCTTCTATAGGGAGAGGTAAGTTGGAAAGATCTGCAAGAGTTGGGCACGGTGGCACTGTTGAAGGTACTCTTTTTACTTGGACAGCCTAAGTTTTCTTTAATTAAAAGGTACATGCCCATGGCATAATTGAATGATCTGTCCTGTATAGATCCCTGGATCTCATATAGGTAGTACCTCATGTCACACATTACTTTAAGAATGATGGGTTCCAGCTTGTTGAGTCTTGGCTCATCAGAGCACAGGGAATATTGTGCAACTTGTTTAAGCTATGGGTGCTCCATTATTTGTTCAATATTTGTCTCTCCCTCAGGTCCTCAATTACCAGTTGGCAGATTACATTTTGTCCTCAAACAGACAGTTTATATGGACCAACATATTTGGCCCTCAGAACTAGTGACTCTACCTGGATAACATCCTCCCCTCAAAGGGAAATCTTCCTGTTATAACAAAATATAAAAAGACACCTAAGCTCCAGATTTCCACCTTGTAGGCATATTTTCTTTTTCCAATTGTGGGGCTTGAACAGTGTCCTTGAGCAATTCAACTCAAGGCTAGAACTCTACCAATTGAGCCACTGTGCCACTCCCAGTTTTCTAGTGGATAATTGAGATGAATATCACAGACTTTTCTGACCGGGCTGGCAATGAACCACGATCCTCAGATCTCAGCCTCCTGAGTAGGTAGGATTACAGGTGTGAAGCCAGTTCCAGCCATCATTTCTTTCTTGCAGGAACATTTCAGGGGTATGGAATAGCACAACACCACATAAATTTGTCAGCAGCTGCCCCTGGGAGAACTAGATGATTAGACCAAAATAACTAACCTTGATATTGCCTTTGCTGTCCAAAAGGATATTGTTGGGCTTAAGGTCTCAATGTGCGATTGTGTTCTGCTGTAATTAGTACAATTTGTTTGAAGAATCTCCTGGCTTCAACTTTATATAAGTGGTGGGATTTTCAGATAGACTTCAGAAGGTAGCCCCTAGTGGCCAATTCCATGATGAGATATACATACTCTTTTTTCTCCATCACCAGGTACAACTTGATGATGTGTCTGGGCCATCCAGCCTTAAAAATGTCCATCTTATTCTCTATTCAATGCATGGAGGACTCTCCCATATGACGTATTTTAAATTGCCATCTCGGTGTCTGTGAAGTGGTGATGGGACAGTTTCACTCAGGTAACTTGGTCAAGGAGTTCTTTTGTCTGGTATTGTTTGATGATCTCCTCCTTCAAGCAGCTCGGGGATGATTCTTTGTATTCTGCGATCCTCCTGCTATGAAGGCAGGTAGCAAGTCTCCGAAAAATTAACTCAATAAAATAATGGGAAACCCGGCAAAAAGTAAAAAAGAAATACCAAAATCCAACCAACAAAACCTGCAACCAAACAGATCATCAATCTAGCTTTGAGTTAATCCAGCAGCTTACCAAGCGAGAGCTCCCAGCACTGTTAACTGACAAATGTTGGGGCACAGTGGCTTCCTATATACCCTACATGACCTATCACAATGGAGCAATCACAACTGTGCCTAGTGACATCATGGGGGAAATGGACAAATCAGATTCAGACCAAGTGAGGTCAGAGAAAAAGTGGACCAATTACAGCCTGCCACCATTGACACTGTAGCTCTTAGGCCTCCAAGACTGTTGCTAGAGATTCCAGGAGGACTTGAGGTTGCTATGGTTATTTTCGTGGAATTTTTGAAACCACTAAGACAGTGGTCAATGTCCTCTGACCTATGAGAGCACTCCTGCATTTTACAAATTGCTTCTGTGGAGATACTAGCCAATAGCCTCCATTCTTGATGGCCACCTTATCCTATGACTTGTTCCAGGAATGACACAGCACAAAGTCCTCCATCCTTCTTAAGGACACCTGTCTCCCACAATTTACTCCTGAAGGGACAAGGTCCAGGCTGGTTCTGAGCCACAATCCTCACAATTCAGCTTCCAGAGTAGTTAGGATTATAGGCCTGAGCCTTCAGTATTTAGCATCTCTCACTTTTAGAAGAAATATATTTTTTGTTTTGTTTTGTTTTAGAAAGGGTAGTTGTAAGGTTGGGGATTTTGCTCAATGGAAGAGTGCCTGCCTGGTGAGTACAAGGCCCTGAGTTCGGCCCCTATCTCTGGGGTGGGGGGAATGTTATAAAAGAAAGGTTGGTGTTAGATATGTCCTTTTCTTTTAGCACTTTGAATTTGTTGCCCTTGCTGCCTAATACTCTTTTTTCTAATGAAAAATTGGTCATAATATCATTGAAGATCACTTGTGTGTGAGGAGTTGTGTCTCTGTGCTTTGGGAGGATTGCTGTCTTTGAGTATTTAATTAGAATGTGTTTTAGTGTGGATCTATGGGATTATGCTAATTGACTTTTGTTGAGCTGCTAGATTCCTGCATATAAGGGTTCATGCTTTTAATGAAAATTGGGAAGATTTTGGTAATTATTCCTCCAAATACTATGCAGTTTTTCTCTCCTGTACATTATATATATAGATACATACACATAAATATACATTATACATTATACATAGATACATTATATACATATTCACATTGTATATGTGAATACGCTAATATAAATATATATTCCTACATATTTGTATTATATATATATTTACATACATATATTTATTTTTCACATAGCTTCTACTTTTGTGATTGTTTATGGAAGTCTAGATTCGTACAAGTTATTTTGTCAGAGATAGAGTTAGAAGTTTCCTCTTTATATCTTGGTGAAAATAAACATTTCTTGGCAAGGATATTGAAGCAGGTACAATCTAGCCTTACTCTCTCTCTGATTTACTGTCTCTGTCAGGTTTCTGAGCACAGGACCATTGCTTGTCAGGTTCTTCTATTGTGCACTGTGATCTTTTGCAGTGTCATGCTCTGCTTCAATGGACACCAGGCCTACAATTGGAAGAGGAGCTGCTCCAAAATCAACCTGCTTGGTGCAAAAGTTCTTCTGGAGTGACCTTAGTAGATGCCCCTGTTCCAGGACTACCGACTGCTGACTGTGGACTGCACAAGCACAGGAACTTTTTTGACCCAAGTCAGAGGTCTGCAGTGGAGCCCGGGAGTGCTGCCCTGATTGTGGTTGTGCTAGGAGCCAGGCTGGGGGCAGAGAGACCTCACTGTGGCCTGACCTCTGGGGTGCAACAGGTTCAAGGGCTCTTTCCAGGAGACATGTGTAGTTGTAGGGAGCAGAAGCCGAGCTCCGAAGGCCCCTAAGCACATGTTGGAAAATGGAGCTGGGAGGGCCAGGCTGTCCAGGTTGTCAGGGGGCAGGCGATGAGCCTATATTAGTAGTCTTCAGGGTTCCAAATGAAGATCTAGACTTGCTTGCTATCTGGAAATGTCCCATGCTGTTGAGGGTAAAACTGCCAAGGCCCACAGTTAAAGGACAGGCTGGTGGCTGGCAATGGAATGTTGAAACTGGAGTGCGAAGACATCACAGTGGGCTCTGTGGGTTCCCTAACATTGCAGAGTAGGGATGCTGGAACCCAAGGAGATACCAGGCTCTGCTGGCTGGGCACTAGATAGACTTCTGGATGAAGCCTTGCTGGATGGACTAGCAGAATCCATGGTTCCACTCACCCACAGGCACATGAAGCTGCCTAGCATCTCCCCAGCAGATATCTTGGGGACAGCAGCTCTCCCAACTTGGACAAGGAGGTTCTGCTTGCTAGAGGATGTGGCCTATGCTGGTCATAGACAGGAAATAAGCCTGCTGCTGGAGGAAGCTTTTGCCCCTTCCAAGGCTCCTGGATCAAGAGGAGCCCTCAGGAATACGCTCATAGAAAGGCTAGTCCCCACACACAATGAGAACATCTCTAGTTGGTTTGAATCTTTGGGGGGGTCACGTCTTGGAATGCAGTGGTATTGTAAGAGAAGTGTTATTGACTCTTGTTCAACCTGAATTGAACCTTGATTCTTACAACAAAGCCTCCTTAGTAGCTAAGATTATACATGTGATCTACTGGTGCCTAACTCCATCAAAGTTTTTAAGCCCATGGCTCTTCAGGGAAATCATAGCCCTGGGTTCCTAGGAATCAAGATGCATGCTAGGTACGAAAGACCTTTGAGCCTGGCATAAGTGGAGGAGTAGAGAGGGCCCCCATGTCACTGGGTGTTGAATCAGTACAATTGTTGGCATGAACATCTGGCTTTTCTGAGACCAGAAGAAAGCTCAAACTTGCTAGATAGGCAAAGATCCAGAAGAAGGAAGGATCAGAATGCAGGGTTTTAAGCACAATTTCTGTGAAATGAAGATTCAAAAGGGAGAAGTGACTTCTGAAAGTCCCATTTATGGCAGTGGAATGAAGGAGAAACCTTAGTGCCCTGCACCCCAGGTCATGACATGCCTGCAGTCAGATCGTAAGGAAGCTAGGAGGCCTCCAAGAAGGCAGTGGCATTAAATGAGTCCTGGGATCATTCGCCCAGTGACAGATGTAAGAAGCCGCAGGCTTGGACACCACGCTGTTTATCCCAGGCTTATTGCCTTATGGTTAGTCTAGATGTCATAACAGCCTTGCTATAGATTCCTGGAACCAGAGACTGAATGACGCAGGACACTAAGCTCAATTGAAATCTGAAACGAGGACACCACCAATAATATCAAGGGAGTGAAGAGCAGGGGCCTGAAGCTAGGGACCAAGTGTAGAACCAGGCAGTGGTGGCTCACACTAGCTACTCAGGAGGCTAAGATTTTAGAATCGAGGTAAAATACCACCCAGGTATTAAATTTCATGAGATTTTTCTCGCTAATTAACCAGGGAAAAAAGCCAGGAGTGGAAGTGTGGCTCAAGTGGTAGAGCACTAGTCTTGAACCAAATGGTCAGACACAAACTCTATCTGACCCTGAGTAGTAAGGACTACATAGGAGGCTAAGATTTGAGGATTAAGGTTTGCAGCCATCCTGTGCGAAAAATCCATGACACATCTCTAATAAAAAGCCAGAAATGGAACTGTGGCTCAACCGGTAGAGCACTAGTCTTGAAAACAAACTCTAAACTCGATTCTCACTCTGAGTGGTAAAGATTACTTAGGAAGATGAGATGTGAGGATTAATTTTTTGTTTGGGTTTTTTTTAACTGTATTTTTTTGTCTTTTCTTTTTTGGTTCTGGGGATCAAACTCAGGAAGTTGCACTTGCTAGGCTAGCGCTTTGCCACTGAGCTACATCCCAGCCCCGTGAGGATTAATTTTTGCACCCAGCCAGGGCAAAAGAATCCATGACACTTATCCCTAGTAAAAACCAGATGTGGTACTACCTCTGTTATTGAAAATCTTGCAATTTCTCAGTGACTTTTATCTAGAACTTCTCTGTTATTTTCAAAGTTAAATGTTTCTTTTTCCTAATTCTGCATTCTGATGAATGTAAAATACACAAGATTTCAATGTCAGGTTTGAAATAACTCTCACATACTTGACTAACATGAAGTGCCAATGAAAGCATTTGAGCTTCATCTTCAATGGGGAAGCAACAGCCTCTGAATCATTTTTATTGATAGACAATTGAAACAGAAAAGGTTGACTTCTTAAAATATGCTTTTTATTGTAAAAATTCTGTACAGAGGGGTTACAGTTACATGAGCAAGGTAATGAGTATATTTCCTATCAAGCATTGTTGCCTCCTCCTTTGTTTTTACCCTACCATCCCTCCCCTCCCACCTCCACAACTACAATTCCCCACACCCCCCATAAATGGTAAAGTTCAGTTTTCAACATAGTGTCTTGTACATCTCATTGTTACAATGGATCAACCTATATGCCTATTTAAGCATTTTCCCTTCCCAAATTATAGAACTATATATACAAGATGCAGAGTATCGACAAGAAAAACAGTGAATACATGGGTTATACCATGGAGGAGGAACAGACAAAGAAAAAAATCACATGGTACAGAAAGGCTTGGAAAAATTTATACTAAGGGAAGTAAACCAGCCACAAAGAAACATAGGGTCCACTGTTTCCCTTATTTGCAATGACTAGTATATATCTGGGACAAGCAAAAAAGGTCAAAAGCTATGTACATACAACCAGATAAGATGATGTTAAGCAAAATAAACCCCAAGATAGGGACACAAGTATTTTTTTTTACTTTCTTGTTATTGTTTCTAACGTATTTATAAGAGGTTAACATTTTAATGAACAGTGATATTCTGCAACTTTATCAACCAACTTCATTTCTTTCACATGTGCCCAAATTGGAGGGCTTTTTCAAGAAGATAAAAACAGAAAGAATAGGAAAATTATCGGTAGACTTCTATCTGGAGAATGGACTCATTTTATAATCAAGGAACAAAAGAATATTTCAGTGAGGAGAATATTTTTCAAAAAATCAGGGAAAGCATGAATAAAGGAAAAATGTAACAGAAGACATGTATTCTTTGCATTCTAATGCTATGTTTATTCAATAGAATATCTTTATTGTACCCAGCAAAGCATAAACACAGCCTTACTTAAAATGCTACAAAGTTACAAAACACAAAATTTATAATAGTATATGTACACTGCTATGTATATAGTATATATATAGCATATATATAGTATATATATATATAGCATATACTATATATACTATATACAAGTATATACTATATCTATACTATACAGATATAGTATATACATAGTAGTGTAAATAAAATAAAGGCAAAAGAGAAATGGAGAGATGCAGAGTGAGCGAGCAAGAGAGAGAGAGAGAGAGAGAGAGAGAGAGAGAGAGAGAGAGAGAGAAAGAGAGAGAGAGAGAGGGCAATATACATATTGCCAAGGCAAACCTGCAATACCATGAATGGCAGGCAAAATGGGGTGGGGGCAAGCTTTGATAGGGGCAGCTTTGGCTCAACTTCTCTCCAATTTCAGAGTAAACACAAGGTAAAGGACCTGGTTAACAGACCCATTCATAGCAACAAACACGGTGTGGGATTCTCTCAGGGTAGAAGGGGGTCAAGCAGGGACAAGGGCCAGGCATAACAGGAAGAGCAGCTTTGTCCTTTTTCCCTGAAAGCCTCTGCCTTGAACCACCAGCAAGGGCATCCCTAGATTGCCAGTCTATACCCAGTAATCAGTGGCAAGTTGGGAATCACCAAACACTTTATGAATGGAGAAGGAATGAACTTTCTAGCCAGAAAATTACAGGCCACCTTTTTCAACAGACCCCCAAATCCACAAAAATTTGGGAGCCAGAACTGGGCTGCAGATGAACTGTCTCATCTGCTGCCTTCCCCAATATGGGATCTTTTCTTACAGCCCCTCCTGGGCTAGTGAAGTGACAAATCTGACCTGAGTTATAGGGGGAGCATCAGGTCCCTTCTTATCCGGTGGAGTTGGAGCTGAAGCTGGGGCGGTAGCCCAGGGAATAGGGGCTTTATGTCATTCTAATGGACATGTGGTCCTACTGACTACCAGGAGTCACTGGAAGTCCAGAGGACATTTGGTGCATGGGTGGAGGGGTGATCATGGAGGCCCTTATTGGCACTGACAGGCGAGGAATGAGGGCAAGTGGCCAAAAAGGAGGCAGCAGTAGGTGCAGGGGAAGCTTCAGTAGTGGCTACAGTTGCAGAATGAAATCCGAGGGGCTGTAGCATGGTCACTGCAATCATTGGAACTCATGCTCTCATGGGGAGCTCCATGAGAATGCACAGAGCAGGGAAAAGTGTGGCCTCCTGAGGCCAACCTCCAGACAGCTGTGGCCCTGCAAACTGAGGGCTGAGGGTGGTAAGTGCAGAGCCCAGTTGATTCTTTTCCCCATCTGAGCTGCCTTCCTACCATCACCCACACACCTCACTTCCTCTATAGCAAGATCACAGGTAAGAAGAACCCCACTCAGTTTAGACGAGATTTTGCAGTGGGCCCTTATTTACCTCTCCCTCTTCAAGAGGCTATAGCTGGAGCAGTCCTTGGAAAGTCACATGCAAAACCAATAGGCACACGAAAGGACGTAAGTGCTGCTAGAGAGAAGCATGAGAGTCTGATACCATTAGAATGTGGTGATGGAGGTGTGGTCCTGTTGGTAGACAGATAGCCAATGAACCAAAGTGTCAGGTCCTGAGTTCGAGTCCCCGTCTAGCAAGAAGAAAGAGAAAGAAAGATACCTTTATGGCATTTTTTACATTTGACATTCCTTCTGTATTCTCACTAAATAAATTTCTATATACCAGTGTGTAATAAATTTATTCTTTTTTGTTTGGATTAGGCTACATTTTTACATTACTGGATTTAGTAACTCAGGACCTCATCAGTTCTATTCCCACCCATTTTTCTGTTGTTTTTTTCTTCGTTCGTTTTTGTTTTTGTCTATTCTGAGAGCTTAAAGTCCAGACTAGAGTTCTGTCCATGGTCTCTTTTGCCCACATCTTTACTTTTTGCATTTGTGGCTTTATTGTAGTCTTAGAACCTCATGCACTTTCCTGCCAGGACTGACCTCAAAAGGTGGTCCTCAGATCTCACCCTACAGACTTGCTTGAATTATAGCGATGAGCCAGCAGCATTTGAATTCTACTAAAATTTATGTTGGTGATCTTCATATTATTTCCCCAAAACTTGGCTGCTCCTGCTGCTTTGTAAGCAATGTCCTTCTGTTCTCACCTTAAAAACAGGGGTTTTAGGTTCCAGCCACCAGCCTGCTGCTTAAGATATGTTTCATTTTCTTTTCCTTTTTCCTTGTTTGTTGTTGATTTGTTAGAAATTAAACTTATTCTTTGCTTAGTTTTAAAGTACCTTAATTGACCTTTATTATTATATGATATAATGCTATAAATTATATGTAATTTTAATATGTTGATGAATTCCCATAGATTCACAGGCATCTAAAACCAGATACAAAGTATTTCCTTCACCCTTAAAAAAGAAGGCAGCCTCTGTTTCCTTAGAAGTTGTGCAGAGACTCTTTCTGGAGAATATCCTGTACTTGTATCCAATTTCATGCGACAGAACAGACAAAAGCAATGACTTGTTACTGTTATTCTCAGAGAATAAAATGCTATTCAAAAAGCTTTGAAAATTTGTTTCCTCATGTTATTTATAATGTGTGGGAGCTTAATGACAGATATTACTATTTCCTGTAGACAATTATATGCTATAGCTTGTTTTATTTTTGTTGTGGGGGGTCCTTGTACTAGGGTTTCAACTCAGGACCTGGTAATGTCCCTTATGTTTATTGCTCAGGGCTAGGACTCTTCCACTTGTGCTACCTCTCTTGTTTCTAGCTCTTTAGTGGTTAACTGGAAATAAGACTGGGTAGGTGATGAAGGAGGATATGACTATGATACATTGTATCCATGTGTGGATATATAATAATTAATATTTTTATAATTTATATAATTAATATTTGCTAACAAAAAGAAAGATAATTGGAGGTCTAATTACTCAAAGGAATCCTCTTGCATTTGACTTCCTAGAAAAAAAATATCATTTTCCTTGCTTTGCCTTTCTCTTTGTTTTTGTTGCTAGCATTGGGGGATTGAACAAAGGGCTTCAGTGCTGACCCTTACCTCTTTGCTTTATGGACAGTGCTCTACCACTTCAGCCACAGCTCTAGTCCCAGACTTCTGCTAGCTAATTGGAAGAAAAGGGTCTCTCAGATTTTTCTGCCTAGTCTTGCTCTGAACCCCAATACTCAGATCACAGCATCCTGAGTGGCTAGGTTTACAGGTGAGAACTCCTACTCGGAAGTCTTGGTGTAACATTTCATTTTTATTTTTGAGAATGTGAAGGTCTCTGACTTACTAGTTTGTTATTCAAAAACTTGTTTTGTGCAAGATATTATTGTGCATGCTTGTAATCACAACATGCAGAAAATGAAGCCAGGGAGATTTAGTTTGAAGCCAGCCTAAGGGAAAGTGTGAGAGACACTTTTTTCCAAAAATAAAATAAAAAACAAATAATTTTGCAATTAGGCAAATTTTCTCCATTTAAGGATCACAACTTCTAAGTTTCATTTCATGCCTACAATACTAGGTACTCAGGAAGTTGAGATCTGTTGATCCCTCAATATTCAAAGCCATCTGGGGCAGAAAAGCCAAGCAGATTCTTTCTCCAAATAACAACTAAAAGCCTCAAGTGGTAGAATGCCAGTGTTGTGGGGATAGGCAATGAGAGCTTGAAGTCAAGTGGCTAAGCATTACTAATAAACACAGAAAAATTAAATAAATGAGAGAAATTCACAAGAATTCTCTCCAGCTCCTCAGAGAAAAACAGAATGAAATTTGTAAAAACAAGAGACGTCTCTAGAGAAGAAATAAGAATGGCCAATAGACAGTTGAAGAAATGTTCAACATTGCTGGTCATAAAAGAAATGCAAATCAACAGAATAAGCTTTCTGATGGTGTCTTCTAAATGTTGAATAAATCTATCACATTTCTTGGATTTGTCTTGAAAAGTTGTCTGTTCTTTCTCTATAATATCTAGGCTGTCTTCAATCCCAGGGTTCTATCTTCTGTATGCTCTAACCTATTGTCAAGACTTTCTACTTTGTTTACTTTTTTATTTCTTATCCTTCTAATTGGTCGGCTTTGGTGGCTTCAAATTCTTTGTTGGAGTTTTGTTTTAGATCTTGTACAAACTTCTTTACTTCCTTAATTTGGCTTTCAGAGTTCAATCTCAAATCCCTTACTTGATTAACTATGATTTCATTGGACTCCCTTTCCTTCTGTTGAGTTTCATGCAGCATTTCCTTTGTGGCCTCCCTAGATTCCTTTTCCTGTCTGTTTATGGATTCTATGAATTTCAATTGATCTTTGTCTATTCCCATCCCACTCATGCAATTCCTGCATTAATGTTTTATTAGTTTCCTCATGAAATTCCTGTATTAATCTTTGTTTATTCTCAGTGTGCACTGGCAATTCCTGTCAGAAATGACACCATCCCTTTGTTAGGAAATGGAAAGACATGGAAAAAATTAATTAAGTGAAGTAAGACAAAGAAACATAGGTCCCATGGTTTTCTTAATTTGTAATAACTAGTATAAGTCTAGGGCAAGTAGAAAAGTTCAAAAGCTATGTACATATGACAATAAAAGATGATATTAAACGAAATGAAGCCAAAGACAGGGACACAAGTGGTTTATTTTTTCTTGCTATGGTTTTAACGTATTTATAATGTACTATGTGATTTTTTTTCTTTGATGACTTCCTTCCCCACTGTTTAACCCCTGTTTTCATTGTGTTTTATTTCAGTGCCCTGTGTCTTGTATATACATTTTTGTAATTTGAGGAAGGGAAGGGAAAAAATAAAATGTTTAAATAGGGATACCAATTGACCCATTGTAAAAATGAGATGGTGATAACGAACTTTACAACTTTGGCAAGGGGGAGGAGGGGAGTAGTATGGGAAGTGAGGAAGGAAGGGATGGTAGGACAAAAACAAAGGAGGCAACAATGCTCAATAGGAAATGTGCTCATGACCTTAATCATGTAACTGTTACTCCCTGTACAATATTTTTACAATAAAAAGCGTATTTTTTAAAAAAGAAATGCAAATCAAAACCAAAACCACCTTTAGATTCCACCTCATCTCAGTTAGAATGACCATTATCCAGAGAATAATAATAATAACAGATGCTGACAGAGTTGTGGCTAGATGGGAATACTACTATACTGTTGGTGGGAATGTAAGCTGTTTCAACCATTCTGGAAGACTGTATGGAGGTTCCTAAAAAGACCTAATATAGAACTCCCCTAAGATGCAATAATCCCACTCCTCAGTATTTATCCCAATGATCTCAAACTAGGCCACACTAATGCTACGAGCACAACTATGTTCGTAGCAGAATTGTTTACCAAAGCTAAGATAGGGAACCAACTCACATGCCCCTCAACAGATGAATGAGAGCTGGAAAGGTGGCTCAGTGGTAGGGCGTTTGCCTTGCATGCATGAGGCCCTGGGTGTGATTCCTCAGCACCACATAAGCAAAAAGAAAAAAGCTTGAAGTGGCTCTGTGGCTCAAGTGGTAGAGTGCTAGCCTTGAGCTGAAGAGCTGAGGGACAACACCCAGGCCCAGAGTTCAGGCCCCATGACCGGACCCCCCCCCAAAAAAAATAGATGAATGATAGAGAAAATATGGTCTATTTACACAATGGAATTTTATGCTTCTATCAGAAAGAATGGCATTGTCCCTTTTGTAAGGAAATGGAAAGTCTTGGAAAAAAATCATATTAAGTGAAGTAAGCCAGGCCCAAAGAAACCTAGGCTCTGTGATTTCTCTCATTTGCAATGATTAGTGTTAGCCTAAGTTAGTCCTAACAGAGGATCATAATAGCCCAAGAAGTATGAACATATGACCACATAAAATGATGCTAAATTAAATGAATGCCAACACTTTGAAACAGTAGTTCTTTATTTGTCAATCTTGATGTAGCCAATGTACTACAGCTAGTTCTTTCTTCTTTTATTATTTCCTTTTTCTTTTTCCATTGGCTGTATCCCTGCAATTTCTGTCTTTGAATCTGGTACTCTCCATCTTGTACATGTATTTGTCTGATTTGGGGAACAGAAGGGAAATAACAAAATGCTGAAAGAAGTACAAAAGATGTCATATTACAGCAATGATACTCACAAGACACTATATTGGAAATGAACTTAATAAGTTTGTGGCGGCGGGCAAGGATGGGGGCTGGAGTGGGAGGAGGGAAGGCATAGAGGGAGAAAATCAATGAATTACTGTCATCTTATATGGTCATATGTACATAGCTTTTGAATTTTTCTGCTTGTCTTAAACATACACTAGTTATTTAGCTAGAGTTTTCATATATTTTTTAATTTTTATATTTTTAAAATTGTTTTATTGTAAAGATGCTGTACAGAGGGGTTAATATACAAGAACACGTATTTTTTGTTGCTTGCTACAGTTTTTTTAAATGTATTATGTGATTTTTTTTTCCTTTGGTATGTTCCTCCCCCACGGTATAATACATGTTTTCACTGGGTTTGATTCTCGTGCCCTGCATCTTGTATATACATTTTTCTATTTGGGGGAGGGGAAAGGAAAAAAAAAGTTTGAATAGGGATATGAGGTTGACCCATTGTAACAATGAGATGTACAAGACACTATGTTGAAAAGGAACTTTACAACTTGTGGAGGGAAAGGAGAGAGTATTTGGGGAGGTGGAGAGGGAAAGGATGATAGGGGAAAAACAAAGGATGAGGTAACAGTTCCTGAGAGTATATGTACACATTACCTCACTCATGTAACTGAAACCCCTCTCTACAGATTTTTTCAAATGAAAATGTATTAAAAAAAACTCAAGCTTGGACTTAATTTCACCTAATATCAACTTATCTGACCGTTTCTGCTTGTCTCAGACATATACTAGTAATTGCAAATAAGGGAAACCCTGGGAACTATGTTTCTTTGGGCCTGTCTTACTTCACTTAATATCATTTTTCCAAGATGATTTCTTTGTTGCTTTGTATGTCCATCCCCCATGGTACAACCCCTGTTTTCACTGTGCTTGATGTTGGTATAATTTTTGGAGGGGAAAGAAAAAACACATTGTTTAAATAGGGATACAGGACCCATTGCAACAATGAGATGTAAAAGACATTATTTTGAAAAATGAACTTTACAATTTTGGCCGGGGGGGGGGGGTCGCGGTGGTGATGGGAAGGGATGGAAAGGGGAAACAAAGGAGGAAGAAACATTGCTTGATAAGAAATGTACTCATGCCGGGTGCCAGTAGCACAAGTCTGTAATCCTAGTTACTCAGGAGGCTGTGAACTGAGGAAGTCCGTGAGACTCTTATCTCCAAAAAGTCACCAGGAAACCGGAAGTGGTGTTGTGGCTCAAGCAGTAGAGAGCTTGCCTTGAGCTGAAGATCTGAGGGATAGGGTCAAAGCCCAGAGTTCAAGGCCCACGATTGAAAAAAAAAAGAAAAAAAAAAAAGAAATGTACTGATTACCATGCCCATGTAATTGTAACCCATCTGTATGGTATTTTCACAATAAAAAACAACAACAAAAAACAACAACAGCAACAAAAAATTACCAAGATGAGTTAATGTGAAAGAGTTCTTTAGGACTTTCAAGAAGCTAGTACCAAATACATATAACCACAATTAAGTGATAAAGAGAAATGTAACTTTTTATTTGTATATATTTTTATTGTAAAAATACTGTACAGAGGGATTACAGTTACTTCAGTAATGTAATGAGTACATTTCCCATCAAGTGCTATTACCTCCTCCTTTGTTTTTCTCCTGCCACCTTCCTTCCCCACTTCCCAACTCCTCTCCCACCACCCCTGAAGATGTAAAGTTCGTTTTCAACATAGTGTTGAGTACATTTAATTGTTACAGTGGGCCAACCTATATCCTTTGTTCATCATTTTGTTATTTCCCTTCCCCTCCCCAAATTTGAAAAAATGTATATACAAGATGCCCACATAAAAATGCAGGACTTGGAGTCTTAATATCTGATGAAATAGATTTTAAATTAAAATTATGTAGGAGAGTTAAAGAAGGTCAATACATACTAATAAAATTATCTCTCCTTCAGGAAGATATTACAATTCTAAATATTCACCACACAATGGAGCACCCAAATTTACCCAAGTATCTTTTTTATATGAATAAACAAAAATTTCTTTTTGTTTCTGCTAACTTAGAACTCATCTTTTTTTAAAATCTGTGTTGTTCGTTCCCAAGTCAGACTAATCTCTTGTCCTTAGATTTCTTTGGTATAGTTTGGGTGGGTAATCTGAGATATAAGCAGTATTCTTTGTTCAATTTGGAGGTCTAGCACACTGACACTACTTCCTGAATAAGAGGTCGAACTGAATTGCCCCTGAGAGTTTCTGTGGCTTCTCTTAGCTCATTGAGGAAGTTAGGAATTTGAGAAAGTGACTGTTAAATAAATGTCTCTTAATAATAAGCATTCTTGGTAGAATTTGCAAACATATTTGGGTAATAATAGAATAGAAAAAATGTTAAGTTTCTTATCACTACATATCTTTTTGTCTAAGTATAAAGCCCAGACTTACCCTAAGGGTCTAGAATAAGCAAAATGGCTTCTAGAGCCCAGATCATTTATTTCAACAGAAGATGACAGCAGCAGAAGAAAAACGTGCATTACTGGTAGAAAGAAGACTGAATTTGATATCTCCTTAATTCTTATGTTCGAATGCTCAATGAGGAACCCTTAGGACTGTGGACAGCTTAGGGACCTAACAGTTCCTGTTTCATGCAATCATAGAAAGCAAACACCGGTCTCGCATCCCGATGTGAGTGCCATGCCTGACTGGTGACCTTGGCTGTGTGTACTGAGAAGGTCCATCAGGGCTCTGTCATGGTCACTGGAGACTCAGGATTGCTAAGAGAAGGACATGGAGGTGGTAGAAAAGGCCTGAGTCAAGGTTTTGTCACATCTAAATGATTTGTAACAGGCACTACTGTCTTCTGGGTAAGAATGTGGGCATATCATCAGGGTGTGGCACACAAATTTATCATGACAAGTTTTAGCTTGCACCATTTCCTATGAAAGCCAACAAGATATCATTAATGCACTCAGGACATATTCCTATCAATATTTCATATGTAAAAGCTATAAAATCAAGTTCATCATGAGGAAAAACCAAGATGAAAACCAAATTGCAGGAGCATCTAAAAAAAAAGGTTGTTCTGTACACATTAAGTGTGACAAAGTATTAAAACTTAATGAAGCTGGGAAAGTTAATTTCATTTGAACTACTGTTGCAACTTTCTTTTAAATTTCATCTACTTAACATAAAGAAGGTAGGCCAAGCACCACCAGTGGCTTACACCTGTATCTCTAGCTATTTAGAAGCCTGAAATTTGAGGAAAGAGGATTGAAGTAAGGCCAACTAGGAAAATATGTGAAAACTTTATCTCCAATTAACTATTCAAAAATCCAGAAGTGCAAATTTGGTTCAAGTCATAGACTGTTAGCCTTGAGTAAAAAAGCTAGTCAGCTTCTTAGGTTCAAGCTCCAGTATTGACACATACAAACTTACACACACACACACACACACACACACACACACACACACACACACAGAGAGAGAGAGAGAGAGAGAGAGAGAGAGAGAGAGAGAGAGAGAGAGAGAGAGAGAGAGAGAGAGAGAGAGAGAGAGAGAGAGAGAGAGAGAGAGAGAGAGAAAACCTTCTTCAAAAATAACCAGTGACCAGGAACAGAATCAAGATGATTTTTTTCTTTACTTTCTTTCATTTTTGTAATTTTTTTTTCATTTATCTCTTTGGAAAGGTAAAGAGGACCTAGAAATGAGGGACAAAGGATGAACAGATGCGTAGTGGTACTCAGTTGATATTATGTTCAAAATGAACTATGGAACTTATTGGTAGGAATGGAGGAGAACACTGGAAAAGATGAAGGGAAGGGTGACATTGTTCAAAAAGAAATGTACTTGTGGAAGTACAGCTGTCACTCAATGTGAGTGCCATTTTTCAGTAAAAGAGCTCAGAGACAGTTCCCAGGCCTGAGGTTCAAGCCACAAAGACAAAAGAAATGTAGTCATAACCACACGAATGCAACTAACCCCTCTATATCACCATAATAATAATATTAATAATAATGATAATAAAAACTAAACCAGTGAGTGAGAAAAACAGAGAGCAAGGGAAATGGTGACACTTCCAAAAAGAAATATATTCAGAGTTCTGGGAAGTTGGTGGAGGAAAAGCTGGAGGCTAAACAAGCTCTCGCATAGAAAGCAGTTTTAGAGTTCCAGTGAACAGTTCTAAGCCAGAGAATCACACCAAGTGTACCATCACAGTACAGAGAGTTAGGCCAGAGAGGGAAAATTCAGGCAAGGAGACAGATCTGAGCACTTGCCAGCAGCTGCCGCTGTGGCAGCAGCGGTGGCAGTGGTGGCTGTAGCCGCCATACCTGCAAAACTGAGTCCGGGACGAAGGAGCCACACATGGTGGGCGAGCAAATTCTACTCAACACAGAAAGAACAGACAAGGAGCAGGCATCTTCATCCTGCAGTTCGCAGACCACAGATGACACAGGAACCAAGACTCAGAGTGAGTAGAAGCCTAACAGTCCTGACTCCTTCTCAGGGAGCAGAGGAGGGAAGGCCACCCCCCCCCAGTACCGGAGATCTCCATCTTGGATACTGACAAAGCTCAGTGGAGCTGCTAGCTCCAACTCAGGCCTTGGAAGAAAACTAGAGTCATTTAGCAGGTCACAAGAACCTAACTTGACCTGCCAGACTCAGCTCCACCCAGGGAAAAGTCACCCAGCAAGGGCACCAGCCCCAGGAGTGGATTTCTTCACTGGGTTATCAGAGCCAGAGGCTGCCCCTCCCTTTAGCAGCCTTGACAATCAATTGAAATTCAGTAACATAAACCCTGAGAGTGGCTCCAGGCTGGGCTCTGTGAGTTTCTCACAAACCAGCCCCCAGGAAAAGCTACTGTTTGCTGAAAGGCCTCAACTCTACCCAGAACCTAGCCTCATCACAGCATCTACAAACGTGAGGAAAAACCCATCTCCATCTTTTGTGATACTCAAAGCAGATCTCCCTCCCATTGAACTAACCTGGGAGGAGGATGGCAAAACATTGGAGAAAGCAGAGCATTTTTCTGCCTGTTCAAACAAACTGACTTAAGAAACCAAGCAAGCCACAGGAAAATAAATCACCACAAGCAGACCAGAGACTCCAACAAGAGGCTGGTTATGGACACAAGGGAGATACAGAATTTTTCCCACCCCTCCAAAAAAAATCAAATAACTTTTTTTCTTTTTTTTGTACATTTTATAAAAAAAAATTTTTTCTAAAACTTTTTTTAAAATTTTTAATTTTTACCTTTTTTGAAAAAAAATGTTTCTAGTAACTTTTTTTCCTCTTATAATTTTTATTTTAGGGGTATATGAGTGTGTGCGTTTTTCTTTCTGTCTTTTTTTTTTCATTAATTTTGTTTGTTTAGCTCTACTAAACTTCAGATCTTTTTTCTTTCTTTCTTATCCTTTTCACCTTTTCTTCTCCTTCATTCTTCTTTATGTGACTTAATTGTTGTTCTGCGCATCCTCAGATAAACCCTAGTCGATGATTAGGCCTTATCCCCCATTGTGTACACATTTAATCCACAAATTTATTACTCAATTCAAAACCTCTTAGGCTTAAATTCTTTAATAGCAGTACTACCTCATTAAACCTATATGATATTTTAAGTATTTCTATTTTTAAGTTTTTCACATCTCCTTTATATACCTCCTCTTCTCTCATTATATGCACATTCTTCTCTGAATAGTTTGTTTTCAATCCTGCATATTTTTAATTTTTACTTTTCTATTTTGTCGGGTGTCTTTTTTTTCCTTTCTCTTTATTCTTTATTTTCTCTCTCTCCTTTCATACTATCCAACCTATTTCCTGCTTTGAGTATAGGACTTAGTTAAGTTAACTCTCCCTGTGCCTTGCCACATCACTCTATTCCTATTTTTTACTCACATCTCTCCCTAAACCTAATAATTTCTGGTTTACCAAATTCTTCTTTGCGGTTCGTAGCCCATTAATATATAGTTGTTTGATGTTGAATAGATTTATCTGTTGAATTACATTGTATCTGCAGACTATAGACTGTGCAAATAGAGACTTTGGTTGATGCTTGCCTTAAGATAGTGTTCTAGCACAAAACTGGTGTTATTTTCATCCCAAATGGACAGAGTAAGCCAGAGAAACACAAGAAACATGGCAACTCCGGGTATTGAATTCCCACTCATGATAATCAGGGACAGAATAGATAATGAATAATCCAGAGTAGAGTTCCCAAATAGCTCTACAAACACTGCTGGCAAACATGATAAATGAAAATATTGAAAACAATAAAAGGACTCTGTATGAGCATGATAGTGAGAGAGAGGAGGCAATCCAAAGGTTTATACAGGAATATCATGTGCGTGAGGAACCTACTCAAAAACTGATACAGTATTTGTGTGAGCAGTTTGAGAATACTCAAAAAGAAAGGCAGGAATGGTGTGAGCAGGCTGTGAACACTCAAAGAGAACTACAGGAATGGTGTGAACATGAGGAAGGTAAGCAAAGAGTAATACAGGAATTGAGAGAGCAAGATGAGAATACTCAAAGATCACTAAAGGCATTCATGGAATCCATTAATAAAAAGCTGAAGGAAGTCAGGGAGACCACAAAGGGAATGCTGAATGGAACCAAACAGAAGGAATGGGAGTCCAAGGAAACCATAACCAATAAACTAAGTGATTTGAGAATAAACACTGAATACCAAATTAAGGAAGTAAAGAAGTTCATACAAGATCTAAAACAAAGCTTCAACAAAGAATTTGAAACCACTAAAGCTGACCAACTAGAAGGAAAAGAAATAAAAAACAAAGTAGAATGTCTGGACAGCAGGTTAGACCATGCAGAATATCAAATCTCAGGGATTGAAGACAGCCTAGATATTATAGAGAAAGAACATACAACCATCCAAGGCAAGTCCAGGAAATATGATAGATCTATCCAACACTTGGAAGACACGATCAGAAGGCCTAATCTAAGGATAATGGGTGTAGAGGAGCACTGAGAAACAGAAGTTAATGGTGTAGGAAATTTGTTTAACAGGATCCTAGCAGATAACTTCCCAGAAATGCAAAAAGATAGACCTGTTCAGATGCAAGAAGCTTTTATAACACCAAATAGACATGACCAGATTAGGACATCCTACCCTCACATTATAATCCACACAGGATCAATTCAGACCAAGGAAAGATCCTTAAAGCAGTCAAGGATAAAGGATTAATCACCTATAAAGGGAAACCAATTAGAATCACCTCAGATTTCTCAGCAACGACAAAGCAAGAAGACCTTGGAGTGATGTATGCCATGCCCTAAAGAAAAACAACTATCAAGCAAGAATACTGTACCCAGATAAACTCTCCTTCATAACTGAAGGCCAAATAAAAGCCTTCCATAGCAAAGAAAAATTGAAAGAATACATCTCCACCAAACCAGCACTACAAAAGATTCTTAAAGATGTCCTACACATAGAAAACCAACAAAACCACAATAAATGCCAAGAAACTGCACCCAAACTGAGAATCCAAGAACCATAGGAAAGACACAGTTGTCACAGCCCCCAAAAAGGTGGATAACATGGCAAATACATCTCAGTCCTATCTCTCAACTTAACGGACTTAATTCTTCAATTGAGCGACATAGACTGTCTAGTGGGATTAAAAAGCAAGATCATTCTATCTGCTGCCTTCAGGAGTCACAGCTTGCCCGTAAAAACAAACACATTTTCAATGTTAAAGGCTGGAACACAATCTACCAAGCAAACGGCCCTAAATATACACGGCAGTTGCAATCCTAATATCAGATATAATAGACTTCAAATTACAATTTGTGAGAAGAGATAAAGTACGTCACTACTTACTAATTAAGGGATCTCTCCTTCAGGAGGATATTACAATTCTAAATATCTATTCGCCAAACAAATGAGCACCCAAATTTATCCAAGAAACACTATTTTCCCTCAACTCCCACATAGATCCAAAGACATTAATAGTTGGGGATTTGAACACACCACTCTCCCCACTAGATAGATCAACTCCACGAAAACTCAACAAAGAAACTGCAGATCTAAACAACTGCATAAATCAACTAGATTTAACAGACATCTACCAAATATTTAACCCAGCAGGATCAGAATACACGTTTTTCTCAGGAACACATGGAAGATTTTCTAAAATAGACCACATTTTAGGCCACAAAGCAAACTTGTCCAAATTCAGAAACATTGAAGTTTTACATTGCATTCGCTCAGACCACAAGGGAATAAAATTAGAACTCAACACCAAAAGCCACCAAAGAAAGTCTGGGAACACATGGAGGCTGAACAACACACTGCTGAATCACCAGTGGGTCAGGGAAGAGATTAGAAAGGAAATTCAAATGTTCATGATGTAGAACAAAAACGAGCACACAAATTACCAGCTCCTCTGAGACACAGCAAAGGCAGAACTCAGAGGTAAGTTTATAGCTCTGAGTTCCTACATCAACAAATTGGAGAGATCTGAAAACAACAATTTAATGAGGCATCTGAACCCTCTTGAAAGAGAGCAGCAAAATAAACCCCAATCCAGTAGACGGAAAGAAATAATTAAAATTAAATCAGAATTAAATGAATTAGAATCCAAAAAAAAAAACTATACAAAGAATCAACAAAACAAAGAGTTGGTTCTTCAAAAATATTAACAAAATTGACAGACCCTTAGCAAATCTTATCAGAAAAAGAAGAGAACACACCCAAATAAATAAACTCAAAGAAGAGAATGAAAATATCACCACGGAAAAAAACAAGATTCAGAACATTTTAAGGGAATACTTCTCAAAACTTTATGCTAATAATTTTGAGAACTTGGCAGAAATGGACTTTTTCCTAGCAAATATTGACACGCCAATACTAAAATAAGAGGAGTTAAACCATCTTAACAGGTCCATATCAAGCATTGAAATAGAAACAGCAATAAGAGATCTCCCAGCTAAGAAAAGTAGAGAAATAGAGGGTTTTACAGCGGAATTCTACAAGGCCTTCAAAGCTGAGCTCACACCAATACTCCTCCAACTCTTCAATGTAATCGAAAGAGAAAGTTCACTACCAAACACATTCTATGAAGCCATCATGACCCTTATCCCAAAACCAGGCAGGGACTCATCAAAGAAAGAGAACTATAGACCCATTTCTTTGATGAACATTGATGCAAAACTTCTCAACAAAATTTTGGCCAATCGACTTCAACAATTCATCCAAAAAATCATACACCATGATCAAACAGGATTCATTTCAGGGATGCAAACCTGGTTCAATATACACAAATCAATTAATATTATTCATCACATCAACAGGAGCAAGAATAAGAACCACATGGTTATTTTAATAGATGCAGAAAAAGCGTTCGACAAGATCCAACACCCCTGTATGATGAAGGATTTGGAAAAATTAGGAAACCATGGAACATGCCTCAATACAATAAATGCTGTATATGACAAACCTACAGCCAGCATTATACTCAATGGTGAAAAACTAAAGCCATTTCCTCTTAAGGCAGGAACAAGATAAGGATGTCTATTCTCTCCAGTTCTTTCCCACCTAGTATTAGAATGCCTAGCTACAGCAATAAGGCAAGATGCAGACATAAAGGTGATCAAAATAGTGAAAAAAAAAAACAAAACTCTCCTACTTTGCAGATGACATGATCGTGTATTTAAAGAATCCCTTAGACTCCACTCCCAAATTACTCAAGCTGATTGAAAACTTTGGCAAAGTAGCAGGGTATGAAATTAACCCTCAAAAATCAATGGCTTTTCTGTATGCCAACAATGAGAAAAGTTGGGCTGAAGTTAGGAAAGCAACTCCATTTGTAATAGCCCCAGAAAAAATAAAATACTTAGGAATTAACTTAACCAAAGAAGTGAACGACCTATATGATGAAAAGTTTAAAAACTTGAAAAATGAAATCCAAACAAAACTTAGAAAGTGGGAAAAACTCCCATGCTCCAGGATTGGAAAGATTAACATCGTGAAAATGGCAATACTTCCCAAGGCTATCTACAAATTTAAGGAGATACCTACCAAAATTCCTACCTCATTCCTCAAGGAAATAGAAGAGGCAATCCAAAAACTCATACGGAACAATAAGACCCCGAATAGCAAAAACAATCCTCAATGGAAAGAACACTGCTGGAGGAATATCAATACCAAAATTCAAACTCTACTATAAAGTCAAATGAATAAACAGTTTGGTAATGGCACAAGAACAGACCTCAGGACCAATGGAATAGAATTGAAAACCCAGAAATGAACCTACAGACCTATAGCTATCTAATCTTTGATAAGGGAGCTAAAAAAATAGAATTGAAGAAAGACAGCTTCTTCAGTAAATGGTGCTGGAAAAATTGGTTAACTACTTGTAGAAAACTAAAGCTAGATCCTTATATATCACCCTGCACCAGATTCAACTCCAAATGGATCAAAAACCTCGGATTCAAAGCAGACACTCTGAAAACATTAAAGGATGGAATAGGAGAAATCCTAGGTCTCCTTGGCACAGGCCAAAATGTTCTTAATAGAGACCCGGAAGCACAACAAATCAAATAAATGTTGGACAAATGGGATTGCATGAAGTTTCAGAGCTTCTGCATGGCAAAGGACATAGCTAGCAAGATCAATAGAAAGCCCACAGATTGGGAGAAGAACTTCACTAGCCATACAATGGACAGGGGTCTCATATCTAAAATATACTTGGAACTCAAAAAATTAAATCCCCCAACAACAAATCCTCAAAGAAACAACTGCCCAATAAATAAGTGGGTTAATGACTTAAAGAGAAACTTCTCTGAAGAAGAAAAAAGGATGGCCAATAGACACATGAAGAAATGCTCAACCTCCCTAGCCATAAAAGAAATGCCAATCAAAACAACATTGATATTCCAACTCACCCCAGTTAGAATTGCAAAAATCAATAACTCTAATAACAACAGATGCTGGAGGGCATATTGACACAAGGGAACCTTACTGCATTGTTGTTGGGAGTATAAACTTGTTCAACCACTTTGGAAAGTAGTATCGAAGATCCTCAAAATACTCCACATGGAGCTCCCCTATGACCCAGCAGTCCCACTTTTGGGCATTTACCCAAATATTTACAAACAAGACCACACTAAAGCTACCAACACAACCATGTTTATTGCAGCATTATTTACCATATCTAAGATCTGGAACCAACACAGATGCCCCTCAGTAGATGAATGGATCAAGAAAATGTGTTATATATACACAATGGAATTCTATGCCTCCATCAGAAAGAATGACATTGCCCCATTTGTTAGGAAATGGAATGACTCGGAAAAAATTAAATTAAGTGAAGTAAGCCAAGCCCAAAGAAACATAGGTCCCATGATTTCCCTTATTTACAATATCTAGTATATATATGAGTCAAGCTGAACAGGTCAGATAAGGTGATGTTAGGAAAATGAACCCTAAAATATGTATTTTAAATGTTTTTTTTATTTCATGCATTTGTTTCTAATGCAATTTTACAATTATTTCCTTGTTGCTTTGTATGTCTCTCCCCTACAATATAAACCCTGCTTTCACTGTATTTGATATCGGTATAATTTGTGGAGGGGAAGGGGAAAAACAAGTCATTTAAATAAGGATACACGTGGACCCGTTGCAACAGTGCAAATACAAGTTGTCATGTCCATAACGAACTTTACAACTTTGGTGGGGGGGAGAGGATTGGGAGGGGCGAGTAGAGGGAGGCTGGAAAGTGATGGGAAGGGGAAACAAAGGAGGAGACTACAATGCTTGATAAGAAATGTACTCATTATATTGCCCATGTAATTTTCACCCCTCTGTACAGTATTTTCACAATAAAAAAATAAATAAAAATTAAAAAAGAAATATATCCATTACCTGAATTATATGATTACAATCTCTGTATAAATTACATTTATAATAACAATACAAAAGAAAATCAGACAAATATAATACTGGAGGCTTGAGTCAAATGAAAGAAAATCATATGTATGTGATACCAAGCTCAAACCCCATTATCAGTTTCCTGTTCAAAATGGCTCTTCTCATCACTTGTACTTTACCTAGCTTATGAGAGTGGTGCAAATTAAAGAGTGAGTTATAAGTCATACATACAGGAGAAAGTTCATCTATCAGGCAGAAAATAGTACTTACAAAGAGCAGCACTTGCTAGAACACATGCTGACTAGAATACATGCTGGTTCAATGTTTTCTGAAATAAACAAACCTAATTGAGCTTTAATACAGGCTCCACTATATACAAACTGGGGACTCAAATTTAACTAAACTCTCTGGACCTCAAATTCTTCATAGGTAAAGTTAGCATAACAAAACTTATCTCATCGTATTATGAGATCTGGATGTCATCAGATATGGAGTGGGTTGTGTCTTAGGTCTGTGTGAAACACTCAACCTCTGCTTGAAAGAGTATAAACTGGCATGATGTTTACCATATTACTTAATAGTAATACAACACCCACTACAGGCTCACTTCTCTAATCCTACTTAGAAAAGAGGCTGAGACCTCAGGATCTAGGTGCTAAGTCAGCCTGGAGAAGAAAGTAAATGAGATTCATCTCCTATGACCTCCAAAAAGGTGAGGGGGAGGTTTGCTTCAAGTGGTAGAGGGCTAGACTTGAGCATAAACTGCAGGAATAGTGCCCAGGCACTGATTTCAAGTCCTAGGATCAGCACACACAGACACACAGACACACACACACACACACACACACACACACACACACACACACACACACACACACACACACGCACACTAAATTTTTTATGCTGGTATCACTGCTATTAATAACACTTTCCCCTCCTCCAAACTCACCAGCTCTTTGTGTGTGTGTGTGTGTGTGTGTGTGTGTGTGTTTGGCAGGGACTTGCCATGTAGCTCAGGCTGCTCTTGAAGTTACAATGCTCCTATTATCTTTTCTGGTTTTTTGAAAAACCTGAAATTAGAGGTTAAATGGATAGCTCACGTGGTAAGGGACTAGTTAATTAGCAACAGAATCAATTACCAAGTTCAAGTTCCAGTCTTAGACTTTAAATAAAATCAGAAATGATTTTTCTTAAATGAAAAAATGACCAGAGGAATCATCTGATACCTAAATGTATGATTCAAAAGAGCAATCCTGAAAATGTTCAGGAAGTCAGAATTTAAAAATTCAGTGATTACCATGTAGACAGTAGATCAGAGCATCTGTACCTTGATGCTAAATGAAGTGGGCTATATTAAAAACTTAAAAATTGTACATATTTACACTGCTCAAAAAAACACAACAGGATTTTGTGATCCTCCTCCCAAGAAAATGTGGTATATATACCCAATGGAATTCTATGCCTCCATCAGAAAGAATGACATTGCTCCATTTGTTAGGAAATGGAAAGACTTGGAAAAAATATATTAAGTGAAGTAAGCCAGGCCCAAAGAAACAGATCCCATGGTTTCCCGTATTTGCAATATCTAGCATATGTCTGAGTCAAGCAGAAAAGTTCAGATAAGGTGATGTTAGGGAAATTAACCCTAAGGTATGTATTCACATGTTATTTTTTTCTTTCATGCGATTGTTTTTAACACATTTATAAGATTACTTCTTTGTTGTTTGTATGTCCTTCTCCCACAGTATAACCCCTGCTTTCACTGTATTTGATGTCGGTATAATTTGTGGAGGGGAAGGGGAAAATAAATCGTTTAAATAGGGATACAGGTGGACCCATTGCAACAATGAGATATACAAGTTTTTATGTCGAAAACGAACTTTACAACTTTGGTTGCGGGGGGGGGGGGGAGCGGTGAGGATGGGGGGGCCAGGAGGAAGGTGGGAAGGGATGGGAAGGGGAAACAAAGGAGGAGGCTGCAATGCTTGATAAGAAATGTACTCATTATCTTGCCCATGTAATTATAACCCCTCTGTACAGTATTTTCACAATAAAAAATAAATAAAAAAAAACCCACAACAGGGCAGCACTGGGAAATAATGCTTGTAATTCTAGCTACTCAGGAGGCTTAGATATGAGGATAGAGGTACAAAGCCAGCCTGAGCAGGGAAGATTTTGAAACTCTTATCTCCAATTAACCACTAAAAAATCAGAAGTGACGCTATGACGCAAGTGGTAGAGCACCAGCCTTAAGCAGAAGTGTTAGGGGAGAGCACCCAGGCCGAATTCAAACCCCACAACCAACGCCCCCCCCACGCACCTTGCTTATTCTCTGTATCTTGATTACTCTGGCTATTTGAATCATTTTTCTCATAATGACCAAATATATGTTGCTTTTCAACAGCTGCATAATTTTTAATTCATCACTTAAATTGAGCATATTATGGGTCATTATTTTTTTTTTGGTTTAGGAAAATCTCAGTAATATCTTGTTTTTTTTACTATTTATTTTTGGCAGCACTGTTGCACAAATTAATGAGTGGATAACACTCAGCATACCATATGATTTAAATGTAGGTAACACAGCTGGGCGGCAGTGGTTAATGCCTGTAATACTGACTATTCAAGAGCCTGAGAGCTGAGAATTGTAGTTTGAAACTAGACCAGGCAGGAAAGAGAGATATTTCTTTTCTCTTATGCATAATCAAAAGATCTGAAAGTAAAACTATAGCAAATGCTAGAGTCCTAGCCTAGAGAAGAATAACATCAGACTGGCACCCCCATAGACACACCAAAACTAAATGACATACAGTTTTGAGACTTCTTTGCATCATCTCAACTTCCTAACTGCATGGAAAATTGGAAATTTAAAACTGGAAACTTAAAAATCTATTGATTTTTTTTTAAAAAGTGATGAAAGTTTTAATAATGTCCATTCCCAACCAGTGCTGCACCATAGAAAGGCAACACCATGGAGACAACCTGTCATCCTCTTCTTCCCCACCCATCACTCTGCTGCTGTCCCCCTGCTGCAGCCATCCTCATAAACCCTTGTTTCTAGTGAAGTGAGCCCAACCCCTCTTTCTGACCCCTCTCATCTACATTGGAAAGACACCTATCCAACATTGCTTTGTCTACTCCTATCCTCATTCCTTCCCTCACCCCAGGACCACTCTGTTTGCTCCTTCTGTCCTCCTCCCAGGTCACCTTAACATCCATGGATGTGGGAATGTGTGCTCATGCTTATATGAGATGAATGCTTGGCCAGAACATAGGCAATACACTCACCAGAATGGTTCTCCCGGGAAATGTTCCTGGACAACCCAGATTCTAGGTAAGCTCCACCATCCATCAAGTCCCCTCCAAGTCCTCCACTGCTCCTTCTTTACACTATGGAAGCTATCCCAACACAACTCTCTTTCTAGTTGAGTGGGCCCAAACCTCTTCTTGGAACCATATCCTTTTGCTAGGCTCCACTATCCTCCAGTTGACTTCCCCTCCTCACAGCCTGGCCCACACCCACCGTGTTCCTTCCCCCTCCGCCTACCTTGTATCCTGCCCCACCCTGTCCCTCTGGACTCAAGGCCACCCCAACATGCGTAGGTGAGGGGAATGTGTGTGCATGTACATCTGAATGCATGTACATGATGCCCAACTGACCTGCACATTGGCAATACAGTCACCATAGACAGAGGCTACTGTAGTTTGAGGTTCCTAGGTCTCCTGGCATCTGCTGACAGTTGTAGGGCTGGAGGTGGGGAAGCTGTTGCTACCTCCTGCTTCTGAGATGTGGTACTAGAGGGACTCTAGGGCTTCAAGTGAGGCAGATCTCCACCTTCCTCTTGTGTGGCCCCAGGTGCTGGACACATCCCATGATGACTCTGATTCCAGGTAAGTGGGCCTGTCTCCCTACCTGACCAAATCCTCACCGCCTTTTCTGGGCCAGATCCTTACCCCTACTTTCAGCTCCAACCCTCACCCCACTCTTGGATCCACCACTCACCTCACTTCCTCACCCCCACTGTAACCCCAACCCTCACTTACAGCTTCACCCCTCATTCCCAGTATTGTATCCACCCACACCCCACTTACGACTCCACTATTCACCCCCCATTTCTGACCTCATCCATCACCATATCGGATCCACCCTTCATCCTACTTCTGTTATCAACCTACCCACACTTCCAACCTCACCCCTCACAACCATGCTCTGATGCACCCTTCATCCTACTTCTAGCCCCAACCTCAACACCAATTCTGGTCCCACTCACACATCCAACTTAGGTCCCACACCTCATCCACACTTCTGCTTCCATTCCTCACATTCATTTCTGGCTTCATCCCTCACCCTCACTCTTAGATCCACCTCTCACCCCACATCGGGCCTCAAACTTACTACTACTTCTAGCTCCACTCCTCAGTCCCCTTCCAGCCCAACCCTCACCCTCACTTCTGACCCCAACCTTACCTCCCACTTTGGCACCACACCTTATCCCAACTTTCATCTCCATCCCTCATCCAGGCTCCTCTTCCCCTCCCTTCTCCCAGTTCTACTCATCTTCCCATGGGAACAGATGCATGCATGCGGGCATGTGTGGACATCTGCTCATGCACAAGGCATTCCCATAGCATGCTTGGAAGTGGTGCCAAATTTCTTGAACAAGGTCAGTGAGAGCTGCCAGAGAAGGAAGGCCTAGAGTAAGTCTTCCCCACTTCACCTCCTGGCTTAGGCTTTTTTGTCTAATGTCAGTACTGCACTTATCATTCTTGGAAAACAAAGATTTAGGTGAGTATCTTCCCTCATCCCTCAGCTCCGGTTCCCTGTGGGATCCATCCTGGGAAGACCCTATTTTGAGTTAAGTGGGTTTAGTGGACCTGTCCCTTCTACCCGGTCCTTCCTATTTCCCCACCCCCACCTTCCACAGCCTCCCCAGCTCCCCTGCCACCTTGCCCACTCTCCTCCCACTGCCCTCAGTCCCTCAACCCTGTTCTCCAAGCCTCTGTTCTCTCAACATGCGTGGGTGAAAGGATGTCCATGAAATGCACACTTAAGTATACACACGCACATGCACATGCATGTGGTACAAGGTTGGTCTGGACATAGGCTGTGGCAGTCACCAGAGAAGGAAGGCTGGGGATTAGAGTCCACCTTACTAAAACCTGTAGTGCAGGGCTCACACATTCACTGGTGGTTGTAGTACTGGAGCCATTAATACTGCCACCCACCCCCAAGTGGTCTCTCAACTGCTGGAGAGACCTAGTGTCCAAAGACCTCTTCAGATCTCCATCTTGCTGGAACACATGTGCCCAAGTGCCTTGAGGCCCCATTTTGAGGTAAGATGGCCCTTCCCCTGGTGTGGTTGCTGAGGCACGATGAAGGGTTACGCAGTTGTACACATGTAGCTTCAGATAGGAATGAATGTATGCTTAAGAGTCCACTTGAGAAGGAAGGTGGGAGCTGTTTGACAACCTGGGCTTTCTTCTCAGGCATAACTGGGGATTGCTTGCTTCCAGTGTGTCAACTGAGAGTGGCGATGGGGTTGGAGCCACTGAGTCTACTGCCTTCACCAAACTTTTCATACACTGACTGTAGTGATGTGCTACCCTCAGGAAACCCCTGTTTTGAGGTAAGGGGTGCTCTATCCTCCAGAGTGTACAGAATCATGCGTGAAGTTTGTGTGTGTGTGTGTGTGTGCGTGTGTGCGTACGCACGCACGCACACACACGCACACAGGTTCTCATTTACCTGTTGCCAGATTTACCTGATAATGTGTTACAGTGGGACTAAGAGAAGGACAGCTAGGGCTTGGAGTTTGTCCCATGTCCCTTCCTGGCCTCTATAGACTTGGTTATGGGTTTGAATCTGGGGATTGTGCCACCCTCCTCAAATAGCACTTCACCTGCTACAAAGAGGTCTTGTTCAAGGGATTCTTCAGCTTCACCTCCAGATCTCCATCTTCCTGGTCAGTGTCTAACCAAGTTCATAGGTCATTATCTCATGTCCATATTTGAGATAAGTGGGCTCCCATCTAAATTCTCATGAGATCCTAATTATGTGGGAGGATTTGTGTTTAGGTGTGTACACAGTGTGCAAGAACACATATTCATGGTGCCAAATTAGCCTGAGCATGTGCTATAGAGAATCTAAGAAAAGGAAGGCTATGGCTAGGATTCTGCCCTGACTCCCTTTCTGCTGTAGCCTGTGTAGTTGGAAGGTCTGGGTTTGATGTTAGGGATGCTTTCTCCAAAGCCCACCAGTGCTTCAACTGATACAGGGAGATCTTGGTATTTGAATCAGCATTTGATTGTTAGCCCACAAATATTCTAAAATATTTTTTTCCAATTTAACAATTTTTATTGACACTATTTTTCTGTGGCACCACTTAATCTAGGTCTTAGTTACTTCACTGATCTCTAATGAGATCTTTCTTAAGGGCAAAATAAGATTTACATTTTTCTCATAGTATCTGGTACTGTGCTACATTATGTAAAAGTTTTATATCATTACTGGGTGTGGGAAGGGCGGGTCATGTATTTTAAGGTTAAATGTTGTGTTGGGTTTGTGGGTAACCTGCATAATTATGGTAGCA
Organism: Dipodomys merriami; assembly: GCF_024711535.1. Lineage (NCBI taxonomy): Eukaryota > Metazoa > Chordata > Mammalia > Rodentia > Heteromyidae > Dipodomys > Dipodomys merriami. The sequence continues at coordinate 21,898,635 of NW_027203715.1, read as the reverse complement.
AGACCTTTTATCAAATGAGAATTCTTTTGTGATATCCTGACTTGTCAACTGCAGAAATTAAGGGGAAATCATTCTGTTGTTGCGGCTTCTGATGGAGAAATTTCCATCGAGAGTCACAGAAATGATGACCTGGATGAATGACTTGGAAGGTGAAATCACAGAGATGTGGCCTGAGCACTCTCTGAGTTCCGCAGTGCAAATGAAATTCCTCCTGAAGAAACTTGAGGTAATTATCTGAAAGCAGCTGAGCTTTTTTCACAGATCACTTGGAGGAGGCAAATTGAGCCAGTAGACATGGGGTGTGACTTACTTTTTATATGACTTTCTTATTTAATTGCTTTTACAAAGGACTTTTACTGACAGCATGTCACTTTTTGAATACAATGCATCTTGATCAATGTCATTGCATTCATCCTTCTCCCACATATCTCCCAACCCCATCTCTATGTTCTCAAGTTACCTGGTTTTATATTCACGCATATACATTGATTATTAGGACTGTGTTTGGTTACCCACCTTCTCTCCCTCCAATCACCATCCTCTACCCCTTGACCTCCTCCCACTCTCCACATATGGAACACATGTTTCAGCCTCCTGGTATTCAGTTTGTTAAACTCTGAGTTGTTTAAAGGAGTTACACTCTTTCAATCTTCCATGAGTATACCAGAATTTATTCAGCTTGTATGTATGCCTAGGACCCTGAATATGTTTTTTCATGAATGTTTATAATTTAGATCTAACTTCCACAGAGAGAAGACATATGTCTTTGTCTCTCTAACCCTGACATACTTAACACGATTTTTTCAAGGACAATCTATTTCATGGCAAATGATCTTTTGAGTAAGAGAACAAGGAAGAAGTCATTTTAGCTTTTTGCAAATAGATATGTGTTGCTTTTCCATGATATTTCCTTTTGTGTGTATATAATTGAATATGAAACTAGTTGTTTGTGGGCAGTGTACTTACCCATAGAAATGCTGAAGATAAAGGAGCCATGTTATTACTTTAAATGACCTCTCAGGCTTTGAGGAAAAGGAGAAGGAGAATGGCTTCATCATCAAAGATAATAGTATCAATAGATATTTTTGTTATTCCCTGTCACATTCTAACTTGAGTACATGATATAATACTTAAGTGACTCATGCTTCCATTTCTACCTATCTTAGTTATGGAGTTTGTTTGGCAGGAAATTTCAAGAGATTTGTGCTTCAATTTTAGTAGTAGCCTTGGGGAAAAAGAAACTCAATGCTGAGGCCCTGAGTTCAAACCCCAGAATCAACACATTAAAAAAAATCTTATCTTGGGCTGGGAAGGTGGCTCAGTGGTAGAACGCTTGCCTTGCATGCATGAGGCTCTGAGTTCGATTCCTCAGCACCACATAAGCAAAAATAAAAGCCAGAAGTGGCACTGTGGCTCAAGTAGTAGAGTGCTAGCCTTGAGCTGAACAGCTGAGGGACAGCGCCCAGGCCCAGAGTTCAGGCCCCATGACCGGACCCCCCAAAAAAAATCTATGCAAGCTTTAGTAACAAAACACCTAACACTTGTTTATGCTCCCCTCAGATGTCTGCATAGGAAATGCCAGATCTTTCCTGGATAAAAGAGTACAATTACTAAGCACAACAAAAGAAGGTTGGCCTTGTGCAGTTTTCACATTAGTAGAGAAGTTGGAGTTATCCAAGCTTCCCTAGGGTCTTGACAGTGCTCCAAGGAACAGAGAAGCTCTGTATATTTGTGACACTCCTTAAGGGCATAAAGAGTCTGTCTGGAGTACATCATTTCTGTTTCCCAGGATATTGTTTCCATGAGCTCTCAGGGTAGTTTAGAAACTTGCAAAGCTCTCCCAACTGACTCTCAGAGGAACTCCTGGCCAGAGAGGGGTCCTGATATTTGTTCCAATGACTTGTAGCATCCATCTATTTTTGAACACCCTCAAACTTTTCAGTCTGTTTGACATATGTCCTCCTTTTCACAAATGTGTAATGGCCAGAATCTCCACTCCAAGCAGCATCCTTATGGGACATGGAAAAGGTAGAAAAATGCTGCTCACAGTGATTAATGTTGTGAGCATTGCATCTGCTAGGGGGAAATCCACTCAATGGGACAGTTTTCCATTCAGGATGTAGGTGTTTGTGCTCCTTGGGCATGCGTTTTAGGAGTTTTTGAATGGAGATGCACTACAACGAATGGATAGCAATCAGTGGGCTTTGATAGCCAGTTGTTGCTTTAGCTGAACACCTTCACAGATGATATTGAAAGCAAATTCTATGAGAGAATAGAGGTTGTAGAACACCTGGGAGTGATGAACCACCAATGGCACCAAGTAGATGGAATCCTATTAAATAAAAGATGCTTGAGAACACAGTTAAATGCATTATTTGGTCCTACAAGATACTACTTTCCAAAAAATTTTAAAAAGTGTTCAGATATTTTTATCACTGTGACTAAAATAATCTAAATTATAACCCCTTTATTATGTCTTATTTAGTATTCTTCATGGTTACATATAATGAGTATGAAAAATCTTACATCCTGCTTGGAATTTTAGAAGAAATTTTAGTTACGAAGGTGTCAAGTGCATTAAGTATAGGATCCCACATCTGTAATACCACCTGATTGGGAAGCAGAAATAAAACAGGATCATGGTCTGAGGCCAGGCCAGAGAAAAAACTGCTAAGACACCCATCTCAAAAAAATGAGCTGGCCATAATGGTTCACATGTGTAATCCTAGCTACTTATGTGGCAGGCATAGGTAGCCAGGTCTCAATCAATCTAGGATCAGCCCTGGGCAAAAAGCTCAAGACCTCAAATAAACAAAATGTCTAGAAGTATGTCAAAAGGAGTTGACTGCTAGCTGTTGTACTACCTAAGTCCTGTCTAGAAAGCACAGATCTTCTGAATACAAAACGCACTGAATACAAAATTCCCCTCTCCCACCAAAAAGCCATTGTCCCATTTGAACATTTAATTTCAAGGCCACGGAGAGGTGGCAGATGGTGATATTCTCTTTAAAATTAGTTACTCAAAAGAGACAAAGTTTTTTAGGCTTTGAAAGAATTGAAAAGGAAGAAAAATGCATGTGATTTTTATTAGCACTCAAAGGCATGAACAGACAACGAGAGTGAGCAGAGAACTCACATCAAGGAATCCATGGCTAACAGATAACACTGAAAATCTTTTACCTCAGTTTCTACGTGTTGCTCACTGCAGTACAGAGACTATACAATGTCAATGGGATACCAGCAGAAAAAATGAGATATGAGAGTTACAAATGGTAAATATTCATCATTTTCTTGATTAATTTCTCTCTTGAGGGGCATTTGGGCTGATTCACTAAGCATGGTTGTGCTGAAAGCTTTATTATATCCTGGTTTGTAATCTTTTGGGTAAATCCCCAGGAGTAGAGTTGCTGGATCATAGGGTCATAGGTAGTCAAAAGTAGGGTGAAGGGAGGAAAGGTTGGAGAATGAAGAGGAGGAAAAGGGGAAAATGTAGAGAGGATTCCAGTAAATATCCTACCATTAATTGAGAAGAGTGAGGGAAGGTTTGTGAAGGGGAGCGATTAATGAGAATGTTGAAAGTGGTGGCATTGATCAAGGCATATTGTATTCATAAACTGCTTTGTTTAATGACAACTCTGCTATGTAAAACAATAATTTAAAAAATCATGTTCCTAAAGTGATAAGCAATTACAAGCAATATTATGAGAATTTGTTCAGATGATCTCTAGGGTCCATAAATAAGACTTTTTTGATTAGGATGAGTTTTAGAACAACAGTAATTGTACAGACCATATTAAGAAAATTTGATGATTTCCAGCTATTCAAAATAATGATTGCTGGATATATGGCTCAATTGGCAGAGTGATACCTAGTGAGAAAACGTGTCAAATATTTAATTCAAGTCCTGATCTCAAACAAAATAAAAACAATCAAGAAAAGTAGGGCAGTTTATTGGACACTGGTAGCTCATGCCTTTAATTATACCTTTAATTGGAAGCTGAGATCTGAGGATCTCAGTTCAAAGTCAGCCTGGGCAGGAAAGTCTGTGAGACTCTCATCTCCAATTCACTGCCAAAGAAAGCTGGAAGAGGTATAGGGCTAGCCTACAGTGAAAAGCTCTGGGACAGAACCAAGGTTTTGACTTCAAGCCTTAGAACAGTGCATATAAATACACAGAAGAAGTGAGGCACTCAGGTTCTGGTGAAAATTCTTCTATGTGCTGGTAGTCTGTTGAGAGGGAATTACACTGTGAAAAGCAGTGTGGATATTTGGTGATCCCTGGTTTCTTATCCAGGAGCTGCAGTGCAGTGTGTAGAAGACAAGTCTTTCTTCAGAAATTCGCTCTCTTGGATGGATTCCCCAATTTGCTCTAAGTTATTGAAAAGTAGAACCGAGTTAGGGATATATTTCATAATATGTCAGAGTAACGTTTCCTAGATTTTTTTGTTTACCTTAAGATCTTTACAAATTACTTTTAGTAAATCTGAAAAATCTAGCAATTGACTATTGTAAGTAGATGAGTTTTTCAGTTCAGGTGATCAAATATAACATATTTTATTGCAATTGAGTGCTTTCTTTTTTAAAATTACATTATTACATCTTCTGTAATTAATATAAATAAATGAAACAAACTACTGGAATATTCTGGATCTTGGCTATGGACTGGTGTTTGTAACCTAAAATCAAGAATCCGAATATTGTAATCAAACGTGAGACCCTCCCAGTTTTATAAATAAAGTTGTATTTGAACATAGCCTCATCCAACTTTTGTATGTTCTCATGATGCAAGGCAAATTTGAGTAGTTATTGAAGACCATATGGCCCACTCTTTACAAAACATGTTTGTTGAGCCTGTCCTAGAATATTACAGCACACTCCTAGTGAGCATGTGGATACTATGCAAGATGTTTAACATATAGTTGGTCTAGAGGATGTCACTGGAATATTTTTTTAATTTTATTTTTGTTATTGTTGTTGTAGTTGTTGTTGGGGAAGGGGGATCATCAAGCTTGAATTCTGGGCCTGGGCATTGTCCTGGAGCTTCATGCCCAGGGCTAACACTTTATCATTTTGAGCCACAGCTTTACTTGTGGGGTTTTGCTGCTGCTGCTGCTGCTGCTGCTGCTGCTGCTGCTGCTGCTGCTGCTGCTGCTGCTGCTGCTGCTGCTGCTGTTTATAGATAATTGGAGATAAGAATCTCAGGGACTTTCCTACCCAAGCTGGCTTCCACTCTTGATCCTCAGCTCTCAGTCTTCTGAGGAGCTTGGATAAAAGCTGTGAGCCATTGATGCCTGGTTAATTTCTTTTTTAAAATTTGATAATTTTTGTTTTCATCTGATTTCATATTCTATCAAAATATGTGCGGAATACCTTTTTCCACAGACTCAAGTCTCCTATCACTCTTTCCTGGGGACTGTCCTGCAAAAGCTCCCTCAACCACTATGAACTCTATGAGGGGCCCTTATGGCAGCTGAGTGTCCAGGGCAAAGGTGGCAGAGGAGGCAGTGACACCTGGGGATTGGGCAGGGGCAGGGCATACATAGAGGAAAGTGAGCACTGCTTGTATGGGCAGCCTCAGTTCAGGAGCAGACAGCCCAGGGGGTTGATGTCACGGGCAGCCCTGGGGGCTCTGTCGGCTGCATGGAGGTAGCAGTGGTGCTGCTGCTGCATCTCCTTGCCTGCCATCGTCTCCATTGTCCCTGAAGCGCAGGTGCATGGACTCCACCTTGAGCGAAGGGGCTTAGGGCAGCCGCTGGCAGTCCGGGATTTTCTGCCAGGTCTGTTGCTCATCCTGCAGGCAGCCAGAAATTCACACAGGCCATCCAGATGAGGTCGGCATGTGTACAGCCACTGACTGTCTCCCTGAGGCGCTTGACCTGGTGGAGAATCCAGTCCTTGGGTGCTCAGCTGGCAGCGGGGGGCTCAGGCTGCTGAGTAGCATCTGGTACTCCCAGCTGCTGGGCAGGGCCCAAAGACCAGACCTCAGGCAGTAGCTGCAAGGTCGAGGCACTGGGCAAGGCGTGGTGCGATGAGCCAAGGTGCCCAGGTCCCTGAGGCCTTGCTGTCTGGTCTCCACTGCCAGCTTGGAGGTTCACAGCCTGGTGGCTGCCCCCTGCTGCTGTATGGCTTTTCAAGGACTCTAGCCTTAGCAGGGTGCTTGGAACCAGAGGCCTCATGTACAGCCCTCCTCCTTTTCACACTGCAGCAGAATTGTGGGCCATAACAAGCTGCGCTGACCCGCCCCATTTTGCAAATTTGGTGTTGGAGATGCTGACCTGTGGCCCACAGACCCTCACAGCAGCGGTCTTGGAGCCCAGGAGGCAATGCCTTTGGCACCCCATCTTGGACAAAAGGACCAGGAGTGGCAGAGGCAAAGGGGCCGGAGTGGCTTTGCAAATGATTTAAGTACACTTTATTTGGGAGTATACTGTCTTCTCAATATGTGTAACATATTAGTTTTGTTAGGTGAATATGTGGCCATGTCTACATTGGTATTATAAAGAGAATGTACAGAGGGATTAAATTACATGAGTCAGATAATTAATACATTTCCTTTTGTATAGTGCCTTCTTTTCCCTCCCTCCCTCCAAGCCCCTTCCTCCCATTAATTGAATATTTAAGGAATTCTCTGAGGAAATATGGACTAATGTACAATAAAATCTTTATGACAGTAGAGGCTTGACCCAATCACATTTATTTTTTTGTAGAATACAGAAATCTATTTTCTGCAATGAAGAAACAACCACGAGCTAACCTTGGAGACTGGAGGGAAGTTACTGGGCACCCTAACCTGGGCACTAAGGAGAAGATCAATCAGCCTGAAAGGATGCCTGAAAGAACACAGAACTGCAGCTGGGTGAGATGATCAAGCAGGTCCAGAGCATTGTAGAGGTGGCATTCACTTACTTTTCTACTGATGATATTCACATACCATCATAGTTTTATTTGCTTTATAAAAGAAAGGAAAGTTTAGAAAGTTCAGCATTGGGAATTTTCCAATGTAAAGGCAAGGCTTACTAACAATTATGTTGTGCTCAATAATAATACAGTATGGAAAAAGGATCAGTGTAGAGTATATAAAAACTTTAAGTACTGTGAAGATACTCTTTTATGAATCATGAAACTTTGTCCATGGAGCACAAATCTAATTTTATATGTTTTACAGTCCTGGGATATAATACATACAGTTTTCTGCTATCATTAGCAATGGTACAGTTCCACATAGTGAAATCCTACATGATTTAGAACTAATTAAGGAGTGTTTTATTCTGTGTCATTAGTAGAAAAATTATTGTTTTGTTTGGCCCCAAATAGCAAATTATTCTCAATGATTATGAACTATTTTGAACCTAATAAAGTTGTTTTGAATTCGAGTTCAGTTTTTTTCTGCCAGTTCTGCTGGGACATGAACTCAGTAACTGGGTGCTGCCCTGTAGCTTTATAGCTCTTGGCTAACATTCTACTGCTTGAGACACTGCTATAGTTTTTTTGCTGGTTGGTCTTTTACTGGTTGGGATAAGAGACTTATAGACGGTTTTGCACCAACTGACTGCAAACCATGATCCTCAAATCTCAGCCTCCTGAGTGGCTTGGATTACAAGCATGAACCATCAGTATGTGACTTCTGTTATGCTTTTTCATAGTAAATTTTCTCAAATGAGCCCGAAAATGTATCAATATGTGCATCCATGAATGAGTGAATACATTTATTTCTTCTGTGAAGTAAGTCATAAACTAAATAAGATTAAATAGTTTTTTTTTTCAAATCTGAGAACAAAACCCAGGGCCTGGCACTTGTGTCTGGCCATTATCTCTCATTGGTTCTCAGAATGACATTTTTCTTTTTTTGCTGCAAAAACTGGCAGTGGCCACTTCATTGGCCCGGATAGAACAGGAGCATCTTCAGAGATTGTGTTTGGGGCCTAAGTGAATGTTAATAATATCTTCCCCACCAGCTAATATGTCCTCATCACTGTCTAAATAATTTCTTTTAGATATATTGTCTTATTATTGTACAAAATAATGGACTCCATTATATTTTCCTATTTTCATACTACTTATTTTCATAATATTCACTTTCATTACACTCTTTTGCCTGTCTCCTCCCATGGTTGCTTCTTGTTTTTACATTTTTCTCTCTCTCTCCCTCCCTCTCTCTTACTCTCGCTTTTTCTCTCCTTCCCTCTCTTTCTCTCTCTTTCTCTGCTTGCCTCTCTGCTAGTATTTGCTTTACACTTTCTACCTGCACTCCCCCTTTTAAGCAAAGCCTCAAGTTCTGGGTTTCTGCTTATTAATTGGAATTAAGAATTTTAGCCAGGCATCGGTGGCCCTCACCCGTAATCCTAGCTAGTCAAGGTGCTGAGATCAGAAGATTGCGCTTCAAAGCCAGCCTGGGCAGGCAAGTGCATGAGACTCCTGTTTCTAATTAACCACCAGAAAACCAGAAATGGCTATGTGGCTCAAGTGGTAAGGTGCTTGCCTTGAGCTGAAGAGCTGAGGGGTAGTGCCCAGGCCCAGAGGTCAAGCTTCATGTCTTACCAAAAATAAAAGTGTTTCCATAGATTTTTCTTTCAAACCATGATAATAAATTACATTTGTTCATGTAGATAATATAGGAATTTAGTATTGTTGGGTTATTAACAACTACTTAAATTATTTTTGAAAAATCATAATGAACTATGCTTTATGAATCTCATCTTATTCTGAAATATTACAAAAACAGTAGAGTTCTTCTATAGGGTCCCAATGTAATAAGAAGCCCTGTTCTATATCAGAAGTATCTATCAACCATTTCTTTCTCCTGTATCTTATTTTACATCTATTCAATTATTATTTTTATTTGTCAATTATCCTTCAGTAGTTGTACAAAGGAGTTGCCATATAACAAAAGCAGTTTATGAATACAGTGCATATTGATTTGTGCCACACCTACAATAATCACACCCCCCTCTGACCCACCATTCCCTTATATTTCTTAGTTTTGCAGTATAGGCAATGAATTCCTTTTTAGCAAATTTAGTTTTATTGATTGATTGATTGATTGATTGATTGATTGATTGATTGATTGATTTTCAGGCATGGGGTTTGAACTCTGGGATTGGGCATTATCCCTCAGCTGTTGCACTCAAGATGAGCACTCTACCACTTGAGCCAGAGCACCACTTCCTGTTTTTTAGTGGTTTATTGGAGATAAGGGTGACATGGAGTTTCCTGCCCTGGCTGGCTTTGAACTGAGACCCTCAGATCTCAGCTTCCTGTGTAGCTAAGATTACAGGCCTGAGTGGCCTGTGCCCAGCTGATTATAGTTATTTTAAAGAGGTTGTGTAGAGGGATTTCATTTGCATAAGTCAGATGAGAACATTTCCTTTCATACAACATCTTCTGTTCCCTCACTTTCTCCCAAGGAGCTTGACTACATTCTGCCCCTTCCTCCCTTCATTTGTCTACCCTTTCCCCACCCTCTTTTTGATGTACCCCAATTTCTTGCAATAATATTCTCAGGCTTTGTCCTAGTCTTTCTAAAGATTATACTACTTGGGCCACATTGGCAGCAGCGATGGTGGAGCAGGAAGGCTCTCACAATGAAGCCCACAATCACATGCAAGTTAAGCTGCATGGAGAAAGGCGGCCAGTATGGGGCACACCAAATGTACTGGACCATCTTCTTCAGGTACATGTTCCAGAGCAAGCCCTCTGAGGCCCAAGAGCTCATGTGCTCAGGAGCATACTGCTGTTCTTCCTTCATGGCCAGCAAAACAGCACAGCAGAGCTGTCCATGCTGGTGTTGGAGTCCCTGAAATAGATGTAGATGGCAGAAATGGATGGAGTGTCTGGCTAGGGTGTTCAGTTGATGGACCCCTTCTCCAGATCCCTGAAGTGTTCCAGTTGGGGTTCCTGGAAATGGGGCCATCCTTAGCTCCTTCCATTTTGGGCCCTGACCCTGTGGAAAGAGCCGAACTACTGGGAATCTTGATACTACTTTCTACACTCCACAGACGGTGAGGGCTGCACCAACATGCTGGTGGAGGACTCCACGGCCCACAGCTTCCATGGCAAGTGGACATACTTGTGGCTCAGGCAGTGCTGCAGTTTCTCTATTGGAAAACAAAACCAGGTCTGTGGTCTTCATCATGTATGCACAGAAGCAACATCCATCAAGCACGGGCCGCCCTCCATCCAATCCCTACTCCATTTCATCTGATTTCTGCTGCTGGCCTTGGATGGCAGCAAGTTAACCACGTTCATGGTGCTGTGAGAGCAGTTCCAGCCCTCCCTGTGCAGGTACCCAATACATGACAAGTAGCTCGACAGGACAGAACAGGCCAGGAGAGTTGTCCCTCAGGGTACATCCCAAGCTTTTGTCTTCCTATGGAGGCAGTTGGCCACGTCCTGGCCTCCCTTAGTTACTCTATCACCTACAATTTTTCTTAGTTATGCTCTATGTATTAAAAACTTCCTTAAAGACAAGTTATACTGTTCATGGAGTTCATACTCACAGCTCTAAATACTGAGATGCCTAAAATATATCATTCTGCTTTGAGTAAATTCCCTCCAAAAGGTTTTCCAATTCAGAAGTTTATCTTTAATGGATTTTATAAAACCTTTCAAATGTTATACAAAAAAATAAGGACTAAGTAAATGAACGATCAAGTACTTAATGATTAGAAGACTCAATGTCCTGAAACAATTCTCCTTAACTGCTCAGTACATAGAGTATAATTCCAGACAAAATTCAGCCAGATATTTTTACGAGAAACTTTTAAGAGGGCAAATAGTATTTCCTCACTTTCTAAGGAAATATTTTTGTAGAATCAAAATGATCTCTTCAAAGTTTTAGGAAAAGTCAATAATAAATTCATCAGTACCTAGAGTTTTATAGATTGTAATGCATTTAAATGTAAATTGAGAAAATTTGTGTAGATTCCATTTTTTTTCGTTCTTCCTTAAGTAGGTTTGATAGGTTTCATCTTTGAATAAATCATCTGAAGTTGTTTATTACTGTACTTTTAAATTTTATAACGGTAGGATTTCTGATAAAGTACTCATTTGTTTTGGTTATTGGCAACTGGTTTCTTCTCTGTTTTGTTATTTTGTATTTTGATACGTCTTTTAAAATATATATCCATTTATTGATCTATTCAGACACAGCTTCTATTTTCATTGATTTTTCTCTGCTGTGTTCAAAAGCAGGATTTTTTTTGCCACTTAACGAAATGATTCTTAAATAGAAAAGCAAAAGAAGAATAGAATAGAAAAATAAGAGTATCAGTTCAAGCTTGTAATCTTATCTACTCAGTAGGCAAAGAGCTGAGGATTTTGTTTCAAAGCCAGCCAGGGGAGGAAAACCTGTGAGACTCCTATCTCCAACTAAACACCAAAAATGCTGAAAATGGAGTTTGTGGCTCAAGTAGCAGAGCACTGA